>NC_138145.1:42469648-42542148 GCF_964199315.1 Orbicella franksi
CCAAGTACGAGGCTGATGCACAACATCTCTGTAAGAAGAGGAAAATAACCAGTTACTGTAAGTAAGCAATAGATTCACTCGCCAACTGAAATGGTTTCCTTCTTTATGTAAACATAGCAAAGGCCAGGGGGGGGGGGGGGGGCGGGGTAGGGGGACTCCTGTGTAAAAAGGACGGGGATGCTTGTCGGAAATTTTGAAAAAAAACCCATAAGAGGTACAAAGATCCCATTTTGTGGGCGTGGCTTGAATTTTTTTCACCCCTAAAAGGTACCAATTCTAAAACAACAAATCAACTGACACTTTCATAGTTTTTATAACGTTAAAGACGATTGCTCCAAATACCTTCTACTCGTAAAGTTGAAAATCAGCTATCGCCGGTCCTATTTTTTTCGGCTCAAAATCCTGGAAGGTACCGCTGTGCGCTCCCGCCGTGCGCCTTATGAGGCTTAGCACCCTAACAGGTACCAAAACCGTTTTCTTAACCCCTGAAAGGTACGACAAGCACCCTCGTCCCCCCACCGCGGGGTAAAGTAGCCTCAAGTAAGCCTTCATAGAGAATTAAAAACGCTACTTCCTCAGTTGTATTAAGCTAATTCTGGTCCAAAAGATACCACCAACAAGGTTTGGCTCTTACTTGGCGCGATCCGAGAGATTAAACGAGTTCTTATTGGCCATGAATTAACAAACTAACGTGATTTTACAGCACTGAGAAATAAGCAAGTGGTTGCTATCGACTGTCATAAAATACCAGAGATACTACGCGTGCTCTGATTGGTCAATAGACTTGACAAACCTATATTCTATTGTACCGTTAAACACCCAGTTTCTGAATCTGGCTTCGTTAAAGGATAGGACACAAAATTGCCCAACTTAAGTTTGTAAGTCTTATTCTGGTCACAATCCAAAAGAATATTTGACTATTATAGACGATTTTAGTGTAACCACTGATGAACTATTGATTAAAAAAAAAGGTGAATGAAGTTCATATCTTTGCATTTTTAACCGACTTTGAAAAGGTACCACGTCGCCTTCCATCATCGGCCAGCCTTTTTTACTGGAATACATAGGCCTGACTTTTGAAATCCAACCATCAGAAGCTTAATCCAGTTGAGAGTTTATCACATGGTGAAAACTCCTTTCATTTACAAAGAACTTTTCTGACAGTGCATTGTACGCCCTCCAAATTAAATTAGTTCATATTAAAAGACATTCTCAAATAGTTGAAGCAATCTTCAAACAGAATTGGCATGATTTGCCGGGATCTTGCTACTTCTAATGAAATGCAAGTTAAAGGATACTGGCTTCGAAACCCAAGAATGATAACATTATTGTTATGTTATCTGAAAACTTACCCTTATTTTCCAAACTTAAATGACACGTTATCTCCAATCAGCATAAATGGTGCCCACTGCCTCACTTCAGACCAGCCGTTACTCCGCATCCATTTCATGGCCTCGTGAAGAGATTCACTGGCACTCTCCCCACCAACAAGATGCTCGTAGAAATGACTCATGAACTGCTCTGTCGCTTTGTCCTCTAGGGCCCACAATGCCACTAACACTGAGCGTGCACCGGATCCTAAGAACGCTCGAGCAATTCCAATAACTCCCTCGGCTCTGATCTTCCCACGTCCACTGTGACAACAACTAAGTACAACAAGTTTGGCTCGAAGTTGAACTTGTGAAATGTCAGACATCGTCAAAACGTACTCTTTTTCATCAGGAAACTTCTTAGTAGACCGCACGGGACAGAGGGCAATTTCTCCTCTCTCGGCATTACCGTGTGCAGCAAAATGTATCAGACCTGCTGAAGGAAGCCTTTCAAGTACCACCTGCTTGGTTGCTTTCTCTCCTAACAAAGGCGGAACGCTCAGCAGTCGGCCAATCATTTCTGCCTCCTTTCTTGCAAAGGGTAATGGTGTGAAGGTTGTACGACGACCATTGTAACGCACTCTACCAACCTCAGGATCACCGACTATCAGCACACCACACTGACTGTGATAGTCAGTAGGACTGTCCTGGATGCATTTGAGAGTTGTCAAGGAAGGAACAGTGCGAATCCTAAACGTGTCTGATAAGTACTTTCCACTGTCATCAAGTAAAGCTGGAAATGGAACATGGCACAACCAGGGATCAGGAACAATGATGATCTCGGACCCCTCAAGTAAGTCGGTCACAGGAGCGATGATCATATTGTAGAACAAGGTTAGATTCTGTTCGGGATCATCTTCACTCCTTCCTTGTGGCAAAGTGGCGATCTCCTCTTCCGCAGAGACATCTGGTTTTGGCTCAATGTCATTTAAAGATCGATTTTCGCAATCCTCTTCAGGTACAATACCAAAGCTGCGGAGGCTTTTAGCAAAAAAATCATCCAAGCTGTCAGATGATCCCGCAGCGATGTTGCTTTCATTTACTGTTACTGTTCGAAAATGGATGACTCCGCTTGTTGTGAAAATCCACAGAAACATTTCCTCCTCATGACTAGAAATGTACAGACAGGAGCAGTTGCGTTCTTGTTTCATAATATTCTCTATGCCAATCCAAGATTGCGGATCAGCAGAGATTTGCCTTTCAACAGAGTACCGTCTTGCCATCAAATCTGCCAAGGCCCTAGCACGTGCCAGCTCTACAACATAAAGGGCTTCGTTAGGATTCCCACACAAAACAAGGTAGGCAGCAAGATTCCGATAAGGAAAGCTGCGAATATCTGAAAGCGATACTTTAAATTGATCGTTCTCTCTTAGAAAAGTATGCAGACTTTCGCCTTTTTCCATACTTAAGACCAGATAGTCAACTGCTTCCTGAGTTTTTTGTCTGGTTGCCTTCACCGTTGTAAGTGCACAAAGACATGCAAACTCTTGGTCAAGGTCTCCAATATCTTGATTAATTGAAAGTGCCTTCTCGAGATAATCTTCAGCAACTACAGGTTCACCAATAGAATCAAATAACGCACCTAATTTGAAGTAATTTGCTGCTTCTCCTGCTCTGTCACCAGTTTCTTTACTTATCACAAGTCCTTTCTTAAAATATTGTTTAGCTTCGTCATATTGACCAAGAGATTTAAACACATATCCTAAGTCTCCGTAACAGCGTGCTTCTCCTGCTCTGTCACCAATTTCAATTGTGATTTCAAGTGCTTTGTCAAGATTTTCTTTAGCTTTCTCGTATTCACCTCGAGATAGAAACTTAACTCCGAAGTTTCTGTACACAGCTGCTTCTCCTTCTCTGTCGCCAATTTCAATCTTGATCGCAAGTGCTTTCTCATGACATTCTTTAGCTCTGCCATATTCGTTAGCATTTTGAAACACAGTTCCTAAGTGTCCGTAACAGGTTGCTTCTTCGTTTCTGACACCAATTTCAATTGTGATCGCTAGTGCTTTCTCAAGGTACTCTTTAGCTTTGTCGTATTCACCACGAGATCCAAAAATTGCTCCTAAGTTTCCGTAACAGGTTGCTTCTACTTTTCTGACACCAATTTCAATTGTGATCGCTAGTGCTTTCTCAAGGTACTCTTTAGCTTTGTCGTATTCACCACGAGATCCAAAAATTGCTCCTAAGCTTCCGTAACAGGTTGCTTGTCCAGCTCTGTCACCAGTTTCAATTCTGATCGCAAGTGCTTTCTCAAGGTACTCTTTAGCTTTGCCGTATTCACCACGGGAAAGAAAAATAGTTCCTAAGTTTCCGTAACAGCTTGCTTCTCCGGCTCTGTCACTAGCTTCAATTCTGATCGCAAGTGCTTTCTCAAGGTACTCTTTAGCTTTGTTATATTCACCACGAGATTGAAAAATAGTTCCTAAATTCACGAAATCTGCTGCTTCTCCTCTTTTGTCACCAATTTCAATTCTGATCACAAGTGCTTTCTCAAGGTACTCTTTAGCTTTGTCGTATTCACCATGGGATAGAAAAATAGCTCCTAAGTTTCCGTAACAGCTTGCTTCTCCGTCTCTATCACCAATTTCAATTCTGATCGCAAGTTCTTTCTCAAGATATTCTTTATCTTTGCCATTCTCACCAAGAGAGTGGAACACAGTTCCTAAGTTTCCGTAACAGCTTGCTTCTCCGGCTTTGTCACCAAATTCAATTGTGATCGTAAGTGCTTTGTCAAGATACTGTTTAGCTTTATTGTATTCACCAAGAGATGAAAACACATCTCCTAAGTTTTTGTAAACGGCTGCTTCACCTCTCCTGTTACCAGTTTCTCTCATGATCTTGATTGCTTTCTCATAAAGTTTTCCTGCCTCTACATATTTACATTGTTTTTCATACATCTTGGCTAGTGTCATTAATAGATTGCCTTCATGTTCATCTTCTCCACGCTCTTGGTGAATGTCGAGAAGTTGCCTGCCGTATTTTATGGCATTTGTGTAATCAGAGATAAGACAATACGTCATGAAGATTGTTCCATAGATAGCAAATCTAACAAATTTAACAAATCGCTCCTCCTTTTTTTTCGGCACCACATTATTTACGAAAATCAAACATTCTTTGGCGACCTCTATAGCCTTTACACCCCGACCGGTTTTGAGAAGGAAAGTTGCAATAGCCAAACCAATACAGATGACTTGAAAAACGTAGTCTAGATTGTTCATTTCGTCCTCCTCTATAAGCCCTGTAAAAAAAAATACCGCTCAAGCTCCACAGTGTAAAATAACATTATACTTTTTTACTTCTCTCCACCTGCGCGTATAAATGAGTACCGGCGAACTTAATGCTGGAGGTGAGCCTGGTATTGGCTCCTAGCTGGCCACCTTATGGAAGATAGGACACGTTAGTCCGACTCAGACTAGAAGGATTTCACGTCGTGCTCAGGCTTTATCAGACCTTACCATTATAAAAAAAATAACCCGAAGAAATCATAAATTCGTCCTTTCTTTACTGAATGTGTTATCGACCGTGAATAGGAGGAATCAGTGCTGGGAGCACATTTCAATTATCTTGGCTCCTGTGCCGGCCGAAACCGGCCTTGACGAGCATTGTCCTTTGTTCCCCTTCTGACGTCATCACCTTTGACCATAATTGGCATATTTTATACTTAAGTTCTGCAGGAGGAAAAGATCTTTCCAGTGATACCCAAATCAGAGTGATTGGGTAAATTAAGCTTGAAATACGCGCGAAAAGGCTTCGAAATTTGAGTGAAACACCTGGAGGAAAAATTTCTTCGATTAAACTTCGCCATGTGATATTATGAATATCGCAAATATGTACTATTCAACTAACAGAGTAAACAATACAATATAAACTTCTTACGTCAGTAGTGTCCCCTTTGAAAAGTGCAAAGAACTTACAAAACATTTGCATGTTGTCGGCGAAATTCCAAGAAAACAGATGATAATCACAAATGCATGTGTTTGGTGCGTATGCGTGATGGGTTTGAGCTATAACGCCGAGATACGGAATGTAAACACCTTGAGGTTTAAACATGATTTGCACTATTCGACAAGTGGAATGCGGGACTCTTTTAAATTAATGCCGTGATACGGAATGAAAACCGGTGAATCGTGATTCCTCTTTGAACTCTCCCCCTGAGCTAAGAACAGGCCACGAAATCAACCTCTTCAGATTTATTCTCCGTTATACTCAGTGCCTCATTCCCCCAGCAGGGTAAAGTAATACGCGTAAATTGTCTAGCTTGATCCGCCATGGTTACCCGTGTTATAAATCAAACAAAATCAAACCAAGTTCTACCGAACAGTTTTGAGTTTACTGTGGACTGGTTGAAATAAATGAGAGATTGGTTTTTCTTACCACAGTGAAGTTCGCACTGGAAAATGTCGAAACTGAAACAGTCGGCTTGTGTCTCAAAATTCCGAGAAATAGTATCATTGCAAAATCGAGAGAAGTTTTAATGGAGCTAAATCAAGCTGTATAACAACGAATGAATTAGAGTTTGATCGGTAAGTGATGTTGCTTGTACAGGACATCCCAAAACGGACTTCCGTATAGGTCGTCCAGCAAAGCCATGCAGTACATGTACACGGTAAAAAACCTTTGTTTGTAGTATCATGGTACGATTTAAAGTTCTACTTGGTGTCGGTAGGTGGGCAGTTTCTTTGTCAACTAACTATAAAGGTGCGTTCTTGATCATTGTAGTCTATTCATAAGCTTGAACGTAGGAAATCTGAAGAAAAGGTCGGGCGGGTCATGTAGCATTTCCTAGGGCAAATCACTAATAGACTGCTAGCAGATTTGTGCTAGCAGAGGTTTTAAATCCGGGAACTCCGCGCCTTAACCCGACCAAGCATTACATCATTTAAGGAGGTTTTGTGATATCTCGAATAATATGTTAAATGTTATCAGTGGAAGCCCAAATAATGCATTCTTTTAAAGAAAATAACGACTAACTTACCGTTGCGCAGTAGTCTGTGTTCAGCCGTTCGTTCTTGCAAACGAAAACTGTAGAGGTGCGTCTGTGTGTTACTGCTTATAACTGTGTTGCTCGCATAAATTATCCATCCTAAAAACCATTTCAGTTTCACAGCGTCTGACGTGCCAAGCGGAAACAAAAGAAACGAAATTTCTGACTGCGCGTGATCTTTGCAGAAGACCATTTAAAAACCAGAAATATGATTAATAAGAACATAGTTATAGAACATGAGCGAGAACTTGGTAAGAAAGGAAAATTGTTTTTCATATAAATTATCGGTAAAAAATGCCTCAATGAAGAGTGGCGAGTAAAATTCCGACCAAAAAACCCCTCTTTTTCATCATGTTAACATATATTGGAACATTGAGTTATTTTAGTCAGGATATGATATTGTAAGCTTGTGGTTTGTCATTGACTGTTTTTAAGAAATTACTTGAAGAGTTTCGGTTACTGAGTGCTTGAACCTTCATCATTTGAAACTGAAAGATTTCACACGTGATCCCATGCAGTGGTCACCAACTGGCCATGAAATTGTCACCGTATTAACGGGGTGGCCGCATGATATTGACGGGGTAGGATCAAATTTCATAACTGGTCTATTTTAAGTGACGTGTTAAGAGACATCACAACTCACTTCTAGACAACTGGTCTTTAATAAGCATTCAAAATGCAAGTTTGATTTTTTAAAAAAAGTTGAAAGTTCAATCAAAACCTACAATAATAACAGCGGAAAGATGAACCTAATTAAGTATTATATTAACGGGGTAAAATTATAGACGATTAAACAGTTGGGATTTCAGAATGTGGCTGTTGGCCGTATTAACAGAGTGGCCGGATTAACGGCGTTTTCTTATGAGAAAATGTATGGGCGTTTCGCCGGAACAAAAAAGACTGGCCGTAAAAACGAGGTGACGTAATTAACGAGGTGACCGTAAGGCTGGGTTCTACTGTATGAGCGCGCGCGCGCTCGTTTTGACACAGAGGCGAAAGGCAATCGCAAATGGCCTATTGGCCTATTCAGAAAACGTCGCGCGAGACTATGTTTAGCACGCGCGTGAGTACCGCGATGCGTTTCTTGAATTTTACATGTCCCCTTCTGAGCGTGCGAGTTTAACGTGCTGCCATTTTTAATCACGTGTAAAGCCTGTCAGTTTCAACCTATAAAACGTTAAGCACCAAACGAAACGTGTTGAAGTAACATCTTGAAAACAGTCAGTGACGAATTAGTAACGTACAATGTAAACATGTCTTTGCTCGTACTTTGAACACCCACCCGGCGATCAACCACCAGTCCCTCACTACCGCTTGTAGATTTGATCGAGCAGACGCAAGTTTCACAAAAAATTCAGTTAACGATTCTTTACGTTGATACTGGTTTGTAAAAAGTCGGCATCATTACTAAGCACGCCGTATATTTCGACAGAAGCAGATTATATGGTTCTGATTTTCATAATAGATCATTCAGTATGATTTATGTTTTAAAAGAAGAGAAAGTTTAAAAAACCCGAAGTTTTAGCAAGTCGTCTTGATGAGAGCATATAGTGCGTGTATGGAAACAATTTATACTTACGTTTTAAGCAGATTGTGACAACACTGACAAACTCGATGAAGGTCCCTCATTTTGGCCGCCATGCTGAAGGCTTGGGCGCCAAGCGTGACTCAAGTTTATATGCAAATTAATTTTCATTGAATAGCACTTCACTAACGGCAAGCTAGGGTAGCCGAATTCTATGCTAGATGATTCAGTGGTTAATAAATCGTTCTAAATTAATCTTAAACCCGGCAAGATATTTGTTTACTTGAAATATTAGGGAGTTTAAGCGAACCACGACGACGACGGCAACGAGAACGTCACCATACAAAAGGTTTAATGAGCAAAACAATAGCTGTGCACGTGCGTTATAAATCTTTGTACATTTCTTTGCTGTCCTCTGCACAACAACAACAACATGAAATGACCAAGTTCTGTGTAGTCTGAGGAACGCGAACGACAACGGCTAATTTTTCGTATTTCCATTTGAAATTGAACGCTGTCGTTGTATGGTTAGCCTGAGCACGTTTTCAGAGCCATTGGTGCACTGAACAGATCTAGATAATAGCGAATTTCGCTGGTAAAATATAAATTGATTTTTGACTCGACGTGGTCCTCGGCGTCGCCGTCGTCGTTGCTTAAGCCGCCTATTTAGTTATCATGGCTCTCTCCGGTCCACGCAATTGACATAAAACCCATGGTGGCAATTTCTAAACAGACCATTTCATGGATATGGCGCTGTGTTCTCCGGCCATCGAATGGGTTGATCTCCCCGTGCGTCTTAACATCTACAAGTACGTTATTTCGCTGCGACTTGACTTACTCGTAGCTTTTTCAAACACTGTAACAACTTAACCCTTATTATGCAAAATCCCGGGGCAAAATCGATACATCAAACAACGGTTTTTTCTCGCCTCAAAAACAGATATATTACCTTCTAAATGATATAAAAAAAAACATATTCTTCTTCTATGTCTTTGTTGATTTTTACTTTCAACAGCGTTTTTTCGGATTCTTAGCTTTTATAAATCAGCCTCAAACTACATCATAATACAGGTGTAGTACAATTATCATCATAAAAAGATTTAGTTAGGTCTTCGCGAACTGTTTAAAAAATAACAAAGTATGTAAAGTTACAAAATTGAGCAAATGTAGTCAGGAGTTGACATAATCGATAAAAGTGCCGTTTCTTGTCACTGACTTGTATATTTTAGCAAGACGTTTCGGCTAACTCTTAAGCCTTGATCAGTTGAAAAACCGCTTGATGTTACGCGCTATTTAAAAACTTTTTAAAATTGAAACGTTGCGCGTGCTGTATGCGCGTGACTCGAGAGAATTTTAATTTTAGTTTACAAGTTTCCTACAAGCCACAGAGAACCATCAACAGTATTTTTCCTCGACCGAAACAGCAGGATGAAACCGACCGTCCATGATCTGGAGTGGTGTACAGAATCGATTGCAGTCAGTGCGATTTTGTATACTATGGCCAGACCGAAAGATCACTGAAGATGCGGGTTTCCGAGCACAAAAAGGCTCTCTTGATGTTCGATCATAACTCCAAACCAGGAGCCATAATCGGGGACGGAGACCGTAAGCGCGGGCCATTTCTAGTATTGGGGTTGTCCCCATGATATGGGACAATAATTCTATTTTTAGAACAAATTGGGCCATCGCCTGCGGCAGACGCGCGTACATGCTGCGAGGATTTTTGCGGATGTCGCGCGGGGGAAATGGCGTCCGAAATTCCCGAAATTTTTCATGTTTTTGGCCCACAACTCAACGCGTTAACGTTTGTTGGAATTTTGTTTAAATATTTTCGTCGTAAGCTGCTCCAGTTTGAGTGAAGTAAGACAGTGTCGAATTTAGGTATGTTCCGCTGTAAGTTTATACATATCGCTGACCAAGTTATGTTCCGACGGATGTTTCTTTTGCATGAGCTGTACATTACTCCACTTTAAATTTCACATATGTTGAAGATTAACAGCTTTTCCATTACACAGCAAAAAACTAGCTGAATATATTTAGATATAGCAGAGCTTCAGGACTTCACAGTTTCCTAGCTCCTCTTGCCACACGCTTGCGAGGAATTTGTCAGTCTACCGCGACCGAAAAGTAAAACAAAATAATTGCTAGTTTGAGTTTCGCTTGAGTTGTAAGCAATGCTTGATGTTTCATCAAGGCCCAATAACTTTACGTCCGTAGATACTGCTCAGTTTTATTTGTGTAAAAATCCAGTAAATTCTCTGTTGTCGATGAATGAGAGCGCCCGCCGATGCGTGTTTTGTACAGTCAGTAAACATGACAAATTGTACTTCCGCCGCACTTTCGTGTGAAAGCGTACATTGAACTCAAACAATAACTCAATAGTTTTTAAATATGTTTAAGATTGATAAATGTTTGAGAACATATTAAAAGCTATACTGAAAATATGTAAATAAAGCAGAAATAATCAGGAAAGTTACGATCACGCTTTCTTTAATCAACTTGGAATAACGATTTCGATTTTGTTGATCGAGTTATCAATACTCCTTGTCTATTTTCATTTTCGCAGTGTAAAACTTCACTATGCTTATGTTGAAGAAACACACATGATGTTAGTAGCCTTTTTTGCGTTCGTGAAATTTGTTACAGCATCTCAGCACAAAAGATAAGGAAAGAAATCTTTGTCAAGATTTGTTGACAATTGAAAACACCGACTCGTACTCGGACTTGAAAGTGCACGAGCTGCACTATGCAAATGAGCTAATTGTACGCGTCAGATTTTCCTTTCAAAAACTTTTGCAAACTCACCAAACAAGCAGAAACAATAAGAAACCATCAAAAGAGGTTTTGGTTATGATTAACCATTTTCTGAGAAACTCACAAATTAACTCGATACCAGAGTAGAGAGTTTTCTTGCTATATTCTTAAGCCAGAACAAACGCAAAAACATACGCGTAAGCTTACAGCTAGCGTGATCAGATCTTATTATTCATTACCAGCGCGAGATTGAAGTCCTGTTTTCGACCCTGAAAAACCCACCTTTTCCGTTAGCTCAGAGCATAAAACTACATATAAGCGCCCTGGTTCGTATTCCCTGCCTTATTCCCTGCCATCGCTGTGAAAAATACGCAAGAGAATCTCTTAACTCTCACCATTTGATCGCCCAACGTGACAACATCCACGCGAGAGCCTCCGACACGTGCGTGAATCCGCGCGGACATATGACGTCAGGATGGCGCAATTTGTTCTAAAAATAGAAAAATTGTCCCATATCATAGGTGCGCGCGAATCCCGAGACTTACGGTCTCCGTCCCCGATTATGGCTCGTGCCATGCTCACGAATGTCATCATCATATGGATTTTGAAAACGTTGAAGTCGTCGGACATGGGGCACATTACCATCAGCGGCTTTTTCTAGAAGCTTGGATGTCTGTAAAAGACCCGAACGCTGGGAATGATCACATAGTCATCCCTGAAGTCTACAAGTGCTTAGCACGCATTTAGAATTCTCTTGAGTCACGCTCATACAGTACGCGCAACGTTTCAATTTTAAAAAGTTTTTAAATAGCGCGTAACATCAAGCGGTTTTTCAACTGATGAAGGCTTAAGAGCTAGCCGAAATGTCTTGCTAAAATATACGAGTCAGTGACAAAAAACGGCACTTTTATCGATTATGTAAAGTTACATGGGCGCAGTGACTTTCTTTGAATCGGTAGAAAAGCTGCCCACAAATCAGTCGTTAAATTTCGAAAATTGGCTACGGTTTCTGGTTGTTATTTCTATAATTTCGAGTGTTCGTATAAAATATGATTTCTTTTTCTTTTTTCGTTCTCCTATTTTCAACCTTCTCAGTAGGAGTACTAATTTAAACTCCAATTGAGTTTTCTTAGCATCCATAGTTTAGATATCGCAACCCCAACTCTCGGTATTGCCATTCTTCATTATTAACGTAAATCGAATGAGCGCAGTCGAAATAGCGAACAATTGCAACAAGCGAGAGACTAGTACGTATTCGAACTCTATAGCTGGTGGCAAGTGACGCGAATTTCAATTCGGGACTTTTGGCCACTAATCACTTGATATTATAGTAGTCAGTGGAGGATCTAGGGGAGGGACCCGGGGAGCCCCCCCTTACTTTGCTTAAAAAAAGGAAAAATCGCAGGAGGAAGAAAAGCCGGCAGGGCAAGCCCAATCTCGTCCCCCCCTCTCCCCTTTGGTCAAGGTCTGGATTCGCCACTGGTAGTATCATAATAAGAACTGTATTATTTAATATAATACAATGCATGCGTATTGTTAGGTGCATTGTTACAGTGCATGTTACAGACATAGCCATTATTGCAATTGGGATTTACATTGCTGCTTACTAATATCTTCGACTCATCCCAGCTGAAGTTACACATTGTTTTTAAGAAAATAACGACTAACATCCTGTTGCGCAGAACACAGCCAAGACATGTTTGCTCCACTGCGTGATGGTTTTCAAGATTTATAATCTAGCTTAATCTGATATATGCGCCAGCAGATCACATTAGTAAGGGAATGCCTGGACTGTTAGTCCCGGGGGGGGGATACCCATATAAAAAGCACGGGCTGCTCGTCGGATATTTTGATAAAAACAAAAGTGTAGCAGCTCTCGTAAGCTTGTAATTCTCTTCATAATTAGCAGCTGTTATTGTTTTAGTGCTAGAGGCATTGTTTCTGTTGTTTGTTCTATTCTTCTCTCAAGGGGTATCAAGCCATTCATGTGAGACCTTACGAGAGCTGCTACCTCACCCGAAAACAACCCCTAAGAGGTACCAAGATCTTGTTTTGTGGGCGTGGCTTGCAATTTTTTTCTCCTCTAAGAGATACCAATTCTTACATAACTCATTAAAGCCTGTCCTATTTCTTTGGTTCAATACTCGGAAAGGTGCCGAAACAGTTCCCACTGTGGACCTTTTGAGGCTTAACACCCTTAGAGATAACAAAACCACTTTTTTAACCCCTAAAAGGTACGACAAGCACCCCCCGTCCTTTTTATATGAGAGTCCCCCTCCGGATGTTAGTCAATGAGAAAGCAGTGACCACAGCGTATGATAATAAAAACATCAACCGACTTTATTTAAAGAGGCTCCACCAATTACGTTGGTTCTTTTACAGTTGACTTTAAAAGTAAAATATAAAACTACGAAAAAGATATTACAATATATCAAAGATATAAGAAAGCAAATGTATTACAAACGTATCAATGTAAGCCGCAATCATAGAAATGTCGTCGACAGCAGATTAACGATCGTGACATGGTAGCAAAAAGTGTTCTAATATGTGTTTACTTTTCCTAAGACTACCTAAGCTAAGTCATCGTTACATATTGCAAATGAAAATAACATGGGAAATTCCTACAGGCAGAAGAGACAACAGTTGACTATTTACAAGCACGGCCGAGGAGCTGAACTTTATTCACACTTCTTAGTTTTTTCTTACTACGGTTTACTAAAATATTTGATTGTAATTGAAATAAGTTTATAATAGAGATAGGATCCTGCGCGCGTTCTGATTGGTCAAAAAGCCATGTTTTATCAGAGTGTAAAACATAGGAAAAGCGTGTTTTATTGTTTTTCGCCACATAACCTCTAGTCAACATTTTTGTTAGAGATGGAGAAAAACATTTTCTTTGTTTCTACTATAAAGTAAATAAAGAAGCCTAAGCCGTGTATTACACTGTAATAAAACACTCCGAACATTTGAGAACACTCGAGAAATGTAGAAAACACTCGCCTGCGACTCGCGTTTTCTACATTTCCCTCGAACCGTTTACTTAGCATATGAGAAACCTTTGGGCAACAGGGTGCCCCTTGGTGGAAAACAACTGGTTTTGAAGGCATGTAGCATATATCACCACCCACCCCTAGCAGGGATAAATAGAGACGTAGGGAGAATGAGCAAACTCCAGGTGGCCAATGTCTGCCGCGGTCAGACTGGTCAACTCTTCTGATATAAACGCTAAGTACAAGTTGGTTCGAGGAGGATGAGGGTAACTGTTCCACCTGCCACGACTTTTTACCATGTAATATAACCACATGTTCATTTAGTTTATCTTAACGACCCAAGGTTTTCAAAAAGGTTCATGGAAAAACTAAAGTTTGCTGAATCCTCTTGTCAGTGATCTTCAGTTCAGTCCTAAGCTCAAAATGTCGTTTCTCCCTTCTTATTACCATACATTTCCGTTCATGTTAGCTCTGAGAATTTAAGAGTTCATCAAGACAATATCTCAGTGCTCAAGCTCAGTGGATAGAGCGCCCGCCCGGTGTTCGGGAGGTCATGGGTTCGATTCCTGTCGGGAACTCAGAATCTTTCTTTGTCCCACGCTCGCGTTATGTTTATTAATTCACCTTCACATTTCATTACCGAGCTTAAAATTCACCATCTTTATTAACTTATCAATATCTTCTAGTTCAAGATTTTCATTCCTCTCATTATAAGTCTGTTTAAAATGTAATGGCCTTGTAAGGGGAAATCAGGTCTTGATCACTTATTACTGACTACTTACTTAGTCACTGATCACTTGTTACTACTTGCCTATCGTATTAATCAGTCTTGACCCGGACTTATTCCATTCATGAATTAAAATGTCGCTTTGACTCAAACTTGTTCGTACTCAGGAGACAAGTCGAGGGAAAAATGCCTCGTGGCGGCCATCTTGGATTTCAATGTCATACCGAAGTACGAGGCTGATGCACAACGTCTCTGTAACAACAGGAAAATAACCAGTTACTGTAAGTAAGCAATAGATTCACTCGCCAACTGATATGGTTTCCTTCTTGATGTAAACAGGGCAAAGGCCAGGGGGGGACTCCTATGTAAAAAGGACGGGGATGCTTGTCGGAAATTTTGAAAAAAAACCCATAAGAGGTACAAAGATCCCATTTTGTGGGCGTGGCTTGAAATTTTTTCACCCCTAAAAGGTACCAATTCTAAAACAACAAATCAACTGACGCTTTCATAATTTTTAATAGCGTTAAAGAAGATTGCTCCAAATACCTTCTACTCGTAAAGTTGAAAATAAACTATCCCTGGTCATATTTTTTTTCGGCTCTAAACCCTGGAAGGTACCGCCGTGCGCTCCCGCCGTGCGCCTTATGAGGCTTAGCACCCTAACAGGTACCAAAACCGTTTTCTTAACCCCTGAAAGGTACGACAAGCACCCTCGTCCCCCCACCCCAGGGTAAAGTAGCCTCAAGTAAGCCTTCATAAAGAATTCAAAACGCTACTTCCTCAGTTGTATTAAGCTAATTCTGGTCCAAAAGATACCACCAACAAGGTTTGGCTCTTACTTGGCGCGATCCGAGAGATTAAAACGAGTGCTTATTGGCCATGGATTAACGTGATTTTACAGCACTGAGAAATAAGCAAGTGGTTGCTATCGACTGTCATAAAATATCAGAGGTACTACGCGCGCTCTGATTGGTCAATGGAGTTGACAAACTTATATTCTATTGTACCGTTAAACACCTAGTTTCTTAATCTGGCAGCGTTAAAGGATAGGGCGCAAAATTGCCCAACTTAAGTTTGTAAGTCTTATTCTGGTCATAATCCAAAAGAATATTTGACTATTACAGACGATTTTAGTTTAACCACTGATGAACTATTGATTAAAAAAGAATGTGAATGAAGTTCATATCTTTGCATTTTTAACCGACTTTGAAAAGGTACCACGTCGCCTTCCATCATCGGCCAACCTTTTTTACTGGAATACATAGGCCTGACTTTTGAAATCCAACCATCAGAAGCGTAACCCAGTTGAGAGTTTATCACATGGTGAAAACTCCTTTCATTTACAAAGAACTTTTCTGACAGTGCATTGTACGCCCTCCAAATTAAATTAGTTCATATTAATAGATTCACTCACCAACTGAAATGGTTTCCTTCTTGATGTAAACAGGGTAAAGTCCCGCGGGGACTGCTATGTTAAAAGGATGGGGGTGCTTGTCAGAAATTGTGAAAAGAACCCCTAAGAGGTGCCAAGATCCTATTTTGTGGGCGCGGCTTGAAATGTTTTCACTTCTAAGAGGAATCAATTCTATTATACTATTGTTATTATTCTTATTATTCTATTACTATTATTACTATTATTATTATTATTATTATTATTATTATTATTATTAACGCATAAACTGACACACTCATAATTTTTAACAGTGTTAATGATGATTGCTTCGAATACCTTCTACTCGTATTTTTTCGGCTCAAAAATCCTAATAAGTACTGCAAAAGCTCCCGCCGTACGACGTATGAGGCTAAACACCCTAAAAGATACCGAAACCGCTTTTTCAATACCTAAAAGGTACCTCAGTTCTATGAAGCTAATTCTGGTTCTAAAAGATAACACCAAAAAGGTTTGGGTCTTACTTGGCTCGATCCGAAGGAATAAAACGAGTGCTTATTGGCTATGGATTAACAAACTAACGTGATTTTACAGCACTGAGAAATACGCCAGTGGTTGCTATCGACTGTCATAAAATACCAGAGATATTATTCGCGCTCTGATTGGTCAATAGAGCTGACAAACAATTATTCCATTGTACCGTTAAACAACCAGTTTCTGAATCTGGAAGCACTAAAGGATAGGACGCAAAATTGACTGTTACAGACGATTTTAGTGTAATCACAGATGAACTATTGATTATAAAAGAGTTTGAATGAAGTTCATATCTTTGCATTTTTATCCGACTTTGAAAAGGTACCACGTCGCCTTCCATCATTGGCCAACCTTTTTTACTGGAATATATAGGCCTGGCTGCTGAAATCCAACCATCAGAAGTTTAACCCAGTCGAGAGTTTATCACATTGTGAAAACTCCCCTCATTTACAAAGCACTTTTTTGAGAGTGCATTGCACGCCCTCGAAATTAAATTATTTCATATGAAAAGACAAACGCAATGTTTTTGAGATTCCTTTAAAAAGAATATTAGAGATTAACGAAATAATGAAAAGATTCTATATTTTAACCCGGTAGTATTAATGATTTGTTTTCGCATGCAAGGCTCTCAAACCTGCCTGAAAATTCAATAGTGCCTCAAAAGATGGTTTTAACCGAATTTCGTTCCTTGCATTTTTCTCTCAAATGAAAATATAGTTACCCGAAAAACTATGTAGTGATTCTTGTTAACCTCTCGCTTATCCTTCGAAAATTAAAATATCAGCAAAATCCAATCCTCGCTGACCCTTGACATGCTCTCTCATGTCCAGGGACACATCCTCAAATAGTTGAAGCAATCCTCAAACAGAATTGGCATGATTTGCCGGGATCTTGCTACTTCTAATGAAATGCAAGTTAAAGGATACTGGCTTCAAAACGCAAAAATTATAAAGTTATTCTCTTATCTGGAAACTTACCCTTATTTTCCAAACTTAAATGACACGTTATCTCCAATCAGCATAAATGGTGCCCACTGCTTCACTTCAGACCAGCCGTTACTCCGCATCCATTTCATGGCCTCGTGAAGAGATTCACTGGCACTCTCTCCATCAACAAGATGCTCGTAGAAGCGACTCATGAACTGCTCTGTTGCTTTGTCATTAAGGGCCCACAATGCCACTAACACTGAGCGTGCACCGGATCCTAAGAACGCTCGAGCAATTCCAATAACTCCCTCGGCTCTGATCTTCCCACGTCCACTGTGACAACAACTAAGTACAACAAGTTTGGCTCGAAGTTGAACTTGTGAAATGTCAGACATTGTCAAAACGTACTCTTTTTCATCAGGAAACTTCTTAGTAGACCGCACGGGACAGAGGGCAATTTCTCCTCTTTCGGCATTACCGTGTGCAGCAAAATGTACCAGACCTGCTGAAGGAAGCCTTTCAAGTACCACCTGCTTGGTTGCTTTCTCTCCTAACAAAGGCGGAACGCTCAGCAGTCGGCCAATCATTTCTGCCTCCTTTCTTGCGAAGGGTAATGGTGTGAAGGTTGTACGACGACCATTGTAACACACTCTACCAACCTCAGGATCACCGACTATCAGCACACCACACTGATTGTGATAGTCAGTAGGACTGTCCTGGATGCATTTGAGAGTTGTCAAGGAAGGAACAATGCGAATCCTAAACGTGTCTGATAAGTACTTTCCACTGTCATCAAGTAAAGCTGGAAATGGAACATGGCACAAGCAGGGATCAGGAACAATGATGATCTCGGACCCCTCAAGTAAGTCGGCCACAGGAGCGATGATCATATTGTAGAACAAGGTTAACTTCTGTTCGGGATCATTTTCACTTCTTCCTTGTCGCAAAGTGGCGAGCTCCTCTTCCGGAGAGACATCTGGTTTTGGCCCAATATCATTTAAAGATCGATCTTCGCAATCATCTGCAGGTAAAATACCAAAGCTGCGGAGGCTTTTAGCAAAAAAATCATCCAGGCTGTCAGTTGATCCGGCAGCTATGTTGCTTTCATTTACTTTTATTGCTCGAAAATGGATGACTCCGCTTGTTTTGAGAATCCACAAAAAAATTTCCTCCCCATGACTAGAAATGTGCAGACAAGAGCAGTTGCTTTCTTGTTTCATAATATTCTCTATGCCAGTCCAAGATTGCTGATCAGCAGATATTTGCCTTTCAACAGAGTACCGTGTTGCCATCAACTCTGCCAAGGCCCTAGCACGTGCCAGCTCTACAACATAAAGGGCTTTGTTAGGATTCCCCCAAAAAACAAGGAAGGCAGCAAGATTCCGATAAGGAAAGCTGCGAATATCTGAAAGCGACACTTTAAATTGATCGTTGTCTCTTAGAAAAGCACGCAGACTTTCGCTTTTTTCCATACTCAAGACCAGATAGTCAAATGCTTCCTGAGTTTTTTTTCTGGTTGCCTTCACCATTGTAAGCGCACAAAGACATGTAAACTCTTGCCCAAGGAGTCCAATATCTTGACTAATTGAAAGTGCCTTCTCAAGATAACCTTCAGCAACGACAGGTTCACCAATGGAATCAAACAATGAACCTAAGTTGTAGTAATCTCTTGCTTCTCCTGCTCTGTCACCAGTTTCTTTACTTATCACAAGTGCTTTCTTAAAATATTGTTTAGCTTTGTCATATTCACCAAGAGATTTAAACACATTTCCTAAGTTGTCGTAACAGTTTGGTTCTCCTGCTCTGTCACCAATTTCAACTGTGATTTCAAGTGCTTTGTCAAGATTTTCTTTAGCTTTCTCGTATTCACCACATGATAGAAACTTAGCTCCTAAGTTTCTGTAGTCAGCTGCTTCTCCTTTTCTGTCACCAATTTCACTCCTGATCGCAAGTGCTTTCTCATGATATTCTTTAGCTCTGCCATATTCATGAGCATGTTGAAACACAGTTCCTAAGTGTCCGTAACAGGTTGCTTCTTCTTTTCTGACACCAATTTCAATTGTGATCGCTAGTGCTTTCTCAAAATACTCTTTAGCTTCGTCATATTCACCACGAGATAGAAAAATACTTCCTAAATTCACGAAATCTGCTGCTTCTCCTTTTTTGTCACCAATTTCAATTTCGATCTCAAGTGCTTTCTCAAACTGCTCTCTAGCTTTGTCGTATTCACCACGGAATAGAAAAATAGTTCCTAAGTTTCCGTAACAGCTTGCTTCTCCGGCTCTGTCACCAATTTCAATTCTGATCGCAAGTGCTTTCTCAAGGTACTCTTTAAATTTGTCGCATTCACCACGAGATCCAAAAATAACTCCTAAGTTTCCGTAACAGACTGCTTCTCCGGCTCTGTCACCAAATTCAATTGTGATCGCAAGTGCTTTCTCAAGGTACTCTTTAGCTTTGCCATATTCACCACGGGAAAGAAAAATAGTTCCTAAGTTTCCGTAACAGCTTGCTTCTTCGGCTCTGTCACCAGTTTCAATTCTGATCGCAAGTGCTTTCTCAAGGTACTCTTTAGCTTTGTCATATTCACCACGAGATTGAAAAGTACTTCCTAAATTCTCGAAATCTGCTGCTTCTCCTTTTTTGTCACCAATTTCAATTCTGATCGCAAGTGCTTTCTCAAGGTACTCTTTAGCTTTGTCGTATTCACCACGGGATAGAAAAATAGTTCCTAAGTTTCCGTAACAGCTTGCTTCTCCGGCTCTGTCACCAAATTCAATTCTGATCGCAAGTGCTTTCTCAAGATATTGTTTAGCTTCGCCATACTCACCAAGAGAGCATAACACAGTTCCTAAGTTTCCGTAACAGTTTGCTTCTCCTGCTTTGTCATTAAATTCAATTGTGATCGTAAGTGCTTTGTAGAGATACTGTTTAGCTTTATCGTATTCACCAAGAGATGAAAACACAACTGCTAAGTTTCTGTAAGCGGCTGCTTCCCCTCTCCTGTTACCAGTTTCTCTCATGATCTTGATTGCTTTCTCATAAAGTTTTCCTGCCTCTACATATTTAAATTGTTTTTCATACATCTTGGCTAGTGTTATTAATAGATTGCCTTCATTTTCGTCTGTTTTTCCACGCACTTGGTAAATGTCGAGAAGTTGCTTGCCGTATTTTATGGCATTTGTGTAATCAGAGATAAGACAATACGTCATGAAGATTGTTCCATAGATAGCAAATCTAACAAATTTAACAAATTGCTCCTCCTTTTTTTTCGGCACCACATTATTTACGAAAATCAAACATTCTTTGGCTACCTCTATAGCTTTTACACCCCGACCAGTTTTACGAAGGAAAGTTCCAACAGCCAAGCCAACACAGATGACTTGAAAAACGTAGGCTAGATTGTTCATTTCGTCCTTCCGTATAAGCCCTGTGAAAAGAAAATACCATTTAAGCTCTATAGGGTAAAATAACATTATACTTGTACTTCTCTCCGCCTATGCGTATAAATGAGTACCGGCGAACTTCATGCTGGAGGTAAGCCTGCTATGGGCTCTTAACTGGCCGCCTTATGGAAGATAGGACACGTTAGTCCGACTCAGACTAGAAGGGTTCACCTCGTGCTCAGGCTTGATCAAATCGTACCATTATAAAAAAAAAACTAGCCTGAAGAAATCATAAATCCGCTCTTTCTTTACTAAATGTGTTATCGACCGTGAATAGGAGGAATGAGTGCTGTGAGAACACTTCAAATATCTTGGCTCCTGTGCCGGCCGAAACCGGCCTTGACGAGCATTGTCCTTTGTTCCACTTCTGACGTCATCACCTTTGACCATAATTGGCATCATTTATACTCAAGTTCTGCAAGAGGAAAAGATCTTTCCAGTGATACCCAAATCAGAGTGATTGGTTAAATTAAGCTTGAAATACGCGCGAAAAGGCTTCGAAATTTGAGTGAAAAACTTGGAGGAAAAATTTCTTCGATTAAACTTCGTCATGTGATATTATGAATATCGCAAATACGTACTTTTCAACTAACGGAGCGAACAATACAAGATAAGCTTCTTACGTCAGTAGTGTCCCCTTTGAAAAGTGCAAAGAACTTACGAAACATTTGCATGTTGTCGGCGAAATTCCAAGAAAACAGATGATGATCACAAATGCATGTGTTTGGTGCGTATGCGTGATGGGTTTAAACTATAACGCCGAGATGCGGAATGTATACACCTTGAGGTTTAAACATGATTTGCACTATTCGGCAAGTGGAATGCGGGACTCTTTTAAAATTAATGCCGTGATACGAAATGAAAAACAGTGAATCGTGATTCCTCTTTGAACTCTCCCCCCGGAGCTAAGAACAGGTCACGAAATCAACCTCTTCAGATTTATTCTTCGTTATACTCAGTGCCTCATTCCCCCAGCAGGGCAAAGTGATACGCGTAAATTGTCTAGCTTGATGCGCCATGGTTACCCGTGTTATAAATCAAACAAAATCAAACCAAGTTTTACTGAACAGTTTTGAGTTTACTTTGGACTGGTTGAAATAAATGAGAGATTGGTTTTTCTTACCACAGTGAAGTTCGCACTGGAAAATGTGGAAACTGAAACAGTCGGCTTCTGTCTCAAAATTCCGAGAAATAGTATCATTGCAAAATCGAGAGAAGTTTTAATGGAGCTAAATCAAGCTGTATAACAACGAATGAATTAGAGTTTGATCGGTAAGTAATGTTGCTTGTACAGGACATCCCAAAACTGACTTCCGTATAGGTCGTCCAGCAAAGCCATGCAGTACATGTACACGGTAAAGAACCTATGTTTGTAGTATCATGGTACGATTTAAAGTTCTACTTGGTGTCGGTAGGTGGGCAGTTTCTTTGTCAACTAACAATAAAGGTGCGTTCTTGATCATTGTAGTCTATTCATAAGCTTGAACGTAGGAAATCTGAAGAAAAGGTCGGGCGGGTCATGTAGTATCTCCTAGGGCAAATCACTAATAGACTGCTAGCAGATTTGTGCTAGAAGAGGTTTTAAATCCGGGAACTCCGCGCCTTAACCCGACCAAGCATTACATCATTTAAGGAGGCTTTGTGATATCTCGAATAATATGTTAAATGTTATCAGTGGAAGCCCAAATAAAGGCATCGTTTTAAACAAAACAAAGAAGAAAAAATAACCACTAACTTACCGTTGCGCAGAAGCCTGTGTTCAGCCGTTCGTTCTTCCAAACAAAAACTGTAGAGGTGCGTCTGTGTTACTGCTTATAACTGTGTTGCTGGCATAAATGATCCATTTTTAAAACCATTTCAGTTTCGCAGCATCTGACGTGCCAAGCGGAAACAAAAGAAACGAAATTTCTGTCTGCGCGTGATCTTTGCAGAAGACCATTTAAAAACCAGAAATATGATTAATAAGGACATAGTTATAGAACATGAGCGAGAACTTGGTAAGAAAGGAAAACTGTTTTTCATATAAATTATCGGTAAAAAATGCCTCAATGAAGAATGGCGTGTAAAATTCCGACCAGAAAAACCCTCTTTTTCATCATGTTAACATATATTGGAACATTGAGTTATTTTAGTCAGGATATGCTATTGTAAGCTTGTGGTTTGTCATTGACTGTTTTTAAGAAATTACTTGAAGAGTTTCGGTTACTGAGTGCTTGAACCTTCATCATTTGAAACTGAAAGATTTCACACGTGATCCGATGCAGTGGTCACCAACTGGCCATGAAATTGTCACCATATTAACGGGGTGGTCGTATGATATTGACGGGGTAGGATCAAATTTCATAACTGGTCTATTTTAAGTGGCGTCTTAAGAGACATCACAACTCACTTCTAGACAACTGCTCTTTAATAAGCATTCAAAATGCAAGTTTGATTTTTTAAAAAAAGTTGAAAGTTCAATCAAAACCTACAATAATAACAATGGAAAGATGAACCTAAATGGTTCGATTGGCCGTATTATATTAACGGGGTAAAATTATAGACGATTAAACAGTTGGGATTTCAGAATGTGGCTGTTGGCCGTATTAACAGAGTGGCCGGATTAACGGCGTTTTCTTATGAGAAAATGTATGGCCGTTTCGCCGGGACAAAAAAGACTGGCCGTAAAAACGAGGTGACGTAATTAACGAGATGACCGTAAGGCTGGGTTCTACTGTATAAGCGCGCGCGCGCTCGTTTTGACACAGAGGCGAAAGGCAATCGCAAATGGGGTATTGGCCTATTCAGATAACGTCGCGCGAGACTATGTTTAGCACGCGCGTGAGTACCGCGATGCGTTTCTTGAATTTTACATGTCCCCTTCTGAGCGTGCGCGCTTAACGTGCTGCCATTTTTAATTACGTGTGAAGCCTTTCAGTTTTAACCCATAAAACGTTAAGCACTAAACGAAACGTGTTGAAGTGACATCTTGAAAACAGTCAATGACGAATTAGTAACGTACAATGTAAACATGTCCTTGCTCGTGCTTTGAACACCCACCCGGCGATCAACCACCAGTCCCGCGATGCGTTTCTTGAATTTTACATGTCCCCTTCTGAGCGTGCGCGTTTAACGTGCTGCCATTTTTAATCACGTGTAAAGCCTTTCAGTTTCAACCCATAAAACGTTAAGCACTAAACGAAACGTGTTGAAGTAACATCTTGAAAACAGTCAGTGACGAATTAGTAACGTACAATGTAAACATGTCTTTGCTCGTGCTTTGAACACCCACCCGGCGATCAACCACCAGTCCCTCACTACCGCTTGTAGATTTGATCGAGCAGACGCAAGTTTCACAAAAAATTCAGTTAACGATTCTTTACGTTGATACTGGTTTGTAAAAAGTCGGCATCATTACTAAGCACGCCGTATATTTCGACAGAAGCAGGTTATATGCTTCTGATTTTCATAATAGATCATTCAGTATGATTTATGTTTTAAAAAGAAGAGAAAGTTTAAAAAACCCGAAGTTTTAGCAAGTCGTCTTGATGAGAGCATATAGTGCGTGTATGGAAACAATTTATACTTACGTTTTAAGCAGATTGTGACAACACTGACAAACTCTTGAAGGTCCCTCATTTTGGCCGCCATGCTGAAGGCTTGGGCGCCAAGCATGACTCAACTTTATATGCAAATTAATTTTCATTGAATAGCACTTCACTAACGGCAAGCTAGGGTGGCCGAATTCTATGCTAGATGATTCAGGGGTTAATAAATCGTTCGAAATTAATCTAAAACCCGGCAAGATATTTGTTTACTTGAGATATTAGGGAGTTTAAGGAAACCACGACGACGACGGCAACGAGAACCTCATCAAACAAAAGGTTTAATGAGCAAAACAATAGTTGTGCACGTGCGTTATAAATCTTTGTACATTTCTTTGCCGTCCTCTGCACAACAACAACAACATGAAATGACCAAGTTCTGTGTAGTCTGAGGAACGCGAACGACAACGGCTAATTTTCGTAATTCCATTTGGAATTGAACGCTGTAGTTGCATGGTTAGCCTGAGCACGTTTTCAGAGCCATTGGTGCACTGAACAGATCTAGATAATAGCGAATTTCGCTGGTAAAATATAAATTGATTTTTGACTCGACGTAGTCCTCGGCGTCGCCGTCGTCATTACTTAAGCCGCCTATTTAGTTATTATGGCTCTCTCCGGTCCACGCAATTGACATAAAACCCATGGTGGCAATTTCTAAACAGACCATTTCATGGATATGGCACTGTGTTCTCCGGCCATCGAATGGGTTGATCTCCCTGTGCGTCTTAATATCTACAAGTTATTCCGCTGCGACTTGACTAACTCGTGCTATTTCAAACACTGTAACAACTTAACCATTATTATGCAAAATCCCGGGGCAAAATCAATACGTCAAACAACGGTTTTTTCTCGCCTAGTCAGGGATTCTCTATGGGCCTTCAAACACAGATATATTACCTTCTAAATGATAAAAAAAAGAACATATTCTTCTTCTATGTCTTTGTTGATTTTTACTTTCAACAGCGTTTTTTCGGATTCTTAGCTTTTATAAATCAGCCTCAAACTACATCATAATACAGGTGTAATACAATTATCATCATAAAAAGATTTGGTTAGGTCTGCGCGAACTGCATAAAAAATAACAAAGTATGTAAAGTTACAAAATTGAGTAAATGTAGTCAGGAGTTGACATAATCGATAAAAGTGCCGTTTCTTGTCACTGACTTGTATATTTTAGCAAGACGTTTCGGCTAGCTCTTAAGCCTTCATCAGTTGAAAAACCGCTTGATGTTACGCGCTATTTAAAAACTTTTTAAAATTGAAACGTTGCGCGTGCTGTATGCGCGTGACTCGAGAGAATTTTAATTTTAGTTTACAAGTTTCCTACAAGCCACAGAGAACCATCAACAATATTTTTCCTCGACCGAAACAGCAGGATGAAACCGACCGTCCATGATCTGGAGTGGTGTACAGAATCGATTGCAGTCAGTGCGATTTTGTATACTATGGCCAGACCGAAAGATCACTGAAGATGCGGGTTTCCGAGCACAAAAAGGCTCTCTTGATGTTCGATCATAACTCCAAACCAGGAGTCATAATCGGAGACGGAGACCGCAAGCGCGCACCATTTCTAGTATTGGGGTTGTCCGCATGATATGGGACAATAATTCTATTTTTAGAACAAATTGCGCCATCGCCTGCGGCAGACGCGCGTACATGCTGCGAGGATTTTTGCGGATGTCGCGCGGGGGAAAAGGCTTCCGAAATTCCCGAAATTTTTCATGTTTTTGGCCCACAACTCAACGCGTTAACGTTTGTTGGAATTTTGTTTAAATATTTTCGTCGTAAGCTGCTCCAGTTTGAGTGAAGTAAGACAGTGTCGAATTTAGGTATGTTCCGCTGTAAGCTTATACATATCGCTGACCAAGTTATGTTCCGACGGATGCTTCTTTTGCATGAGCTGTACATTACTCCACTTTAAATTTCACGTATGTTGAAGATTAACAGCTTTTCCATTACACAGCAAAAAACTAGCTGAATATATTTAGATATAGCAGAGCTTCAGGACTTCACAGTTTCCTAGCTCCTCTTGCCACACGCTTGCGAGGAATTTGTCAGTCTACCGCGACCGAAAAGTAAAACAAAATAATTGCTAGTTTCAGTTTCGCTTGAATTGTAAGCAATGCTTGATGTTTCATCAAGGCCCAATAACTTTACGTCCGTAGATACTGCTCAGTTTTATTTGTGTAAAAATCCAGTAAATTCTCTGTTGTCGATGAATGAGAGCGCCCGCCGATGCCTGTTTTGTACAGTCAGTAAACATGACAAATTGTACTTCCGCCGCACTTTGGTGTGAAAGCGTACATCGAACTCAAATAATAACTCTATAGTTTTTAAATATGTTTAAGATTGATTAATGTTTGAGAACATATTAAAAGCTATACTGAAAATATGTGAATAAAGCAGAAATAATCAGCAAAGTTTCGATGACGCTTTCTTTAATCAACTTGGAATAACGATTTCGATTTTGTTGATCGAGTTATCAAAACTCCTTATCTATTTTCATTTTCGCAGTGTAAAACTTCACCATGCTTATGTTGAAGAAACACACATGATGTTAGTAGCCTTTTTTGCGTTCGTGAAATTTGTTACAGCATCTCAGCACAAAAGATAAGGAAAGAAATCTTTGTCAAGATTTGTTGACAATTGAAAACACCGACTCGTACTCGGACTTGAAAGTGCACGAGCTGCACTATGCAAATGAGCTAATTGTACACGTCAGATTTTCCTTTCAAAAACTTTTGCAAACTCACCAAATAAGCAGAAACAATAAGAAACCATCAAAAGAGGTTTTGGTTATGATTAACCATTTTCTGAGAGACTCACAAATTAACTCGATACCAGAGTAGAGAGTTTTCTTGCTATATTCTTAAGTCAGAACAAACGCAAAAACATACGCGTAAGCTTACAACTAGCGTGATCAGATCTTATTATTCATTCCCAGCGCGAGATTGAAGTCTTGTTTTCGACCCTGAAAAACCCGCCTTTTCCGTTAGCTCAGAGCATAAAACTACATATAAACGCCCTGGTTCGTATTCCCTGTCTTATTCCGTGCCATCGCTGTGAAAAATACGTAAGAGAATCTCTTAACTCTCACCATTTGATCGTCCAACGTGACAACATCCACGCGAGAGCCTCCGACACGTGCGTGAATCCGCGCGGATATATGACGTCAGGATGGCGCAATTTGTTCTAAAAATAGAAAAATTGTCCCATATCATAGGTGCGCGCGAATCCCGAGACTTACGGTCTCCGTCCCCGATTATGGCTCGTGCCATGTTCACGAATGTCATCATCATATGGATTTTGAAAACGTTGAAGTCGTCGGACATGGGGCACATTACCATCAGCGGCTTTTTCTAGAAGCTTGGATGTCTGTAAAAGACCCGAACGCTGGGAATGATCACATAGTCATCCCTGAAGTCTACAAGTGCTTAGCACGCATTTAGAATTCTCTTGAGTCACGCTCATACAGTACGCGCAACGTTTCAATTTTAAAAAGTTTTTAAATAGCGCGTAACATCAAGCGGTTTTTCAACCGGCTGATGAAGGCTTAAGAGCTAGCCGAAACGTCTTGCTAAAATATACAAGTCAGTGACAAAAAACGGCACTTTTATCGACTATGTAAAGTTACATGTGCGCAGTGACGTCACAACAAGGCGGCTGACAAGTCTTTCTTTGAATCGGTAGAAAAGCTGCCCACAAATCAGTCGTTTAAATTTCGAAAATTGGCTACGGTTTTTGGCTGTTATTTCTATAATTTCGAGTATTCGTTTAAAATATGATTTCTTTTTCTTTTTTCGTTCTCCTATTTACAACCTTCTCAGTAGGAGTACTAATTTAAACTCCAATTGAGTTTTCTTAGCATCCATAGTTTAGATATCGCAACCCCAACTCTCGGTATTGCCATTCTTCATTATTAACGTAAATCGAATGAGCGCAGTCGAAATAGCGAACAATTGCAACAAGCGAGAGACTAGTACGTATTCGAACTCTATAGCTGGTGGCAAGTGACGCGAATTTCAATTCGGGACTTTTGGCCACTAATCACTTGATATTATAGTAGTCAGTGGATGATCTAGGGAAGGGACCCGGGGAGCCCCCCCTTATTTTGCTTAAAAAAAAGAAAAATCGCAGAAGGAAGAAAAGCCGGTAGGGCAAGCCCAACCCCCCCCCCCTCTCCCCTTTGGTCAAGGTCTGGATTCGCCACTGGTAGTATCATAATAAGAACTGTATTATTTAATATAATACAATGCATGCGTATTGTTAGGTGCATTGTTACAGTGCATGTTACAGACATAGCCATTATTGCAATTGGGATTTACATTGCTGCTTACTAATATCTTCGACTCATCCCAGCTGAAGTTAAGCATTGTTTTTAAGAAAATAACAACTAACATCCTGTTGCGCAGAACACAACCAAGACATGTTAGCTCCACTGCGTGATGGTTTACAAGATTTATAATCTAGCTTAATCTGATATATGCGCCAGCAGATTACATTAGTAAGGGAATGCCTGAACTGTTAGTCCCGGGGGGGATACCCATATAAAAAGCACGGGCTGCTCGACGGAAATTTTGAAAAAAACCCCTAAGAGGTACCAAGATCTTGTTTTATGGGCCTGGCTTGCAATTTTTTTCTCGCTTAAGAGATACCAAATTTTGCATAACTCATTATCGCCTGTCCTATTTTTTCGGTTCAATACTCGAAAAGGTGCCGAAACAGTTCCCACTGTGGACCTTTTGAGGCTTAACACCCTAAGAGGCACCAAAACTACTTTTTTAACCCCTGAAAGGTACGACAAGCACCCCCCCGTCCTTTTTATATGGGAGTCCCCCTCCGGGTGTTAGTCAATGAGAAAGCAGTGACCACAGCGTATGATAATAAAAACATCAACCAACTTTATTTAAAGAGACTCGACCAATTACGTTGGTTTTTTTACAGTTGACTTTAAAAGTAAAATATAAAACTACGAAAACGATATTACAATATATCAAAGATATAAGAAAACAAATGTACTACAAACGTATCAATGTAAGTCGCAATCATACAAATGTCGTCGACAGCAAATTAACGGTCGTGACATGGTAGCAAAAAGTGTTCTAATATATGTGTTTACTTTTCCTAAGACTACCTAAGCTAAGTCATCGTTACATATTGCAAATGAAAATAACATGGGATATTCCTACAGGCAGAAGAGACGACAGTTGACTAGTACAAGCACGGCCGAGGAGCTGAACTTTATTTATACTTCTTAGTTTTTCCCTACTACGGTTTACTAAAACATTTGATTGTAATTGAGACAAGTTTATAATAGAGATAGGACCCTGCGTACGCTCTGATCGGTCAAAAAGCCATGTTTTATCAAGGTATAAAGCATAGGAGAAGCGTGTTTTATTGTTTTTCGCCACATAACCTCTAGTCAACATTTTTGTTAGAGATGGAGAAAAACAATATCTTTGTTTCTACTATAAAGCAAATAAAGAAGCCTAAGCCGTGTATTACGCTGTGATAAAAGACTCCGAACATTTGAGAACACTCGAGAAATGTAGAAAACACTCGCCTGCCACTCGTGTTTTCTACATTTCCCTAGTGTTCTCAAATGCCCGTCGTGTTTTATCACAGTGTAATACACGGTGTGTAAAACTTAAACACTGGGCCGTTTTACAAGGAGGAATGCTCTGTATGGCAGGAGGGTTTATCAACAACAGAGAACCATTTACTTAGTACATGAGAAACCTTGGGCAACAGGGTGCTCCTTGGTGGAAAACAACTGGTTTTGAAGGCGTGGAGCATATCACCACCCACCCCTAGCCGGGAGAAATAGAGACGTAGAGAGAATGAGCAAACTCCAGGTGGCCAATGTCTGCTGCGGTCAGAATGGACAACTTTTCTGATATAAACGTTAAGTACAGGCTTGTTCGAGGAGGATGGGGGTAACTGTTCCGCCGGCGATGACTTGCTACCATGTAAATTGAACACAAGTTGATTTAGATTATCTTAGCAACCCAAGGTTTTCAAAAAGGTTCATGGAAAAACTTAAGTTTGCTGAATCGTCTTGCCAGTGATCTTCAGTTCAGTACCTAAGCTCAAAATGTCGTTTCTCTCTTCTTATTACCATACATTTCCGTTCATGTTAGCTCTGAGAATTTAAGAGTTCATCAAGACTATATCTCCTAGTTGATGATTTTCGTTCTTCTTATCACCTGCTTGTTTAAACGGTGATGGTCGTGTAAGGGGAAATCAGGACTTGATCAATTATTACTGACTACTTAGTTACTGATCACTTGTTACTACTTTCCTATCACATTAATCAGTCCTGTCACGGAGTTATTCCACTCAAAAATTAAAATGTCGCTTTGACACAAACAAGGCATGAAGAATATATCACTACCCACCCCTAGCAGGGATAAATAGTGACAGAGAGAATGAGCAAACTCCAGGTGGCCAATGTCTGCTGTGGTCAGAATGGACAACTCCTCTGATATAAACACTAAGTACAGGCTGGTTCGAGGAGGATGGGGGTAACCGTTGTTGCACTCAGGAATTAAAACGTCGCTTTGACTGAAACTTGTCCATACTCAGGAGACAAGTCGAGGGGAAAATGCCTTTTTGCGGCCATCTTGGATTTCAATGTCAGACCCAAGTACGAGGCTGATGCACAACGTCTCTGTAAGAACAGGAAAATAACCAGTTACTGTGAGTAAGCAATAGATTCACTCGTCAACTGAAATGGTTTCCTTCTTCATGTAAACAGGGTAAAGTCCCGCGGGGACTGCTACATTAAAAAGGACGGGGCTGCTCGCCGGAAATTTTGAAAAGAACCCCTAAGAGTTACCAAGATCCTATTTTGTGGGCGCGGCTTGAAATGTATTCACCCCTAAGAGATACCAATTCTAAAACAACAAATTAACTGACATTTTCATAATTTTTAATAGCGTTAAAGACGATTGCTCCAAATACCTTCAACTCGTAAAGTTGAAAATCAACTATCCCTGGTCATATTTTTTTTCGGCTCAAAACCCTGGAAGGTACCGCTGTGCGCTCCCGCCGTGCGCCTTATGAGGCTTAGCCCCCTAACAGGTACCAAAACCGTTTTCTTAACCCCTGAAAGGTACGATAAGCACCCTCGTCCCCCCACCCCAGGGTAAAGTAGCCTCAAGTAAGCCTTCATAAAGAATTCAAAACGCTACTTCCTCAGTTGTATTAAGCTAATTCTGGTCCAAAAGATACCACCAACAAGGTTTGGCTCTTACTTGGCGCGATCCGAGAGATTAAAACGAGTGCTTATTGGCCATGGATTAACGTGATTTTACAGCACTGAGAAATAAGCAAGTGGTTGCTATCGACTGTCATAAAATATCAGAGGTACTACGCGCGCTCTGATTGGTCAATGGAGTTGACAAACTTATATTCTATTGTACCGTTAAAGACTCAGTTTCTCAATCTGGCAGCGTTAAAGGATAGGGCGCAAAAGTCTTATTCTGGTCATAATCCAAAAGAATATTTGACTATTACAGACGATTTTAGTGTAACCACTGATGAACTATTGATTAAAAAAGAATGTGAATGAAGTTCATATCTTTGTATTTTTAACCGACTTTGAAAGGTACCACGTCGCCTTCCATCATCGGCCAGCCTTTTTTACTGGAATACATAGGCCTGACTTTTGAAATCCAACCATCAGAAGCTTAACCCAGTTGAGAGTTTATCACATGGTGAAAACTCCTTTCATTTACAAAGAATGTTTCTGACAGTGCATTGTACGCCCTCCAAATTAAATTAGTTCATATTAAAAGGTATTCTCAAATAGTTGAAGCAATCTTCAAACAGAATTGGCATGATTTGCCGGGATCTTGCTACTTCTGATGAAATGCAGGTTAAAGGATACTGGCTTCAAAACCCAAGATTGATAAAATTATTGTTATGTTATCTGAAAACTTACCCTTATTTTCCAAACTTAAATGACACGTTATCTCCAATCAACATAAATGGTGCCCACTGCCTCACTTTAGACCAGCCGTTACTCCGCATCCATTTCATGGCCTCGTGAAGAGATTCACTGGCACTCTCTCCACCAACAAGATGTTCGTAGAAACGACTCATGAACTGCTCTGTTGCTTTGTCATCAAGGGCCCACAATGCCACTAACACTGAGCGTGCACCGGATCCTAAGAACGCCCGAGCAATTCCAATAACTCCCTCGGCTCTGATCTTCCCACGTCCACTGTGACAACAACTAAGTACAACAAGTTTGGCTCGAAGTTGAACTTGTGAAATGTCAGACATTGTCAAAACGTACTCTTTTTCATCAGGAAACTTCTTAGTAGACCGCACGGGACAGAGGGCAATTTCTCCTCTTTCGGCATTACCGTGTGCAGCAAAATGTATCAGACCTGCTGAAGGAAGCCTTTCAAGTACCACCTGCTTGGTTGCTTTCTCTCCTAACAAAGGCGGAACGCTCAGCAGTCGGCCAATCATTTCTGCCTCCTTTCTTGCGAAGGGTAATGGTGTGAAGGTTGTACGACGACCATTGTAACGCACTCTACCAACCTCAGGATCACCGACTATCAGAACACCACACTGATTGTGATAGTCAGTAGGACTGTCCTGGATGCATTTGAGAGTTGTCAAGGAAGGAACAATGCGAATCCTAAACGTGTCTGATAAGTACTTTCCACTGTCATCAAGTAAAGCTGGAAATGGAACATGGCACAAGCAGGGATCAGGAACAATGATGATCTCGGACCCCTCAAGTAAGTCGGCCACAGGAGCGATGATCATATTGTAGAACAAGGTTAGATTCTGTTCGGGATCATCTTCACCCCTTCCATGTCGCAAAGTGGCGATCTCCTCTTCCTGAGAGACATCTGGTTTTGGCTCAATGTCATTTAAAGATCGATCTTCGCAATCCTCTTCGGGTAAAATACCAAAGCTGCGGAGGTTTTTAGCAAAAAATTCATTTAAACTGTCAGATGATCCGGCAGCGATGTCGCTTTCATTTACTATTATTGTTCGAAAATGCATGACTCCACTTGTTTTGATAATCCACAAAAACATTTTCTCCCCATGATTAGAAACGTACAGACAAGAGCAGCTGCTTTCTTGTTTCATAATATTCTCTATGCCAATCCAAGATTGCGGATCAGCAGAGATTTGCCTTTCAACAGAGTACCGAGTTGCCATCAGGTCTGCCAAGGCCCTAGCGCGTGCTAACGCTGCAACATAAAGGGCTTTGTCAGGATTCCCCACAAATACAAAGAAGGCAGCAAGATTCCGATAAGGAAAGCTGCGAATATCTGAAAGCGATACTTTAAATTGATCGTTGTCTCTTAGAAAAGCACGCAGACTTTCGCTTTTTTCCATACTCAAGACCAGATAGTCAAATGCTTCCTGAGTTTTTTTTTGGGTTGCCTTCACCGCTGTAAGTGCACAAAGACATGCAAACTCTTTGTCAAGGTCTCCAATATCTTGACTAATTGAAAGTGCCTTCTCGAGATAACCTTCAGCAACGACAGGTTCACCAATAGAATCAAACAACGCACCTAAGTTGAAGTAATCTGCTGCTTCTCCTGCTCTATCACCAATTTCTTTACTTATCACAAGTCCTTTCTTGAAATATTGTTGAGCTTTGTCATATTCACCTATAGATTCAAACACATTTCCTAAGTTTCCGTAACAGCTTGCTTCTCCTGCTCTGTCATCAATTTCAACTGTGATTGCAAGTGCTTTGTCAAGATTTTCTTTAGCTTCCTCGTATTCACCTCGAGATAGAAACTTAGTTCCTAAGTTTATGTAATCTGCTGCTTCTCCTTTTCTGTCACCAATTTCACTCCTGATCGCAAGTGCTTTCTCATAATATTCTTTAGCTTTGTCATATTCATAAGCACGTTGAAACACAGTTCCTAAGGTTGCGTAACAGGTTGCTTCTCCCTCTCTGTCACCAATTTCTTTCCTGATTGCAAGTGCTCTCTCAAGATATTCTATAGCTTTGTCACATTCTCCAAGAGATTGAAAGTTAGCCCCTAAGTTTCCGTAATCTGCCGCTTCTCCTTTTTTGTCACCAATTTCAGTTCTGATCCCAAGTGCTTTCTCAAGATATTCTTTAGCTTTGCTATACTCACCAAGATATAGAAAGACAGTCCCTAAGCTTCCGTAACAGCTTCCTTCTACTGCTCTGTCACCAGTTTCAATTGTGATCGTAAGTGCTTTTGCAAGATACTCTTTAGCTTCGTCATATTCACCACGAGATAGACAAATGGCTCCTAAGTTCGCGAAATCTGTTGCTTCTCCTTTTTTGTCACCAATTTCAATTCTGATCGCAAGTGCTTTCTCAAGGTACTCTTTAGCTTTGTCGTATTCACCACGAGATAGAAAAATTGTTCCTAAGTTTCCGTAACAGAATGCTTTTCCGGCTGTGTCAGCAATTTCAATTCTGATCGCAAGTGCTTTCTCAAGGTAATTTTTAGCTTTGTGATATTTACCACGAGATAGAAAAATAGTTCCTAAGTTCGCGAAATCTGTCGCTTCTCCTTTTTTGTCACCAATTTCAATTCTGATTGCAAGTGCTTTCTCAAGATGTTCTTTAGCTTTGCTATACTCATCAAGAGAGTAGAACACAGTCCCTAAGTTTCCGTAACAGCTTGCTTCTCCTGCTTTGTCACCAGATTCAATATTGATTGCAAGTGCTTTGCCAAGATACTCTTTAGATTTATCGAATTCACAAAGAGATGAAAACATAACTCCTAAGTTTCCGTATGCAGCTGCTTCCCCTCTCCTATTACCAATTTCTCCCATGATCTTGATTGCTTTCTCATAAAGTTTTCCTGCCTCTACATATTTATATTGTTTTTCGTATATGGTTGCTAGGTTTAAAAATAGAATGCCTTCATCTTCGCCTGTTTTTCCACGTTCTTGGTAAATGTCAAGAAGTTGCCTGCCGTATTTTATGGCATTTGTGTAATCAGGGATACGAAAATACGCCATAAACATTGTTCTATAGATAGCAATGCTAGCTAAATCAACAAATTGCTCCTCTCTTTTTTTCAGCACCTCATTATTTAGCAAAATCAAGCATTCTTTACAGACCTCTATAGCTTTTACACCCCGACCGGTGCGGAGAAGGAAAATTGCAATAGCCAAGCCAACACAGATGACTTGAAAAACGTAGTGTAGATTGTTCATTTCGTCCTTCCCTATAAGCCCTGTGAAAAGAAAATACCATTTAAGCTCTATAGTGTAAAATAACATTATACTTGTACTTCTCTTCACCTAGGTGTATAAATGAGTACCGGCGAACTTAATGCTGGAGGTAAGCCTGCTATTGGCTCCTACCTGGCCGTTTTATGCAAGATGGGACACGTTGATCCGACTCAGAATAGAAGGTTTTCACCTCGTGCTCAGGCTTTATCAAACCTTACCGTTATAAAGAAAATAACCTGAAGAAATCATAAATCCCCTCTTTCTTTACTGAATGTGTTATCGACCTTAAATAGGAGGAATCACTGCTGTCAGAAAACTTTAATTATTCTTTTCGTCCCTAACGAGCATTGTCCTTTGTTTCACTTCCGACGCCATCACCTTTGACCATAACTGGCATTACTTATACTCAAGTTCTGCAACAGCCGTCAAGAAAAGATCTTTCAAACGATGCCCAGATCAGAGTGATTAGCTTAACTGAGCTTGAAATACGCGCGAAAAGGCTTCGAAATTTGAGTGAAAAGACATGGAGGAAAATTTCTTCGATTAAACTTCGCTATATGATAATATGAATAATGCAAAGATATATTTTTTCGACTAACAAGGCAAAAAATACAAGATTAGGTTCTTACCTCAGTCAGGAGCAAATCACTAGGAGCGTGCAGCTACCCTACATTCTGGTCACGGCGTTTTCACGGACCGATCTATTTTTTATTTGAATTTACTACGAATTCAGACCCACACAGGAAAATCTAGTAAGCATTCCTCCGTAGGAAAAAAGATGGCGACTGGTACATTTACCCATAGTTCTTAGCGCACGAAAACCTTAACAATGTTTATAAAAACGTACAGAACAGTTATAAAATCTTCAAACCTAGGCTACACAATGTCCTTAGTACAGGGACAAATATTGTAAAAATTTGGCTTTCTTTGTGCCTTATCGGCTGTGTTAGGTTCGCAAGGTATTGTGGTAAAATGTATAGCCGTCATTTTTTTTCTCAGGGTGGATTACAAGCACGGACTTCATTGTTAACTGACGTCATCATTACACCGGTAGAAGTGATGGGCTCCTGATGTGAGGTCAGCCATTTTTTTCCTTAGCGATGCGCGCTCATATTGACCGGAACTGACCTATTTCGCGGGAAAAGAAGCCTAAAAATAGACCGGTCTGTAAAACTGCCGTAACATGGGCTTAGTATGGGAGTTGCACGCTCCTAGTGATGCACTCCAGCCTCAGTAGAGGCATGGCACCTAGGAAACATTTGGGTGTTTCACGAAATTCCAGGAAAACTGATGATCATATAACGTATCTGTTTGGCGGTATGCGAGATGGGTCTTTAAACCCATAAAAACTATAACGCCGAGATACTGAATGTAAACATCTTCAGGTTTAAACATGATTTGCCCTCTTCGACAAGTGGAATAGAAGACTCTTTTAAAATCAATGTCGGGATATGGAATGAAAAACAGTAAATTGTGGTTCCTCTTTAAACTTTGCCTCAGAAGCTAAAAGTAGCTCAAGAAGCCCGAAATATGCATGGATAGCTGCAGGTCACAAAATCAACCTGTTCAGATTTATTCCTTGTTATACTCAGTGCCTCATTTCCCCCAACAGGGTAACGTGATACGCGTAAATTGTCTAGCTTGATGAGCCATGGACACCCGTGTTATCAATCAAACAAAATCAAACTAAGTTTTACCGAACAGTTTCGAGTTTAATTTGGACTGGTTGAAATAAATGAGAGATTCGTTTTTCTTACCGCTGTGAAGTTCGCACTGGAAAAAGTCGAAACTAAAACAGTTGGCTAGTCTCTCAAAATTCCGAGAAAAAGTATCATTATAAAATCGAGAGAAGAGTTAATGGATTAAAATCAAGCTGTATAACAACGAATGGAGTCGAGTTTGATCGGTGATGTTGCTTGTACAGAACATCCCAAAACTGACTTCCGTATAGGTCGTCCAGCAAAGCCATGTAGTACATGTACACAGTAAAGAACATTTCTTTGTAGTGTCATGGCACGATTTAAAGTTCTACTTGGTTTCGCGAGGTGGGCAGTTTCTTTGTCAACTAAATATAAAGGTGCGTTCTTGATCATTGCAGTCTATTCATAAGCCTGAACGTAGGGAATCCGAAGAACTGGTTGGGCGGGTCATGTAGCATTTCCAGGGCAAATCACCAATAGACTGCTAGCAGATTTGTGCTAGAAGAGGTTTGAAATCCGGGAACGTCGCGCCTTGACCCGACAGAGCATTACATAATTTGAGGAGGTTTTTGTGATATCTCGAATAAATAGAGGATATTACACAGTGGCGAGAAGATATGAATTTTATGTTCGAGTGGCAAGAACAATATCTCACGAGTGAGCGAAGCGAACGAGTGAGATATTGTTCTTGCCACGAGAACATAAAATTCATATCTTCGAGCCAACGTGTAATGTTCTTTTTATTATATGGAGAAACCAATTCAACAAAAGCAAAAGGCGGGAATCGTGAGGTCATTGAACGATACGACACTCACAAAGGTGACATACGGAAAATACGCCACTCGGGTCCCGGATGAAGTGGCGTATGGAATCTACGAGTGGTTTAGTTCCCAGTAAAACACTCTTCTCCATATAATAATATGTTAAATGTTATCAGTGGAGGCCCAAATAATGCATTGTTTTAAACGAAATAACGACTAACTTACCGTTGCGCAGTAGCCTTAAGCCGTTCGTTCCTCCAAACAAAAACTGTAGAGGTGTGTCTGTGTTTTACTGCTTACAATGTGTTGCTGGCATAAATTATCCATCCTTAAAACCATTTTAGTTTCGCAGCATCTGACGTGCCAAGCGGAAATAAAAGAAGCAAATTTCTGTTTGCGCGTGATCTTTGCAGAAGATCATTTAAAAACCAGAAATATGATTAATAAAAAGATAATTATAAAACATGACCGAGAACTTGGTAAGAAAGGAAAACTTTTTTTTCCATAAATTATCGGTAAAAAATGACTCGAGGAAGAGTGGGCGGGTAAAATCCCGACCAAAAATAGACTCTTTTTGATCATATAAACATATATTTGAACATTGACTGAGTTATTGTAGTCAGTAGATGATATTGTAAGCTTGTGGTTTGTCATTGACTGTTTTTAAGATGTTACTTCAAGAGTTTCGATTATTGAGTGCTTTAACCTTCACCATTTGAAACTGAAAGATTTTACACTTGATTCAATACAGTGGTCACCAACTGGCAATGAAAATTTCACCGTATTAACGGGGTGGCCGTATTATACTGACGGCCGGGGATAGGATCAGAATTTCAAAACTGGTCTATTTTAAGTGACTTCTTGACAGACATCACAACTCACTTCTAAACAGCTACCCTTTAATAAGCATTCAAAATGCAGGTATGATTTTACAAAAAGTTGAAAACTTCAATCAAAACCCACAATAATAACAATGGAAAGATGAACATAACTCGTTCGAGTGGCCGTATTATATCATGTATTAACGGGGTAAAATTATAGACGATTATACAGTTGGGATTTCAGAATGTGGCTGTTGGCCGTATTAACAGAGTGGCCGGATTAACAGGGTTTTCTTATGAGAAAATGTATGGGCGTTTCGCCGGGACAAAAAAGACTGGCCGTAAAAAACGAGGTGACGTTATAGAGTGTGTGCATTGTCACGCAATAAAAGATAAAATCAAAAGCCATTCAGTGGATAAAGTCAAGAAATGGTAATATTATAGACGATAAATTAGGAAGACAGTTCTCCAAGTTTAAGGTGTGTGCGTTGTCCCAAAGCTGAGATATTCATTCATTCATTCATTCATTCATTCTGTTTATTTTACCTTTTTACTTAATGTACAGTATTTATAAATATTTTAATGTGAGGCTAGGTGACCTCTAGAAACCATCAGGCTTTTAGTCGAGGCCACCTCGTACGTAACAATACAGCCATCTCGTAGGCAACAATATTCGTCGAAATGTTCCGCGCAAAATTATAGAGCCTAGTATGGAGGCGCCATGTTGGAGGACCTCCTTAGTCCTCCAATATGGCGGCCGCAAAATAGTGTAAACTTATTTCAGATGGCTATTTAGACAACTGATTATCAGAACCGAGCCAAAAAAGCATTTACAAAAGCACTTTTCCTAATACTTTAACTCCTAAAATGGCTAAAAATCACGAGATAAGTGTATATTTTTCGACAAGCGCGATCTTAGCTTCATGTCAAGCACCGCCATAACTCCGAAATTCAAAATGCGCTGGTTTCCAAATGAAGGACGCTATTGAGCTGGAAAGTTGCAAACAGATATAAATTTACTACCTCTTATGCCTGATGAGGATAAAACGTCTAGGGGCTCTTCAGTTTTGGATTTGAGAATTTGATGACGGTAGGCCAAACCGGAGAAATGAAGCTGCGTTTTCAAATTTCTCCGGCGTAGTGTGATGCACAGGACAAATGCTTACGTAATCGATCTCATTAGCATAGCGTCACCTGGCCTCACGCACAGGACCGTGAATTCTTGCATGATCAGTATCATTTACATTGCGTGACCGATCACACGGACGAAAGAGACTGGTAGCCATTGTTTGCAGTGAATGAAAATGGCGGTTCGCAGTTGTTTGATGATCGTAATCATTTCTGTCTTATCATTTCAAGCGTGCATTGTTGTGGAATCTCTAAACAATGGTTTAGCTCGGACACCACCAAGTAAGTCAGCAACATGACGTCTAAAAGTCGTATTTTTCGTTGTACGGTTTTGATCATTGTAGATCCGCTAGTTTCCTGGCTTGTCACATGATTCTCAGCAGATTGCAAGCTGTAGTTTGCTTTTAGCTCTTTTCACCCGACTTTAACTTAACTTTCCATGACTCATTTGTTTTACTCTTGAATTAAAACGTCATACGTTGATATATTCAAACGCGAGAATTAATCTTCAAGGTTAATACATTTCAACTTTGATATATTTCTTAGTCCTTTTTGAAAACACATTTTAAGTGGCCGGGTATTCTGAAGTTTAGCCGTCCTTTGGGTACCCTGCGAGCAGAGGTCCCTTATAGGAAGATCGAAGAGACCTCTGCTCGCAGGATGTCCTTTGGGATAATAAGCACATTGTTTTAAAACGATATTCATAGCAAGGTTATATCATTTTCGTTCTTGATATTGAGAGTTCAGTGTGGATCAAGACAGAAATCTTGACGATTTTTGAATTATGATTTTTATCACCATTCAATTGCAATCCAGTACTCTAAGGGGGAAGGGGGGGGGGGGGCTATGGGAAGGGGACAGCTGTGAGCTGGAGCAGGATGAGGGACAAAGTGAGGGTGGTTCTGTCTTGTTGGGGGGGGGGGGCATGGGGGCAGAGTTGTGTTGGGCCCTTTCTTACTCCGACAAGGCAAGGGGGAAACATCTCTAGCCCAAGTGTCTGGACAAAATATTTAGCACAAAAGGAGAGAGAATTAAACTAGAAAAGTAGGCTTAAGGGGAAGCGAAACATTAAATTAAATTTGACTTTTCTTTCTGATTTCAGTGGGATGGATGGATTGGGAGAGATATCGCTGCAACATAGACTGTGTAAACGATCCAGAAAATTGCATCGGGTAAAGCTATCTAGTTATCAGTTGTAATGTTGTAGTTACAGTTGTAGGAAAGAGGAGAATTAACTCTAAAGTAATTTGAAGTGCTGGAGATCAACTCTCAACATTTGTTGACAAAATTATATACTCAACAGAACTCAATGGTGGCCATTTGGAATGGGTTAATGTTCAGGTTTGTTTGAGTCCATACATGTACATGTACTGTGTATTTGTACAGGTTTAATGGTGATAAATGCAGAACAGAATAGCATGCCATTTCGTAAACCCTGACCATAGATTTAAATTTATCCGATCAAGATCAGGAATAAACAGTTAAAAAAAAAAGCAGTCTCAAAACAGGTTTCAAAGACAATGAATAATATCCTTGCCCTTTTAGTGAAAAGCTGATTTTTGAGATGGCAGATCGCATGGCTGAGGATGGTTTTAAAGAGGCTGGCTATGAATACGTGTCCATTGATGTGAGTACTTATCTTCTGACCTATTATAAACCATAAGTTCATTCCAGAAAATATCCATGCCCACCCCCTGGAAAGTCATGGGAAATTCTGAGGGGGATGGGTAGGGTCTTTGAAGCCCAAAAGTTTAAAAGAAGGGATGAAGCTAAACTGGGATTTTTAGAGGGAGGAGGTTCAAACCACACATGTCGGTAAGAAGGGTATGGATATTTACTCAGACATGTCTTGAGCACTATACGGTTGCCCTAGCATCTTCGCCTGGGCATCTTTGTAGCAATGCAACTGGTAGTTTTGAGGCCTGGTGGAGTAATTATTTATCATGAATTGGAAATTGAAAATTTCAGAAATGGTGCTTTGTTGTGGTCTGTTTGTATTAGTTTGATTAGACTGTACTACTAAGTTTCTATAGAACTTTAGAAAACAGCCCTAAGAAAATACACGCGTTGATTTGTTAAATATTGTGTTTCTATAACTTGATAGAAACACAGAACTAGCATGAGCTGTTGATGTAATGATGGTGTGAGCAAAGAGAATTTACATTTTGATGATCAAAGTAAACAAGTTGTTTCCCTTTGTTTCATTGTGGTGTTTTCTAAAACAAATAGAAACATGTTCTCCATGTTTCTATTGAGTTATAGAAACACTCGTGAAAGTTTAATTTGGGAGAACTCGAAAAAGCTGTGGAAACACTCGTCTATGGCTTTTGTTCCCACAGCATTTCCCCTTCTCCCAAACTTCCACTTGTGTTTCTAAAACTCAATAAAAACATGGTGCATGTTTCCTATTTCTTAATTATCACATTATAGAGTTGAGTTGACCAGCTTCTCCTCAATGCCCGCCCCCTCCCACCCATGGGAAAGAAAATTTGTATTTATTAGTGTATTGATAAGTACATGGTGATGAGAAAAAATCCTGGCCACGTTATAGATAGGGAAGGGGTTACTTTATACAGCTGCAAGATGGGCCATTCAATAAGTGGTAGTCAACTGTAATAAATTAACCGGGTCAAATCATATTGCTATTCATGAGTTTTAAGTAGTTCTTATTGCTTTTCCAAGGTGGTTTGTCTGTGTTATCTGTTGGAGTAAGTTTTATCAGGCTTGTAATGAAAGATATTATTTTCTAGGATTGTTGGATGTCTCACAATCGCACTTCTGATGGTCAGTTACAACCAGACCCTACAAGATTTCCAAGTGGAATGAAAGCTCTTGGTGACTATGTAAGCATGTTATCACTCCCTTGCTCTTTTAATGCCTGTCATATTTCATCAAGATTTTACCTTGATCAATCCAGATCATGTTTACTGTAGGTAGTGTTTTAGTTGACACTATCTACCAATATATCAACGGACACTCGGTCAATATGTCGGCCTTGTATCGGCCTTGAATCAGCTGAGTGTTGACCAATACATGACCAAATGACAGCTGGTTGAGTGTCAGTTGATTATTGGTTGAGTTTTGTTTTGGTATCGGTTGAGTATTGGTCGATATATCAGCTGATATGTGTGTTAGTCAAGTGTTGGTTGAGTAAGATGCGACATACGGACTGATACTCAACTGATACTCGATTGACATTCGATGAATACTCGACTGATAATTATTCAACTGACACTCAACTGACTGTTGGCCGATATATATCATCAATCCAACTGTCCTCTAAAGAGACCTTGTTCATTCATCTGGATGCAGTGCTTCCAATTTCCCAGCTCATCGATACATTTTCTCTGGACCCTTTCTCTGGACCCTTTAAATCCCAGGAGTGAAATATGATGTCTCGACATTAAAATTCCAATATATTTTCATGCAAATCTGTGACAAAAATAAAGAAAATCATCAGCTATGTGATACTGCCTTGATTTATCTCCAAATTCTGCTCACTTGATTTTCATGAATTTATTTGTCCATTTTCTTCTTAGGTTTTTAGGTTTGATGGAGAAGATCTTATATGTCAAAATGGTCAAGACAGTGTTTTATTGTATTGAAAAATTTTCTCCCAATTGAGAAAATTTGTCAAGAACAGAGGGGTGCTGGCAGCTACCTTCAGTTTCCTTTGTATCAATTTGTATCTTCAACTCTCTTCTTGATATTTAGAAATGTTTTAAGACGTGACTCTCAGATTGCGCTTAAAAAACAACTTTTCTCCCATGTTCATCATGTACTATTCCTAGACATTCTAACAAAGCTAAAAATTGTCAATTTTAAATAAAATACTTTCTTCTGTTTCAGATTCATTCGAAAGGATTAAAGTTTGGAATATATGCAGGTAGATAGTTTTGAGAAGAAAGCTCCTGAAGCATTTGCACAAAGGACACATCTTCTTAAATTTAGTTGTTATAAGATCTATCTTTCAGATGTAGTTGGAATGGCTCTGAGATCAACAGTTTGCTAGAAAAAAATAAATTATTATTTTTACTAGTGAAAGTCATTTGAATGGTACATAATGTTGAAAAATACCCTTGGCTAATTAAATAATTCCAATTTGGGACTTTTTCTAGGGAGCTGTCTGGGTGTGGTCAGTACAATCTCAGCCATTTTATGGAGACCTTGCACCCAAATTGGAACCAATTCATCTGGAGTCGTCCACACTCATGATTAGATCACTGACCCTAACATAAATGTTGTAATTGTGTCAAAACATTTCTTCTCAGATTATGGGACCAAAACATGTGCAGGATACCCAGGAACTATTGATCACATTCAACAAGATATGGATGTAAGTTGACTGGGTAGTTTATCTTAATGTTTCTCTTAGTCAGTTTAGCTGGAAAACCCAAATACATGTAGTAAACAGTGAATAGTATTAATGCATGGCAACTGCATGCATATTTGATAGTCTGAATAGTCATGAATGGTGCGAATAATCTTGAATAGTGGTGTATAGCTACAGATAGGCAATCCAGAAAGCCTAGTTAGCTGTAGTTCTTCAGTTAGCCTGTATAGCACTGACTTGACAGTTGTTAACTCTCAATCTAGTAATTATTTTAAGGGTAACTACAGTATTTTGCCCCACCTTGGAGAAGTGTTTTCCAGGCAAGCAAGTTGAATTTAGCTTGGACATCCCATGTATAGTTCACACATCTACCTCAAAGAGGTGGCCACCACACTACTTGGTCTCTTATGAGAGTGGCAAGTGCTACATTCTTTTCTTGTAAACACTGATTTTGTTGTTCATTTCTTGCATGTTTTTAGACATTTGCCGCCTGGGGAGTTGACTATCTTAAGCTGGATGGTTGTTATAGTGACCCTGACAAGATGGACACGGGTTACCCAATGGTCACTAAAGCTCTTAACAAAACAGGGAGACCAATAGTATTTTCTTGTAGCTGGCCAGCTTACCAAAGTTCCACAAGAATGGTAAGAGTATTTGTAAATAATAATAATAATACTAATATTTATTTATACAGTGTAATAAACACTGTCAGTGTAATAAACACTGGTATCAAAGGAGGTCCTGTTATTAGAGTACATAAGTAAAAATGCAAAAGGTCTGGAAGGTAAAAATTCACTTAGAAAATTGTCACATGGCCAAAAAATATATAAAAGAAGTATGCATCTACACATACATGTAAATCTTATTATCTAATTAAGGAAAAAGTCTTTAGTGTCCCTTTAAACTCATTTGTAACTCTTTAGTGCCCCTTGAAACTCATTTGTGATGAGTTCTTCTGGGGAAAAAAGCATAAACTTTTAATGTCAGTTGTAAAATTAATTTTGTGTAATTTTTCAGCCTAACTATACATGGATTGCTGAAAACTGCAACTTGTGGAGAAACTATGATGATATTCAGGTATTGCAAATTTTGATTTGTGCAATAACCATTCCGTACAACCTTTGGTGTTATGTCAGGTAGTCAGTGTTTTTCATCCATTTGGACAAAAGGCAGTGCAGATACAATGTCCAACCTGTTTATTTACCCATTGTTATACTTAATAATATGCACAGAATAATAGTCAGACTGACATTGAGGTGTCTATTTTGAAGGATTCTTGGCAGAGTGTGACAACAATAATTAAGTGGTATGGTGACCATCAAGACGAGATGATTCCTGTGGCAGGACCTGGAAACTGGAATGATCCTGATATGGTAACTAGAAGGCTAAATATCTGGTCAATGGGGCTAGATTAATCCTGTGTTGCCAGCATTAGCGTTTTCTTTTTCAACAACAAAGACTGGCTAGAGATACAGTCTATTAGTGCATCAGTGAATGAGTGACTGATTGACTGAGTACGTCAGTCAGTCAGACACTCAGCCAGCCATTTAGTGTGTTGGTAAGTTAGTTAGTTGGTTATTTGGTCAGTCAGTCAATCAGTCAGTCAGCAGTTAGCCATCTAGCTAGTCTGTCCGTCCATCCAACTGTCAGACAGTCAGTCAGTCAGTCAATCAGTCAATCAGTCAGTCAGTCAGTCAGACAGTCAGTCAGTCAATCTGTCAGTCAGTCAGTTAGTCAATCAATCAATCAATCAGTCAGTCAGTCAGTCAATCAGTTGGTCAGTCAGTCAGTCAGCAAGCTATCTAGTGAGTCCATTATTCACTCAGTCAGTGATTAGTGTGTCACTCAGTCACTTGGTCACTCAGCCAGTCCATCAGCGAGTCAGGTGCAGTCACTTGAATTGTATAAATGATGGAATTTCCAATTGGTGAAACCCAGAGCATTAGACCAATTGAAACAAGCCTGGTATACAAATGTACTGGCAAAGCATACTAGAAAGGTTATGCAAGTGCACCTTGTTACATAAAATGTTTCTCAACATCAAAGTTTCACATATTTGGCAAAAGTTTTCTCTTGGCAAGAAAAGAAAGTGACTCACTGAAAAAAATGTTAAGCAAAATTATCAAATTTGGAAAAGCGTTGCCAAACATTGCTCTTCCAAAACCACAAAATTAAGCTGCAGCAGCAATTTCATTGCAAAGGACATTTTTATTTACCTGATGTAAAATTTAATGTAATTGTCTTTTATCCTCAGCTTATTATTGGTGACTTTAGTTTAAGTTATGAACAATCCAAGGCACAGTTTGCCATGTGGTCCATCATGGCTTCAGTAAGTAGACTTGGTGTCCAAATGGATTATACACTTTCACAGACTGTATTTACTGTTACTGCACTTTTCAATTAATGTGCAAACGCTTAAGTTTAAAATTTAAGATAATGTTAAAAATTTAAAATTTAAGTCTACTACAACCCCTGGAAATGATCTTCTGAACCTGTTGATGGGAACTGCTGTTTCTCTTAAATTCTGCTAAGATGATAGACAATAGCGAAAAAATGTGATTGTGATCATTGATTTGAGTCAGGGAATGCTCCTGTTTAAGTGTAGTGTGCATGTTATTGAAAGGTGTATGCCAATACATACACAGTAATGTGAGTAGTCCCAGGGGTTGGAGGGAGTCCCATTTTTAAGTAACAGGACTGATTGGCAGAAATTTTGAAAAAAAGCCCCTGTAAGGTACCAATATCTACCAGTATCTAAGGGTAATATAACTCAAATTCATTTTACCTCTAACAGCTGAATAAATATGGAGTCTATCATAGATGATTGATGAGTGACAAATGACATCAGCTGGCCAAGAGCCCTGTCCAATAGAAAACTTATTAAATTCTTTCAATAAATTCCTGTTTTCAATTATCCCTCAAAGATATTAACTACATGTTTTTAACCTCCCATGTATATTTTAGCTGGAAATTGCCTTGTATTTTCATAACTTGGGCGATTGATCAGTTTAGAAGAGTTCAATAGACCCTTTGCATAAATGGTGCCTAAATGTTAATACCAATTCTTTATACATCCTTAGCCTCATACTTATGTTTCCAGACAGGATTTTTTGTATGAATGTGAGGCTTAGGATGTATAACTGTTATTCAAATTCGGCACCAGTTATGCAAAGGGCCTATGGTACACGTAGTTTGCATGTAATTACACTTTTAAGTTTTTCAAAATAACTTTTAATTGCTGAACCCACTGTCAAAGCATCTAGAATCTGACAGTAACCTAGAGTTTATCCCACAGCTTTTGTTATTCACCAGGTTGTGTAAAGCCAAGCAAAATACAGATAGCTAGTGTGGAAAGTATTAATAGCACTTAATATGCAGTAAATAATGTTTTCGCATATTATTTGTTTCTCTTAGCCATTGATAATGTCCACTGATCTTCGTAGCATTTCTCCTTGGGCCAAAGAGATTCTCCAAAACAGGTGATGATTTCTGATATTTAAATTTAGTATTCTTTGAACAAATTCCGAGTTACTGCACATGTGTCATAAAGAACATGTTAATTTGCAAAGTTCAGCACTGAAGTTATAAAGGAAACGTTTTATTAGGTTGTTAGGTTTCAGTGAGAGGTAAAGAGGGTTAGGGGGTAGGGTGGGTAGGGAGAGAGTGCGAGGGAGGACACAGATCATATACCCCATGGGGAAACTATAATAATTACCAATTCTTTCCATGACATTTCACATAAAATTAGTTTTTGTAACAGCAATTAAACTCATCACAAATAGATGAACTTGGGAACTGGTGCCTGAAAAGTTAGTGGGGAGCAGAAGCCGTGAGCGGAAGGGGAGGTATCCATGGCAACCCTGGAAGCGGGAACCACCCCCAAAAGCAGCCGCTAACTGGCACCGTGACAGTGAATGAATCAGTGGAAACAACGTACCTGACCCATACTTACCTAGAGACCAGCGACTAAGAGGGAGGGACGGGAAGGGGCGAGAATCCGCAAAGATTCGTCAAAATACAAAGCAAATGATCCGCAACGATCAGCTGGCAGCACAGCACGTGCAATGCAATGTGACACAACAGCCCTGCAAATCTCCAGAGGGCCGCCCCTTAAGTCACGTACTGTAAAAGGGGAAACCGCTGACTGCATTGGATTGAGTCTAACTTTGCCTAAATCATATTTAGCCACATGAAAATTGTTTAATTTAGAGTCAGTCACATTTGCCCATCGCTTATGTACTGCTAAAGATCAATATGATTGTTAAATATGAATCTTTTCCGTTAGTTGTAACCGAAAAGTTGTCACCGATTTCCATTACACTTTCTGCATGGAGATTTCATTACATTCTGTACTCTGGAATGGCCCAGACAGAGAAGTCTAGTCATGTAACTTACGGCAGGAATAAGTAAACTGAATCCGCTTGTGCGGCAGGATAAGAACCAACATTGTGGCAAATGTTTTTTGGGGGGTTATTTTCCAGTTAACAAGATATTTGTTTTAAATTCGGGATAAAAGTTAGACCTTGCCTTATGCTAGCTACGACTCTGACATCACTTACCATATTTCGCAGTGAAGTGATTGCTGTCAATCAAGACAAACTAGGAAAAATGGGTCGAAGAGTTCTCTTGGTAAGGCATTAAAGAATGTGAAATATAGTATTATTTTATTGCATGAACAGGAGCTTTTTTTAAAATTTTACCCTTGTTAACTCAATTGTATTGGGAACTAAACAAGCTGGGGGAAGTTTGGGAGAACAAGAAATACTGTCAGTGGTAACTCGTGTTTCTATCGAGTTTTAGTATAAATCTACTAGCGTTCTATCATGAATGCCGTTCACTTTTTTGGCTACGCTACTTACTATCTATTCTGTGATAGATAGTGAGTGGCGTAGCAGTGTGCCCTTGTTAACAAAATGACGGCCGCCTCTTTGCGTTTTGAAGTGCCTATGAAGAAGATGTAGACTTTTGAACGACTAGTAGATTTATACTAATAAACAATTAGATTATTCGCTCTCGATTTCTATGCGTGATAGAAATCTCGAGCTCATAATCTAATTGTTAGATAAAAGAAGGGCTTTCAGCCCTCGTATCTCACCTTACAGGACGTTTTCATTCGAGGATTAAGAGACCCAAGTTTCTCCGTTTCTACTACACGGCAATCATTTGCGTCTTAGCACCTTGTCAAGCAAATAGGTGATGGCGAGAATGGAGAAAATCCAAGTCTATGTTTGTACAACCAAAATCTCAGAACTAGTCTAAAAGATATGTGCTGTAGTCCTAAAGAATTTTTGATATTTTGAGCATAGCGCTGGCTGAAAAGGGTTATATAAAAATCAGTACAACACAAACAGAACAACACAATCTCAAGAAGACAGCCTCAGATATCTTACCATGACAGTGTTAATTGCCTTACTCTGATCTTTAACTGATTTTACGTCCAGCTTAGTGAGAAATGTTCTCATGTTGTATGTTAGGCTGGAAACAAAGAGATCTGGGCACGACCTTTAGCTGACGGCTCAGTAGCTGTGGTGTTATTCTCACATTCTGTCTCTACGCCAGAAATAATGGAAGCGAGTTTTCAATTGGTAAGAAATTTAGCTTGTGAAACATATCCCAGGATTAGCCTAAATGGTTAGCGAGCTATACTCGAACAGTCTGGATTCAACCTTGTGTTGCCTTCTTTGGCGAACCTCTCAGGTCTTATAACGCCTCTCTGACATAAATGGGTACTGGTGAGTTGTTATGGCAACCTGACATATTCCTTGGGAGGGGGGGGGGGGGGAGACCTGTGATGGACTAGGATCTCATCCAGGGGAGAGTAGCAATGCTCCTCATCGCTCGATTTGGTATCAAAATTGTTTAACATACAGTGGAACCCCTGCCTTACGGTCACCTCTTTATTACGGCCACTTTTTTATGTCCCGGCGAAACGCCATACATTTTCCTATAAGAAAGCCCTGTTGATGCGGCCACCCCGTTGATACGGCCAACGGCCCAATTCTGAAATCCAGTCTGTATAATCCTCTATAATTTTACTCCGTTTATACAGCCACTCAAACTAGTTATGTTCATCTGTCTATTGTTAATATCATATGTGCTGATTGCAGTTTAAATTTTTTTTAAAGTTATATCTGCATTCCCGATGTTCACTCACAGTTGTTTGGAAGTGCAATTGTGATATATTTGTGAAGACTTAACTCAATTTAGACCAGTCATGAGGTTAAATCACCCTGTCCTGTTAATACGGCTACCCCGTTGATAAAGCCAAATTTTCATGGCTCGTTGGTGACCGTATTAACGGGGTTTCACTGTAGTCCCAAGTTAAAGTAATGTGTAGAGCATTGACGATCAAATCTCTGTGTTCGTTGTCCTAGGTTGGATTGTCTGCTTCACGTGCTGTGGTACGTGACCTGTTTGAGCACAAGGATCTTGGTATATTTAGTTTAAGCTTCAGTGCCACTGTCAACCCGAGTGGGGTGGTGATGGTCAAATTGACACCTCTGATGTAGAAGACGTGGATCATTCAGACAACAAGTGATAATAAATTGAAGCAAAATTATTAATTTGTCCTTGACAGTTTTGGCCAGGAAACAACTTTTCATTGTGATTATTTTTGTTATAGCTTAAAGCAAACAATTGATCTTGTGAGAGGATAATCTTAGAATTACAGACGTATTGATTTCTTGTCCAGAGAGGATTCAAGGACAGTACGTGAAGTTTCGCCTAAAACGTAAAAGACTTAGCTTTGGAGTAAAAAGCAGAAATTATTATAAAAATTATGCGAACTTACAGACAAACATTAACTTTTCTTACTCTTTTTGTACTCCATTTGTATGTTTTTGTATGCTTCTTATTTCTAACTAGGCATTGTCTGTCGTGGCTTTTTTTTGTTGTTGTTAGAAAAAAATAGAACGTTTACTAAAAGGTTTTCAGTGTTAGTCAAATTGTAGATAAAATGTTAATGTAATCAGTGCAAAGTAGAGTTGAATTAAAACTTAGAAGTTTGTTATTCTCACTCGCCCCGTGGAGTATTGTGCAACTTGGTGTCGACACATTATTTAAACCCATCTTCATGGCTAAGAAGGGTATTACAGCTGGTCAGAATTTTAAAAGAGGCAGCTGACAATAGGCGGCTTGTTGAAAACGGTCTATTTTAACAGCTTTATAAAACTAGGGTGCTTTGTGAAGCGTTCAACTGTCAATTACCCCCGCGCAAATATCGTAGCTGAAGCGCCTTAAATCAAGGTGAAGTCTTAAAGTCACTGCACCAAAACAAAACGTTTCTCGTACCACTGAAGCTTATATGAGTATTTAGGAGTATTTGTACTCCCCTGGATGGGCTGCTAGTAAGTTTATTGTAGAGTCCCCGCCAGCATTTAATCAGCTGGTTGCTATTAACCACGAACACAACACAATTACCACAGGGTACTAAGTAAGCATTACGCCGAAAGCGTAGCGCCTTAGATCAAACGTATCGTGAAGTGTGTAAATCGATTTGAAGATACCTCTGATAAGTTAGTTGAAGATGTTGCTTTTATGCAGGTCAAAGGGCGGTCTTAAACGGGCTATCGTGAACCTCAAATTGAGTATTGAAGCCGGATGTGCGTGCTTTGATTCTTAACAAAGGGGAAAAAAGAAACAGCTGGTTTTAGTACAGTGTATCTCACACAAGTTCGTCGAAATCACAACTCGGTGATATGTAACGCGAAGAGTCATTACTGAAGAGTTTGCACGCGATGTAGATCTATTTAATTGGTGGCTCGTTCGACATATAACCTCCAGAAATAAACTTTTTTTCGTACTTGTCTTGGCATTTTTTTAAAATTATGATTTAAAACGAAGATAGATAAAATTTTTAACTTACAAACTGTGACGCACTCTTACACCTGTAATAGCGTGCAGTTATCGCGCCTTGTTCCACAATTAAGCTCTGTTTCCTAACCTACTTCTAAAACCTGGTAAGGAAATCCTTAAAAAAATATATATTTTCCTTCTGCCTTCTTTTAATTAATTTACAATGGATAAAAGTTGAATATCCAGTAAAAAGTTGCCGTTTTCAATGCAACAAATTTACTAGCTTCAAAATCTAGAAGGATGGAAAGAAATCTTAAAAATGGCCGAACGGGTTATAGATAAAATTATATTGTAATTACCTTGTAACATTTTTCTTGTTGCGGGTGTTCGCCATTTTTTTTTTTTTTTTTACAATTTCAGCGGTTTCTAAACTAGCCCCCTCAAAACAGCGTTCATTGGAAGAAGTAGTACAACTTAATTTCGTTTGAAATGTTTTGCACCAGGGTCCGCTTTCAAACACAGGCAAAAACAACTCTGAAATTGCCTCATTCGATTCTCGCAAGTTAGTTTTTGCTTCAACACAAAAACGAGGCTATAGTTTTGCAGCCTCGTATTCATGTTCAAGTCGTTAAATCTTGCGCTCGAATATAGAAGTTGCTACGCATATCAAAGTTTCAAGTTTGTGATTTGACGATTCATTTATCCTCTTTTCCAGCCTGGTGGGTTCTGATAAGGTATGTTGCAAGGGCTCATTTGCGAAAAGTTCCACCCATTCTGTGTCCAAGTAGGTCCACAAGGATAGCCATCGGGCTGGTTTGAGGCGGGTTCATCTTGTACAATGTCACTTGGGACTTTCTGTTTGATTAGTTCATTCATGAATCTTTCGATAGAAGCTGACGGAGAAAAGGGGAAAAAAACATTTTAGGGAGTCGGTCAAACATTTTGTAGAAATACCGTCTCTTATCCACTCGTCCAACCTACCCCTCCCTACCTCACCCTCGACTGCTTCCATCAAAATAGATAGCATTACAATTGTCATTACTATAAATCTACTAGCGTTATATCACGAATGCTGTTCTCTGATTGGCTAGGCTACTCACTATTCTGCTGTAGATAGTGAGTAGCGTAGCAGTGTACGGTTCTTAACAAAATGACGGCCGCTTCTTAGCTTTAATGCAGACCTATATTACCTTTGTCTTGGTTACCGCTGTACTCTCCAGCGTATTGCCCTTTTCGGAATACTTTCAGCTGCGGCCAGCTGTGTACATTGAACCTGTTCTCACAGATGCTCCTTCCCTCGCCGAAACAGTCAATCTGTGAAGCGGTTGAATTAAAAAAGTTACTGGCCTAAATTAAGCTTTAAACTCACCATATCTGGTATCTGATTTTTGATCTCGTTTCAGTTAAAACGTTCCCCTTGTTTTTAAAGGAGATATTGTGGAGTAAAATCGACGATACCTTATTATCGTCTTATTTTCACTTATCACACCCTAGCGAAGCCCTTTGAATTTAAAGTGACCTGAAGTGTGTTTTAACAGAAAAATACTGAAACAAGCATAGCTCGAGTGCCATATAATAAACTACTTACTAACCTAACTTGCTCAAGCCATAGACCCTTTTCATAAATGGCTGCCAATTTAAAATTCTTTTGTATGCATTTAAATTAGCCTCACTAAACTCGTTTGGGAGTAAAAATTCTTTTGAATTAGCAACTCAAAAACGAGGTTAGTCAGGCTGATTTTAATACTTACAAAAGAATTTATAATTGGCAGCCATTTATTAAAAGGGTCTATATTGGGGAATATTGGCCCCCGGTCGTGTTTGTACAGACCTCGTCACGCTTGGTCCGTACTGCCACGATCTCGGGCCAATATTCCCCAGTACCGCCCTTGCGCTCGGTTAGTAAGAGGTTATCACCCGAGGACACATAACAATTAACCCGACCAGCAATAGAACCCAGACCCCTTGCGCACTAACCATCATGCAACTGCAACAGCCATGTTGATAACTGAACTCCAAACGTGGTAAAGGTGCTGTCTGTCATCGTAAACACTAACCTTGGCGAAAACAAATTTTCCTTTCCGTGCAAAGTCTTTAGCTGCACCTTCAAAATCAGGCTTCAGTTTGGCACAATCACTGCACCTAACAAGGGAGGAGTGGGTATTAGGTTGTCATTTGATTCCAAGGTCTTGAAACAACGTTGTTTCATACGTGAGGTTAAGTTTGGTTTGTTGTGTTTATCGTTTAGTAAAACAAATCTAATGATGAATCAGTGTCTGTACTTGGTGATGACTCACAGACAATGGACGAAATCTTGCAAAAGACAAATAAAACTGGAAGAAAAGAAAACATCCTGAATTCTCCAAGACGACAAATTAAACTCATTTGTCAATATGCTTATTTGATTTTCCTAAAAGTTCATTTGAAAGTTCGTTTCAATTTACAACTAAAATGAGTGTCTCGTTCTATAAGGCTTCCAAGAGGTTTACTTGTCTATTAAACTAAAAATATGTACGCAGTATTTTGTATTTTGATAAGGTCAGATTAAATAAATAGCTAGCATAAAAGAAGTTAAAGGAAAGTTTGGAACTGCCCTACCTGTATGGTAAATGACCTGCGAATAAAACATCTCATTGGCTTTATAATAATCCGTTTGTCTTAAATTCAACGATTCAAATCAAACAATAACCAAACAATCTGCTTCATTTTATTCGTAAGATACACTCGCTTCGAGATCTCTTCAGAATCTTCCTTTCGTTTTTTCAATGCTACGCGAAAGAATTTCAAACTGGCGACAATATGAACTTACCACGGCGCGTAGAAGTCAACCAACATGGTTTCTTTGTCTTTAAGGAAATGATCAAAATCTGCATCGCTTAATTTAAACACCGGGTCAGCTGGAGCACATAAACCCTGCCCGAAAAGGGACAGGGCAATCGACAATATTATCGATAACATCGTCAAATTTCTTGCTCAGTTTGTAGAACGATATGAAAGAGAATTCTTAATGTTGATATGAAGTACACCAACATTTTACGTTTCATATGTCATTTTATTGTAATCTGATTGGTTAAGTTTGTCGTTGTCACCCATCATTGAGTGGTTTTCTTATTGCATCACGTAATTTAAAAAGTGTTAATTTTTGCAGGACTCGATGTTGACTGAAAGTCTTATACGCTCACACCTGTTTATTTTTCCCTAACATACATCTTGTTGCGGCTTTGGTCAATCCTACTAAGAAGAAGAAACACAAACAGAATGCTAATCGTTTTTTAGGACAGTCAAATTTTTTCAGGTTCATTTGTTTTTAAGTGATGGTCTTTTTGTTAATTGACTGAAGTGATGCACTCCGACAGGTGCTCAATTTGTTTTACTATTGAATTAACTTTTAACCTGTTGGTGGTTTGGTTACTAAACAAAAACGCTGAACCTGTCATAAGTTTGTAGTATTGTTTATTTTGAAGTTCCTGGGTTGTCGAGCGCAACTAAAATCAACATTTAACACAGAGCCCGGCAATAACTTCGGATTGAGCCGTTAGAAGAAGATTCGCCAGACTTCTTCAGTCATGAGTAGCATAAACACACAACCAATTGCAAGCTCGGGAAAATACGTAACCGATAGCGAGCGCGCGAAAATACGTAAGCGATCGCAAGCGCGGGAAAATAGACAACCGATTGCTAGCGCGCGAAAATACGTACGTACGCGAGGTCACGAGTGGTTTGGTTTTACTTTTGATTGGTCGATAAAGCAGGATGATTCACCTGATTGGTTAGAGGTTCACAGGAAAGCAAGAGAAGTCAAATCAAGAAAAAGACTGCTACATTTGATAGTTTTTCGTATAACTTGTGAGTCCACGCTAGTTTCGCGCAACAATTTCACCGAAGACAACTCGACAGGCGTGAAAATAGAATCTGAGTTGTGCCCACAACATGTCACACATCAGTTTGCTATAAACAACTGAGCTTTCCTTACCTGGTTGTATGATATTAAACGTAATACGGAAAAACAACTAAGTCCTAATGATTGCCATTCTTATTTATCGTGAAATAATCTTAAATTGATTGTTTTATTTTTGGTACACGTAGTGTTTCCAGATACAGTATAAAAATTATTACAACTATAACCCGACTATAGCCCGCCCCATGTAAAATTGCATGGTTTTTTTGTTCATTACCGTGGTGAAAAGGAAACATTATTAAATCTAATAATTTCAATAGCGAGTAACAGAATTAAATAATCATATAATTAAATAATTAAATAATCAGTATTGAGTAATACAACCATAACGTGGTTAATGGAAGAAAAATGAAAGTTGTGAGAAGGGAGCGCACTTTAATTTTAATTTTTAAGGAGAATTCGCAAGAAAGATTACTGTGATGATGAGGTGGAAGATCGAATAAGAAAAAAGTATTCTGTGAATTAGACTTCTTTAAGCTTTGGTGACTGCGGCAATGGTTAAAAATGGTACCCCCGTTCTAATCCCCACAACTAACGTTGATTCTCAGCAATGCTGCACGTTTAAAGAGCCCCAGACAGCCACACCTTTGTTGTTGTTTACATGCGAGAGGTTGGCACGTCGAGACGAAGGAAATCACTGTGAAACTACTTAAGATAATTGAGCATACTTTCAGGAACACAACTTACAGTAAAGCAATAAGATTTCGCTTCATCACGCAAAATCAATAACTTCGATGGCATCGAAAATAGCAGAGGCTGACTAGGGTACTTAAATGAACCATATACATCACACAGTAAAGGTTTAATGCATTTTGAGCTGCCAAGTTAAAAAATGTTACAAGACAAGAAATTACTTACGGAACATCACCTATGGAAATTATTGATGATTCTTTCATGGATTCTTTCCCGATCATAAAATTGGACATTGACGTGTAAAAAAATAGGGTTCTTTTATTTTCTACTATAACATACATCTTTTCTTTTAATCTCTACAAAATATTCACTTTAATTGACTACAAAATATATTTTGGCTTTGTTGTTGTAAACGAGTCATCTGTTATTTCGGGAAAAAGGAGAAAAGGAAAAAGAAAACGATAAAGAAAACAGCAAGAATTAAATCTCGGTAGTCAACTTGTAACTTCTTTTGTAAATTCATTGAAGGAGAGTGTTTTTACTTTTGCCAAGTAAACAGGTGGAGAATTCGCAAGCGCCGATGAATCGCACAGGTAGTTCAATTTTGAAACACCATCACGGAGAGGGCTCTCTGATCTAGCTAGGCCAGCCAGGCACGACTGTATTCAAAACCTACAGAGAGCAATGCTTTTCAATGTCACTTTTTATAACATCGTATACCAGAATCAGAATAATTTATTCTTCGTCTTGAATTGTGTCTATTCTTTACCGAGCATCAGGTTTCACTCCCGACCCACTCCCCGCGACTTCCCCGGTCACGGCATCTCCAACGATGCCCGAGCCATGCGCTGTATCGCTCTGGGACTGGGCGCCAGAACCGGAACCTGTTTGTTCAGGAGAGTGGGACTTAGCCCTCTCGCCATCAACATGAACTGCTGGACTCGCCTTAGTCTTCTCGCTTTCTTTTGACACAGCGTTTCGCAATGCATCTTGGATGGCGGACTCGATGTCTGCCTTGAGATCCTTTAGAGCTGAAGTGTCTGGCTTTGTTGGCGCGTCATTTGACTGCCCAGGGGTGGGTAGGGCTAGTTTGTCAACGGCTTGGTTTGCCTACAAACAGCACAATGGACTTAACATTAAAAGCTTGTAAACGCAACAAAAATGGTGTCTCTGGGTTAAATTGTTGCGTTGTTTTACCTCAGAGATTTTGACAATTTTATCTCGAATGACCAAAAAACTTAGTTGTTAACTGACAGAAAATTATTTCTTTTAGACCACATTCGTATTCTCGGTATAGGACTGGAACTAGCTTGCAATAGAGGCTCATGCGGGGGAATATCATTAAAAAGAGATTAATGTCGTTTGCATTTAAAGAGACTTCCCGCATTAGCCTCAGTTGCATGCTAGTTCCAGTCCAATACCGAGAATACGAATAAGGTCAAAAAGTTCACACAATCAACTGAAAATTGAAAATTGCCAACCCAAGAAAATCAGAGGGTTTTTTTTTTCGACTAAGGGAAACAAAGCTCTCTTTCCCCTCCAAATTTTATTCTGTTGACGCAAGTGTCCGTACGACTTTTCGAAAAACACTTCTTGTACTAGGTAAAACGATAAACTGAAAATAGGTTATCTATTTGAATACCTGTGGCTTGTTGTTATCCTGCTGTTGTTTGTTATTCGTTTGGTCTTCGTGTGGTTCTTGCTGCAATTGTTGTTGTTGTTGTTGTTGCTGCTGCTGTTGTGGAAATTCTTCTTGGAATTGTTGCCCCTGCGACTGTTGTCTAAATTGCTGCTGTGGTTCTTGCTGGAATTGCTGTCCCTGCGATTGTTGGCTAAATTGCTGCTGTTGTTGCTGTTGTTGTTGTTCATCTTGCCTGAACTGTTGTTGTTTTTGTTGTGGTTGCTGTGAAAACTGTTGTTGCTGCCGTTGTTGTTTTTGTTTGTAATAATAAGCTGCTTGGTTGTTTACTTGCGCTGTTCTCTGTCGAGGGTTGTATGCGGGTTTCCTTACGGCAGCGGGACGAGGAGCGGGCCTTCTTTGCTTACCATGATGCCGCTTTCCCCCGTGAAACGTTTTACTTCGATAATACGGACTGCTGGCTGCAGCTTGATAACCGTATGGACTTGCAAACCGGTTCGGATAACCCATGTTATTTACTCCGAATCCGGCCTGGGGATACGCACGGTTAATCTGTACATTCTGAGCTGCCAAAGCTTCGGGTCGATAATATCCGCGATAGGGCTGAGGCTGAGCAAATGCGTTCACACCAGGACGAGGCGGTCGAGTAACCGCGCCTGCATACCCTTGGGGACCTGGATTTACGTTTGTTTTACTGGCGGCCGTGAGTTTGGTTCTGTACTCTTTAAGGCGACGCTGATAATTCTTATAAGCTGCTATCATTTTCAACTTGGCCCTGTACACGTCCAGTGACGCCAAGTTTCCAAATTTGGACTGCAAGGAGTCTGGGCTCGCTTGCTGCAGCAGAGGATTTGAGCCAAGAAACGCAGCGGTATTTCCTGGTTGTTGCGCATGCGTAGAGGAACCATAAAAGGAATGCATCAGAGACGGGTTCTTCTGGTGCATGTTCACATGATTCATAAATGTCGGTGCAACGGCCGGGGCGGGAACGTGAATAGCGGAGGCACGGTGTGAGGGGAACACTTGAGCGTGAGGCCTGTAGTTAATGGCCTGAGCCAGCGATAAGGGTGTGGACGCTCCGCTGGTCAGCGGTGCAGTCTGCCTGAAAGACGACGCCACTGAATCGACGTATTGCATCAGTGAGCCTGCGCAGAACATAACAGTGTTCATTAAATTCAAGGGGCCATACAGACATGAACAGTCATTTTGGTAACTCATAAAATGGCTCACAAATCGAAGGAAAGGTCCCATTACTTACCTCTGTCTCGTTGTCCAACATAGTCACCAACGTATTGACCATATTTGAATAGTTTGATGGTAGGATAACCTTGTATGTTAAACCGCTGACACAACTGTTTGCCGTCATTTACACAATCCACCTGTAAAACAGAGATAATTAATTCTGTGTTCATTAAAGTGGGAGACTTACAGTATCACCCCAAGTCTTTTTTTCGCTGAGCAGAATGTAAATTTTGGGTATTTAAGTGTTTTTATTCATCTCTAGTTTGAGATGCTTGAGGGACTCCTAGCACTTTTTTTTGCTATGTAACGATAAGTAAAACAAAAGTTTAGTTCCATGTGAATGAGTTTTTGTCTGAAAGAGAATAGCGGATTAAAATATAAGGAAAAACACGGACCTTTCAAGTGACAACCAACAATTATGCAATTCTCCTCAGACACACAACCATTGCATGACAAAGCCTAACTAGCACAGCAGTTGCGTGACACACGTTCAATGACTCGTGCGTGACAGCCCTACTGACACAACAATTGCATGGCAAAGTAAGTGTAGAGCAACTCACCTTAGCAAAAACAAACTGGTTCTTTGTAGCGAGTTGGTCTGCAGCTGCGTCCAACTCAGGACTGAGTTGTTGACAATGTGTGCACCTAAAGAAAACAAGAATGAATATTGTCAGAAGTTCACAACATTGTGTGATGTTAGGTACCGTGGCTGAAGACCAAACAGCGTAAAACGCAAAAATAAAACTGATACTCACGGAAAAAAGGCAAATTAAACGAAATGAAGAGTGTGCAATGTTACAGGAACATAAACCTAAGCATCTAGTAATTAAACGCATTTATGGCATGACCACGATAATACGATTGTTTTGACTCGTCATTTTTCTGAAATTCTTTGTTCCCCAACATATTTTCACTCATAACTTGGTGCAAATAGGTCATCTGACCTTAAATCGCATTTTCTAACAAAAAAGGATAGAGTACGTAGAGAATGTGTCATTTCACCGAAATGCAAGGCTTAATTATAAAAAAAAAAACTAAAATCAAAGGTGCCATTATTAGGCAGGTTAGCTGTCCATCATTTGGCGGGGTTATAATTTGGCGCTTCGTTTGCGCCGAGGCTCTTGTCACGAAAATGGCCGCAAAACGCACGCAATGCACACTGGGTAAGGAGCCTTTTATAAGCAAGTTTCTCCCCCAAGTTGGTCACACTATCAGAGAAGGAAATGGAAAAACAAAAACAAAACAAGATTACCAGCGATTATTAATTCACACAAGTTGTTTTGACGTGCAGGTGGCTGAGAAGTAAATTTCATCCTGACAGGCTGGTGTTTTGTGAACGGAAAACTTGCTAGCCGTGAAATATAATTCAACATTAACATGTTAAAAGTTGTGTTGATCAAGGGGTTAAAATGTTAGGCGAAAAATGGTTGAATACGGAACAATGTAATCAACAACAAGGGTATCCTAAATTGTCAATCAAATTGACTGACGTTTGACGTTGTTGATTCTCGGGTGCCTGTAATCAGAACAGCTCATGACATTTGTTTTAAAAACGATCAAAACACAACTATTTTTCCACTTGATTTCGAGTACGCCTTCAATTTAGAATCCAGGCAGAAGCTGCATGGGTTACGATTCAACCATGTCAAGCCACTTTAATGATTTTTTGTAAAATAAAAATTTTACGATTGATACAAAAGGGAATTTTCATTTTAAGTGCAAAGTTAAGCAAGACATTGCGCAGCCAGATTTACCTGCTAAGTTCCTTCTTGCTGATAAAATCAAATAGCAAAACAGCAGCTCGTTCATTACGAAAAACATTTTATAACTACTAAACTCAGCGACGTTTGAGTTGAAGAATATCTCGTTGTAACTTAAGAGATAAACCTATGAAAAGTACATGTTCGTTTTCTGGGACAGAGACAAAAATATCGTTCGAACTTGTTGTTGCTGAATCGTGATTTTGGCGATTTCGACTCGTAATCGAAATTAGATGAAGATTTGCTACAGAAGTATAGGCTCTCAGCAAAGTCACCCTTGTGTACAAACAGCGCTATACATTTAATATTCTCAGGTAACTAACGCATCCAAGCGTGAAATACACCATTCAAAAAATGTCAATATTTGATTCTACTCACCATGGCGCGAAGAAGTCTACAAGCATAATGTCCTTGTCTCGGATGTGACTCTCAAAATCCCGCTCGTTTAGATGGTACACGTTTTCGGAACCAAGACAGGCAGAAGAACCAAGTAACGCAAAAAAAGCGAAAACTGACAGCATTTTGGCGATGGAAACCACAGAAACACTAACGCTTTATGATCCCCGGGAATTATATTTCATGTGAAAGATGAGGAATTGCTATTGGTTGGACACATTCAATCATTATTTATTTAAGGTAAATTACGTGAAAGAATTGAAAAACAACCCGCAGTCAAAGCAAAGATACGATAAATTCATTATCTCGAGAAGGACACTCCCTTGTTACGGCACGGTATTTTGTCAAAATATTTACTTTTATTCACTAGCGCAAGGTTCAGAAATATAACTGAAATACCATCAAAGGGGAAAACCTTTTCAAAACAAATGCCACCGGTGCCCGGGTCTTGTGACAAGCGTTTGGGTCATTGTCTCAATCGAGTTATTTACTGGTCGATAAATACGGCAATTCTTAGATCACGGTCAATCTTTTGTAGCAGAGGTGTGGGAGATAATTATGGGCTCCTCCCATTAATTTCAGTTTTAAACAATGACAAATTAAGGCTGGCTTCCAGTAGCGCATTGTGGGAGGCGCGGTGGCCTCATGTTTAGCGCGTTCGTCTCCGGATTGAGCGGTCCGGTTTGGAGCCCTGACCGGGGACATTGTGTTGTGTTCTTGGCTAAGACATTTAACTCTCACGGTGCCTCTCTCCATCCAGGTGTATAAATGAGTACCGGCGAATTTAATGCTGGGGGTGACCCTGCAATGGTCTACCATCCCATCCAGGGTGGAGTAGAAATACTCCTAGTCGCTTCATACTACAGAAACCGGGATAAGCTTCGACATGATGGGCCACTAGGCTCGCATGCAGACTTAACCTTTCCTAGCGCATAAGCGTAAGTCCAAGCAACATACGCAAACAAAGTAAGGAGAAGCGCCTTTTGTTAAGAAACATTCCTAACAAAACGAGCTAATTATCAAGTTCTCCCTTCTTCTGCGAATGTTAGTTATGTTGGTTAGGTCAGTGGAACACTATTTAAGCCGCATGTGGGAATCTGGATCAAGCGCAGTAATATTCTCCAGTACCAACTCGATATAATCGCCAAGGCTGTTCACATTCGAGCTTTTATTATAACAAAGACAAGGGAAACTAACAAAATGTGTCACTTCCCTTCACATATCTGCCTACTCTTTCCGATTCACAAGCTTGAGCTTTTTAAATCCTGGGACTAGCCAGAATTCAAAGAGACCCGAACATACCCGAAGACATTGAAAGATATCCGAGGACGTTCCCAAGATTTCCGAAGACGTTCAAACATTCCCTACTTTCAGTCCCTAGGCCGTGCTAAGACTTTTCCCTTGAAAAAGGGAGCAGTGGGTGAAATAGTGTTCTCTAGACATTTTAAGACGGACGCACACGAAAAAGTCAACAAAAGGAACTGTTTCCCACTTTAATTTGACTTCAGATAGTGCGTGTAGTTCTGCAAAAAAAAGCTTAAAAAGTTGATTGACTATAAGATCAAGGCCTGCAGTCAAATGTTTGTCTATACTTCAGATGCAATCTTTTCCAATTCCATCCGTAGGTGTTTAATCGTCTCGACTGTGACCGGCTTCCTTGAAAACAAGTCTTGGAAACTAGTCTTGATGGAACTGAGAGGAAATAAAGCAAAACAAGAACTGATCAAGAATTGTTAAATCCGTTGCATTTTTCCATCCTAAACAACATGAGATGTCGAAATTCTGGGTTTTTCTGAGAACGTAAACTTTGACGGCTTTGATATTTTTCACATTTCTATTTTAAAACTAACGCTGTCCTGTGCTAGTTCTGACACCAATAGACACACTGAACGGATGTGACCAACAATCAGATTTCTTAGTAAAATCAATTAATTTCTAGAAGTGACGTTGTCCTCAGCGTTGCAGTTGAAGCTTAAGGAACTTAAGCCCAGAAAATTAAGATTTACTTGAGAATCTACATCTATTCAGAGCATTTTTTGGTTTAAGAACCAGCTTCCCCTGAATGCGCAAGCAGAGCGTTCAATTACCAGACGTCGTGTTTCTCGTTGCCCACTGCAAACCACGAAGAATTAAGAAACAGTCTTCGTGTTTCCCGTTGCCCAATGCAAACTACGCAGAATTGGGTCATTTAGAGGACACCTCAACAATCTTACAAGATGTACAATGCAAGTGCAGAGCCATTGCTTGGTACATATTCCCAGTTCATGTTCAGACCGAAACAAATTCGTCCCTTTTCCCAGCTTCCTACTTATCACTGCCAACTACTAGCAAAGAACGCTAAAAATGCCCGTTTTGCACGGGACATACCAAATGGGGTGACAATCTTTACTTGGGGAAAATATGGCGATTTTCCTAATTTTGAGTTATGACCTTATGAGAAACAACTGGAAATTACCTCACTTGCTGTTTAAACTGAAGTGAAGCGACATCAAATTTTTGGAGTCCCGTGCAAAACTGGAAATATCTCGAGGATACTCAAGATAAATTCCGGGAAGATTGGCCTCAAACGCCATTTGGGAAATTTGAGAAGGGAAAAATCAACAACAACAAAAATATGTCATGTGGAAGCAAAAACTCGGGAAGCATAATACAACTATAAGTTAAACCTTGATTCCAGGCTCTATCAACTTTGCCTCCCTTGTTGACAAGGGAGGCAAACGAGAGAGAGCCTGGGAACGAGGTTGCTGTAAGTAGGCCTTAGCAGTACTTTTTGTAGCCTCACGCAGATGTGATTTTTTTTGGAGGGGCCGGGGAAGGGGGGAGGGGGGGGGGAAGGGAGAGGGAGAGGGGCGCTCGTCACGCAATCTTTCGTTAAGGAGGAATGCGTGACGAGCCAACATGAAGAATGTCTATACCTTCGGGGTTATACTTTTTGCACCATTGCAGAAACGTGTCTCGAAACGGGTTTGTCCGTTGCACGGTTTGTTACAAAATATATGACATTGCACTGTGCAATATGTCCTTGTGAAATTCCATTGCTTAATTGCAAGCCACTCACCGTCTTGTTGTGATCAAGTTCTCCAGTTCTCGTGATTTTGCGGCAGCCTTTTTGAGTATTTCATCTGGAAGGCCTGCTAAGCGAGCCACATTTAAGCCATAACTTCTCGCCGCAGCTCCATTCACCAAGTGATACAAGAACGTCACTGACGGTACAGTAGACGGTAAGTGCTGCTCCTCAGCCTCCCCTCCCCCAGTATCCTGTATGGTGCTCTGTTGCTCTTGTTCCTCTTCTGACGTCATAAACGCCATGTGGTTGTTAGTGACTTGGTTTGGGAAGATGGCGTCGAGCTCGGCTAGTGACGGATAATGTGTTACAAAGAGAGTCAAGCTGGAAACCTGTTGGGGGGATAACATTTTAATGAAAACGATGAACTAAAGAACAGCAGTACCCTTAAAAGAGTTTTCTACGCGTCTTGCAAAACTCTCAACCTTTAATTCATCCAAAGCTATGTGATACACTGTCGTAATACATGAGAGGTAGTTGCGAACAAAATAGAAGCAAAGTAAGGGCCATTGACAAGTGCTGTTTGCTCAAAATACTTGAGTGTTATTGGCAGTATAATAGATAGTTTTTGGCTTCTTTACATGCCAATGATATAGATTTAGGCCCCGTTCACAATACACCGGAGAAATTTGAAAATGCATCTTTATTACTTTGGTTAGGCCTACCGTCCACCCTAATCTGTCGTGTAAACGGAGCTTTTCGTAAACGCTCTTCAAACTGGAGCAATTTGAAAACGCCGACTTTTCGTTTTAGTATGTACGGAAAACAGTTTGAAAACGGAGCTTTCCGAAAACGATGGCGTTACAAAAATCATGTGATTTCCCTGTCTGAGTTTTCCTCAAACACAAATTCAAAATGACCGAATATTGTTGCATTTTCAGATTCTCCTGCGTAGTGTGGACGAAAAACATTTGATGCATTTTCAGAGTAAAGACGCCGTTTTCAAATTTCTCCGACGTAGTGTGGACGGGGCGTTTTAAAATGTTTTTATTCAGTCAATCAATTCTGTATTCAGGATTAAAGCCTTCAATTTTATTACAGTGGAATAACGATTTTTCAAACCACCCTGGGCGCGAAAATTGATTGGAAAAATTTCAAGGCTCGAAACAGAGAGGTAAAATTTCCCCTAAACACCTTTTTGCCGAGGACGCAAAAAAATTCGAAGAAATCTATTAACTATCAGGGCCAGGGTTTGCCAGGGCCGACTCTGCTAGTAGCGCATTTTTTTGTCTTGAGTCAAAACCTACCTGACTAATGAAGTGATGTAGAGTAGCATACGCAATGGCCGTGCCGTCATGGGTACTAGTACCCCGGCCTAGCTCATCCAGAATGACAAGTGACTTCGGTGTGGCCTGGGCAATTATATCAGACGTTTCCTACGACAATACGAAAGAGAGGCGTGTTCAAGAGCTTTCTGTAATGAATATTGTCAGGAAAAAGCAGTCATTCTTAGCTAATGACATTGCCTCCAAATACCGCAAAGAACCAATGAGAACTCTCAGTAAAAACTTGCAACCGGACGAAAGCGCGGGAAATTTGGAGAGACCAATTCATGGTTCACAGCGGTCGAGCGCAAAAATCGCACGCCTCCTGCCTCGATGTTTGTAAGAGCTTGAAGCAAAAATGTACAACTCTTCTGTATGAACGTTACAAAACTGAAGAGTAGCAATAAACAAAATTACAAGTTGAAAAATAGGCGGATTTCAATTATTTAATTCTCTATGCATAATGATATGTAGAGTACAAAGCTTGACTTTTCAGTGACTGCCTCATTTGTTGGGTTTAAACTGGAGGATGTCGGCAATTTGAGACCTTCATAAGCGGTAGTTTTGACGAGAAATGCGCGCGCAAGGACTTTGACCGCTGAGGAAATTCACGGATTATCACCTCGTTGACCGAAGATAAAGCAGGTTTGTACAAATTGGTTACACCAACCTGATTTTAATTACAGTTGAAATAGAGATTAAGTAGAATAAATTTACCTGCAGTTCGACCATAAACGTACTTTGCCCTTTGTAAATGTTGTCTGTAGCTCCCATTCTATCGACAAATAACAACAAACACAAAAGAAATTTAACAAAATTACTAGAGTGCGGGCACTTAAGAAAAAAAAAGTGATTTCAATGTTCAGTTTGTACCTGGTGAAAACCGCGTCCAAGACTCCAACCCGTGCTTCCTCGGCTGGCACAAACGAGCCGACCTGGGCCAGAATAGCAATCAAAGCAACCTACGAGGGGAGGTTTGAGTCATGTTTTGGCTGGACTTTAACATGAACAACTTGACTGACATGATCTTTGACAACATGGTCGGGTTGACTGACATGATCTTTGACAGAATGGTTTGGTTAACTTATTAATTCACTCCTTCCGGTTCGTTCGTTCGTGCGTTCGATCGTTCATTTATTTCCCCTTTCGTTCGTTCGTGCGGGTGTGCAGGCGTGCGGGGCGTGCGGGCGTTCGTTCGCTCTTTAGTCCCTCTGTTTCGTTAGTTCGCTCGTTCGTTCGTGTCGTTCGCGTCGTTTCGTTCGATCTCACGTTCACTCCAGTCGTTCGTTCGTACGATCAAACAATCGTTAGCTTGTTCACTTAAACACTAGGAAACAATTCTGTTAGTGGAGTCTCGTCTTTTTCTTTCATGAAGTCTCTTTCTTTTTCTCGTCTTCTTATATGAACTCTCAATCATACTTAACCTTGTCATATTTCACAGAAAGCTCCTTCATAGCCAAAGAAAGGATAATATCGTTGGTTTAGAGTTGGAGATTTGCACCTGTTTGATGTAAGAACTCTTTCCTCCCATATTTGGTCCAGTAATGATCATACAGCGATTGCTATTTACCTAAAAAGAAAAACTAACCATTAAACTTGATCCTTTTTGTTACAGGAATGTCTTAATATATTATGACCTGTTACAAACAAGTAACTTCTGCTATGTGCACAAATTACACTGTAGTTTTAATTCTTTTTTACACTTAATGGTCACAGAACGTCTACTTTAAACAGTAACAGATTGTTAGATTCATGGGTGGCGCAGAATTCAGATTTCCAAATTCTCTGATTTTTGGCTTTTCGCTGACTTTTCTCTGATAAAAATAACATTTCCCTGACCAAATAAATTCAAATGCCAGATTAGAAGCGGCCTCCAGCCTCTAACTGCCATCTCTTCCAACCACTTTACAACAAATTCGCTGTCTTCATTGAGGACCAGAACATCGCTGACATCACAGTGACCTGAAAGGCTTCTTCCAGCCTTCAAAGGTATTGAATCGGCATACTTAAAATTTTAATTTTCACTGACTTCTCTTCAAAACGTCAATTTTCCCTGACTAAAAATAAGATTCCTTGACTTCTAAGTGACCATGATTTTTTTGCTCCCCCCCCCCCCCGCCCCCAAACCATTCTCTGAACTGTGGCAACCTTGTAACATTCAATTATACTACAGTAGATACAAACAAGGACAAAACAGTCACGTGATTCACTCACATTCATGTGCGTATCATTTGGTACATATTGTTTATTCTCTTGCAGACAGGAGTCCAAAACAGGATGCCGTCCTTGTTTGATGTAAATGTGGGCTTCACAGTCCTTCACAACAGGCCTGTAGGAGACACAATAAAGGCATTTACATTTTGTTTTCTTATCCAGTAACTGCCAAGCCATGTTTACCACTGTACTGATGATTTTCACGTTTCGTTTCTTTCAAGCACTTAAAAGCTTCTGCCTGAGGGACCGGGCCAAACTTGGAAATGAGGGTTGGCCGATTTTCCTAAAAATCTACGCACGAAGTCCTTATGGAGACTTATGTAAAATCCCAAAGTTTCAGCTTCACTGATCGTTTTCCACCCGAGTTCTGGATATCAGCCCCACGGGTGTCCTGTGAGGCCAAATTTGGACCAAATGTTCAAGCATTTTTCAACAACTCCCTCACAGAGTAAGAAATTATTTCAAACAAAACCAAAGTCGTCTACCCATTGCTTAAGCTTTTATAGGTTGAGATCTCGGCCGGAGCCTTTATGGAATAATTTTATTGATTCTTGTTTTATTATTTTCGTCGTCGTCGTCGTCGTCATTATTATTATTGTCTATTAATGAAAATATATTCGGTCTATTCATTGTTGACGAAAACTTAACAAGTTATACCTTGTGAAACCCGTTTGCTTGGCTACAGCAGCCAAGGAAAACAAACAGTCGAGTGTAGCGATGTGATGTACAGCCTTGCGATATCTGGAACACCCTTCTGAGAACAGCGCCAGGAATTCCAGCCACGCCTCCTGACATGCGATTGAGAGCTGTTCACGCCACTGACAGAGAAGTTTGAACTTGTCCTCCACAAAAGGCGTCCTGAATCTTGAAACCTGTTTGGTCCTGGAGGATAACAAAACAAACATCAACAAAAGTGACCAAAATTTTAATTCATCTTACAATTTTAATACATTGCCAATCAGACAGGTAACGAGAATTAACAAAAATATCAACCAGGAGATATTGTTTTGATGTAACACCACATTCTCTTAAGGAAATGTATGACTGTTGGCGAGGAGAGTTAGGATAAGGAGCTTTGGTGGCGAGGAAAAACTCTTCCGTAGAGCACAAGTTATCTGTCTTCCGAAATTTCTTCAAAGCCTGCAATTTTGCTGCAATGGCGGTCACTGGAACTATGTAAATTTTTTAATCGTTTGTTAAAATTCATCATTCCCTTTGCTGACCGGGCGAACGCTGCTTTTTCACTGATGAAATTTCATCGTTCGCGTTTCTAATTGGTTGAGCTTTGCGATTGTCGTGAAATGAGAAAAAAAAAAAAAAAAAAAAAAAAAAAATTCCAATAGGTGACAACAAAGATTCAATGCAGCAGAAACAGTTCTTGGAACTTACGCGCTAATTTTGCTCCAGTCGCTGGGCACCGTCTTCAAATTTGTATTCCTTACTTCAATCAAGAACTAGAAGACAACAAAAGCCATGTAAAAGATGACTACCAAATACATGCAAGGATAATTTTAGCACACGCTTTTACCGAGAAAAACAAAAATCAATGTCAAAAATTGTTCAAAGCCCTTGTGAAATGGAAATACACTGTAGCATGGCTGCCTCACTGTCTTAAGTAAATAAGCCGCCTTAATAAATTTTCTACTAAAATAACTGAGTGAATGAGTGAGTGAGTGAGTGAGTGCGTGCGTGCGTGCATGCGTGCGTGCGTGAGTGAGTGAGTGAGTGAGTGAGTGAGTGAGTGAGTGAGTGAGTGAGTGAGTGAGTGCGTGAGTGAGTGAGTGAGTGAGTGAGTGAGTGAGTGAGTGACTGACAGGCTGACTGACAGGCTGACTGACTGACTGACTGACTGACTGACTGACTGACTGACGGAGTGACACAGTGACTGACTGATTGACTGACTGACTGACTGACACACTGACAGACTGAGAGAATGACAGACTGAAAGACTGTAAAACTATCAGACTGACTGACTGACTGACTGACTGACTGACTGACTGAACGGCTGACAGACTCGCTAACTTGAATCTGTAAGTTCGGTGTGGAACAAAGGGCTTCAACGACACTCCGCCAACGAATTCTGAACTAAAATATTAACAAAAATACCTCATTCCCCGATACACAACAGTAATCCAGCGATGGGTGACGTAAAATCTGTCTAAACTCAGAACGGTGGCTCTTCAACTCTGCTAGAATCTTTTCAATCTCCTAATTTCAGGGGAAACAAAGTGTGCATACGTCTGTTTAGCAAAAAAATGGTGGGGCAAGCAAGTACAAGTAGGGGATTGAAACGAGAGAATTGTAAGGGGAGGTAAGGCTGGATTGGTGATCGAGAACAAGTTTTCGTAGTAATAAAATGTTTATTCCACTCATTTAGTGGGAAAAATAATAATTCATCAAGCTTAAACAAAAGAAATCTTAACCTTGACAGCGTTTGGATGTTTGATCTGAATTAGGATAGATTCTTACGATTTTATTTTTCTGCTTCCAGTAACCTTGCAAACCCGCCTTACGACCACCTCGTTATTACGACCAATTTATTCTGGCCCGAACAAAGGATCAGTCAGTTATTTTCTTATTTAACGAACTCCTTTAATACAGACACGCTGTTAATATGGCCAGATTTTTGTGTCCTATTGGTGACCGGAGTAACGGGGCTCCACTGTAGTTTTGGTTTCGATTGAAAAGAAACACATGAAACAGTGTTTCACCTCATTTTCAAACCACTCGAAGTTCGTCAAAACTGAATACTCCGCTGCGCGTCGTATTTTCAACTCTCTTCTCGGTGTTTGGAAATGTGGTAAAGACAAGGTCACTTGTGTTTGATTTATCAATCATCACAAACAAATACAGCAAATAGGACAAATTAAGAATCCTAACTGGCAAGAGGTGGACTAGGGGGGGGGGGGGGGGGGGTCAGTCCTCAATTCTGGGCCTGCCGTGAAACAACCCCAGCTAAAGGTCAGAACTGCACTTGATCCGGGGACTTCCAGAATTGAGGACTGACCCCCCCCCCCCCCCCCTTTCCCTCGTTAACCACTGGATGATGCTGTCTTCAAAATGGATGAAAGCTGCAAAATCACAGTTCACACCAAACTGGGCAACAATATTTGTGCATTAAATCACGGCTCATTTGTCTCAAACACGTGTTTCGTCGGCGACCTTGAAAACGCATGCTTCAGTGTAAGACAAATTGTTATACTCCTCACCAAATTGCATTTTAAAATTGCAGGGAACTTTGCCTGGTCACAAAATAGCTTGGTTTTATCGCCATCCCTAAAGGTGGAGAGAATATCAAAGTCACATGACTTTAAATAATTTAGTATTATAACACTTACAAAAATTTCACCAGAGCTGTAATAAATAATAAAAATAAAAATAAATAATAAAAAACTGTAATTGAATAAAATGTCGATCCCTTCAAGACTAAAAAACTTAAGTTCTCTTTTAAAGGCATTCAATGGCTCTTTTTGCACGCAATAATTTGGAAAAAGTACACGACTCTCATTGGTCGATAGATGTGTTCATAAAAGCAATAGAAGACTTTCTCCTTTTTGTACATAGCTTAATCCCAACACTTGAGGGGTTGGGAGAATTCTCGAGAGTTCTGTAAAACCTTGACTTGTTCTCGCGGGTTTGTATAAATGTCTCGAATTCTCCCATGCCCCCTCGTGTTTACATGAGGCTATTGAAATATAAACAAGGAAAAGGCTACTATTGCTCAGTTATCATTTACATGTAATTTGAAAAGAAACAAATTCTTATCCCCTTTTTAAACGGTTTCCTTTCTGTTCTTTATCCCATTACTCTAACTGTTAGTTGTTCCTTAATTCCATCAACAACACATTATGTATTCTCAGCAAAAGAGAGACAAGCCTATCTCACGCAACCTTAACATACAATATTACTCAACGTATTTCAGTCACAAATTAGTATTTACTTGGCGGCATGTTCATCAATCAGTTTCAGAAAATCCCCAACATCATCCAGATAGTTTGGGACCTGAAAGAATTAATCAATACTTTATGAAATGGCCTTTCATCAAAATAACTCCTACATCCCCACACAAAACCAGTTGAGACCATTTTAAATTCCCTCTAATTTTCAATGTTTTTCAACCATGGTTCTCCTACAAGCTCTCCTTCTCTGAAGTTTTGTGGACCTTGCACTTCACAAAAAAAAATTCAGTACTATTTGTAGAAATGCATAAAACGGCTGGAAACTTTTACAACTAGGTTTTTTCCTCACTTGAAGGTTCCAATTAACATGGTTGCCACAGACATCACTTTTCAAAATTCCCTGCCTTTTCCCTGATAAAAATCAAATTTTCTCTGACCAAATAAATACAAAATGTCAGATC
>NC_138145.1:42547148-42714648 GCF_964199315.1 Orbicella franksi
TTAATCTGAGAATTCTCTCTAGCTTGAAATCTTTGAGGTACTGGATAAGTGCTGCAAAACACGTCTGAACTGACTTGGGTAATTTGAGGATCATTTCCAATGCTGAACATTTTTGCTGCTCATTTGATTCTCTTGTGATATTCACTTTGCATACGTCCTCATTTCGCACAGGTCTATGTTCTTCATAGAATTCTGTGATACAGTTCAGAGCTGCTGAGTGATCAAACAGTCGATCAGGCATTCTTTCAAGTCTGATACTGTTCTCCGGTCTGTAGGAATTTTAACAAAATGAAATGTGCTTAGCAGCAAACCATATTGACTTAATTCTGTTTCCCACAATGGAAAATAGGGCCAGACATTTTCTCAGAGAAAAGTAGCAGATGAAAAAGTAGATATATGCATTCATAAAATAATCAGTAATAAGATGCTAAAAGGGGACAACAACAACATCCTTTATGTACTCTTTTTCTTACAGCAGTATGAAGGAAATATAGGAATTGAAAGAAGAGGAACTGCATTTCTGGTTAGCCAAGACCTTATGATTGTTGTCCACAGCTTTCTGTTTCCATTCTCTTAGATACTTCCATTATTGTTCTTATTTAAGGGGAGGGGGGCTGGAGAATTTTCTCACATGTGTTTTTTGGCTAATATCCTAAGGAGATTTGACCAAATCTGCAGTCATATATGTCTACATGTACAGGTCAGAGACAAGGCTTTTAAAATCCAGCCTAAAATAAAAAATTACTATTAACTGAAGGTATAGTACAGATACAGACAGAAGATTAGCCCCCATGTTATATTTCTGCCAGAAAAATCTCAAGTAAGGAAGAGCAGTTGATCTGTTACCATTTGTTCTTGTTAATCTACACCTCTGTTGTTCTTAGTGCTAGGGGTATTGCTTGTGTTCATAGGAGGGGGGGCTGGGGGGGGGGGGAACTCAAAGATGTCAAGAAAAAGTCTAACATCAGAAAATAAAGATCTATTGACAATTACCTTTGTACCCTTGTAACATAATCCCTGATGAAGTTCTCTGTTTGTACGGTGAGGGAATCTGGAAGGAGTAACTCTTCTGGGCTGATGTGCTCAAAATGAGACTCTAGCTCTGTGTAACTTGGCTCATCTTCAAATTCATCATAGACGACATCACCAGTGGAGGGCTGAACAGCCTGTCAAAAAATTCCCACAGCAAATTTTTTCCCTAGATTTCTTGTGGGTTCAGTTTGGATTGTTAGAATAAAAGTATTAATAGACCCAATACATAATTAAAGTTCTTTTGAATGCATTTAAGTTAGCCTCACTAAACTCAGTTTGACAGTAAAAGTTCTTTTGAATTATCAACTCAAAAACAAGGTTAGTCAGGCTAATTTTAATACTTACAAAAGAATTTTTAATAATATTTGTACTATTTATGAATAGGGTCTATTAAGTTTAAAAAATTGAAGAAGTGTTGTTTTACCTGTATTTTGTCATAATTGTGTGACAATGTAATTTTGCAAAGTTAGACTTGAGCTGGTGCTGGTCAGCAGTTTTCTGGCACAGTCATGCACCACAGGGCTGCTTAGATTACAGGGCTTGAAGAAAGGGCCATCCTGTCATCCGCGACAAGGAGATTTTCCTTCTGGGTTAGTACCTTTTCATTTTCACTTGCCCAATGGGCAAGTCATCAAGCAAGTTGTCTGCCAACTAAATCGTTGACTTAAGTACCCAGGGCAAGCAAAATTTGAGAGATACTTGTCCTAAGGGCAAGCTAGAATTCAAGGTTTTTTTGTATGAAAATGTGCCACTGCTTCAAGCTTTGAATCTGCTCCTTGAACTAAGCAATAGGCTATGACTTTAAATGTTGGTGTATGTTAAACCTTAGCTTTACACTTTTTCCTTAAGAAAGTATCCCAACTTACATGCATACATGTACCCTTACCAAAACGTACTGCTACACAGGAGTTTCTCAATAACATTTTCATCAGGGGGCTACTGGGTTTTACAGGCGAGCAAAACTTTCTTCCAGATGGTCAAATGAAGTGGACAAAATCAGCCTCACAGTCAGTCAATTGCCCAGTGCCCGGCCTTAATGAGCCCCTGCCTGACACCATTCAACAATGTAAATAACTTACCACCAAGCCAAAGATTTTCTTGTCACTGCTTGTTTTAGAGTCCTGCACATCGACCTCAACAAGACACATAAGATACCCACTGCCCATCTCCACAGAGTCAACTTCATCCAATTCTTCCAATGTCTTCATATCTTTAATACATTATATGAAGCAATCAAGGAGGGCATTTTTGTGATTAAATGCCTATTTTCATTTTAGAGTGGTTTTCAATTGAGTGTTGAAAGTAATCAGGCAATTACTTTGGTTTTGGTTTCACTACAGTTTGAGACTGGCTGAGCGGTCTAATAATTATTGGTTGGTAGTTAATTTGGTTTTGGTTTTGGATTTATGAAACTTATGGAGTTGTATCTATGACAAAATTGGATACTCAGTAACTGAAATAAAATCGTTGCAATCATGAATGCATCAACCCAAAGTTGAATGGCAACAAGCTGGTTCTGCGACTAGTCATGACACAAATACGCACAACATAAAGAGGTAATAAACACAAAGATACATGACAGCAGTAGGCATAGCACAAAGAGGCATGCATTATGACTGTTTGCAAAATCAGCTTGTTGCCATAATTTCAGCTTTAGAATGATACATTCATGACTGCAATGATTTTATTTCAATTACTGAGTATTAAATTTTGTCATAGATAATACCTCCATAGACAGGACTCAATGAAAACCGCTCTATGCATTATTTTAAGAAATGAAAATACTGTGCCTGCTACAAATGTGTCAAAAAGTTTGGGAGAGTTTAAAAGTATAGTGCAAGACAATGCACTCCCACGCATGGATCTACAATGTTTTCGGAAACATTTTGCAATTGGTATCATCAAGCTATCTACAGTAAGGGGCTAATTTCTATTATTTTATTTCAAATAAAGCTAAAACTGATACATCATGTACATGTAAAGCCTGCATCATGCCAGTAGTCCCAAACTGCCATGAGTTATCCCAGTTTCTGTAACATAAAAAGAGTGGGATACAGCATATCTAGTCCCCCAGCCAACCCGTTCCCCTCCCCCTCCCCTTTGTCCCGGATATAAAGATTCTTCTAGACACTAGAATAAAAACAGACTTAGTATAATTATGGTAGGGTAACCAATTATAAACCTGGCTGAAAGGGAAAGGAACTTTGTCAGTAAGGTGTCTTGCCCAGGAACTTTTTCATTTAATAAACTTTATTGGGAATGAGATAAAAAAAAATAGAACAAAGCAAAACAAAAACAAGAAAAAGAAGAAATAGAAGATAATAATTTCCAAAGGGAAAGCGCAAATGGGATGAGAGTACCCATTCGAGGAGCTTCCCAGAACACAATGTAATGACCCTACACTGTACACTCGAACCTGGAATGCTCAACCCAGATTCCACTGGGTCACTAAACAGATGAATAAGGTTATGACAAAAAAAATACCTTCCCCAACTAATGTTGTCTTTGTATACAGTGCCTGCAGCTCTCTTGTGAAAACTTTGCTTTTGTTTTCCCCAGCTGCTTTCAGTGCTGCTGTTTCTGTTTGTTTCACCACTCCAACTTTGTAACCTTTACTAACCAACCTGAAGAGCAGGACATCACGTCATGAGATGCCAACATTTTAATAGCCTGTATTATTAAATAAAGGATGACCATAACAACGACAATGATGATAATGGTGACGATGAGGATGAGGATGATGATGATGGCAATGATGACAATAATGATGATGATGAGACCACAACAATGGCATTGTGCTACCTCAGGCTACTTTTAGGGGTTACCTGTGTACTTGAGTTACACAGATACATCAAAATTTCAGTCAACAGCCGGCACTGGTTACCTTTTGACGTGAACATGCAATCTGTGTGTAGGTACACTTGCAGTGTTGAAATTATGATCCATATGACAAAAAATGTTGAGTACCTTGGCAGCAATCTATAAAAGACAACATTATAATAATGGTTCGCTGGTTTTCATTCATTTACCTTTTTGAGCTTGTAAGCAATAAAGATTAATGCAACCCCCCCACATCATTGTATTAAGAAACATTCAGTCACTCAACTTTGTGTTGAAAGTATCATTAAAGTTTGTTGTTATCCAACAATAAATATGTTAAACCATCTACATGTACATGTACAACATAGCTTAATATATTCACATTTTTTGCACTGTTTCATGGGCAAGTGGTTGCAAGGTGCCAAAAAAAAAAAGACAATCTCTGATGTTACCCTTCGGACAAATTGTAACTACAGTATGATGTTCTTGCCCAAAAGCCATTCTCACCAGAACCCCTCCTAAATTTCCTCAAAAGAAAATTCTCCAAACAAATCACTTCCCTATGAGATCACTTCAACCATACAATCCACTCGCCACAGGCTATTGGACACAACTTTGCCCACCGCCAACTGAGTCTGCCATGTGAACCAGTTAAATGAGGTGACCTAGCCTCCTGACCAGGTGAAACAAGTGAACCAGACAAGTGAACCAGGTAAACCAGGCAAAAAAAAGTAATAAAAGTATTTTAAATGTCTTTACACTGCAAAAATGCTAATCTTTTATATGGTATGAAGAGCCCCAATTCTAAAGAGCTCAATAAATATACAACACAATGTCCAGTGTTCAAGGTTTGAGTGTCCTCACTGTAATAATAGATACACAGGTCTTGTTAAGGTTGCTGACAATCATTACCGGATTTAACGAATCTCATTCTGCGCAGTTCCAGAAAATGTCCATATCCAGCTCATGGAAGGTCATTGGTAATTGCAAGCGGTGGGGTAGGGGGGCCTTAAACAGAAATATTTTGAGGGGTAAGTATGAAGCTTAACTGGAATTTCCAGAGGGGTGGGGAAGGGTTCTAACCAAAACACCCTACGCGAGGGTGGTGAGTGGATATTTTCAGGAACAACACAGCTAGAAGGAGGTATGATAATTACCTCAGCATCCTCTCCAAAGAATCTGTACCTATACCCACACTCCACAAATAAAATAACATCAGGGTATTTAGCCTTCACTTCAAGAAACTGTAGTTCCAGTGGTGTATATGCAGATCTAGTCCTGGAGTTCAAAGACTTCAAACTGTCTGCGTCACTCTTGTCCAGTACAGCTTTAATCTTGCTGATTGATTTCACAGGTGTGTGCGACACGCACGCAAATTTTGTGAAGTTGAAGCTTTCCTGAGAAATGCTATTGTTTATCTCCATTTCCTCTATATCACCATTGTTAAGAACAGAGATATGAGCCCCGCTACTTTCGCTATCAAAATCTTTATCCAACTTGAAATTTTCCTGGTGACTTCTGGAGTGAGATATAATTCCCAACTCATTGTTTCTAGATGACTGATCCTTTAAATTTGAGTCCATTTTAAAGCAGCTCAATTTAGCCATTGTGGAAGAACTTAATGTCTCCTTGTTTGTCAATGTCAAATGGTCGTCATCACCCTGGTCACCATCCTGCATGGACTGATCCAGATGAAGTCTTTGCTTCTTAGAATTCTGTGCAACGCACTCATTGTTGTCCTCATCATGAGATGACTTGCTGATAGTCCTCTGCAAAAAATGAAAAAATAAAAAAATAAATAAAATACAATTGCTATCAGTCAATAAAATTTTCTCTATGTTGAATATTTTTCCCACTGAATTAATTGCACTTAGAGATTGGTATCTGGGAGTTTGTACATGTACAAATTATACACATTTGAATCCCATCAAGGACTGGGATTTTTTCATATTTGCCTGCAACTACTGACATTTTATCTATTGTACTATAGTACTGTAATTATGCAGGGGTGCAGGATTTGGGAGGGGGTGAGGGAGAGGTTATAGGAGGCAGGTCTGGACCCGTCCCATTTAGGCATTATATGCCCAAAATTCCATAAACAACTGACATTACACGTAAATTTCACTCACAAGTATACAGCGAAGGACACTGTAGATGTATAGACGTGAAAAAAAATTGTGAGAGGGAGGGGGAAGCAGGAAGAAAGATGTCCCTGGGCACAGGGCTAGGTGAGTTAATGTTTAAGTTGACAAAATGGTGACAGAAACAATCAATTAAGGTAATTCCCTTGAAATTGTTCTACTATCAAACTTTTTTTGAAACTTGGCATAATTAACATTCATGATATGAACATTAAAAAAATGCAATAAAAAAATGGGGTCACCATGCTTGTTTACGCGTCAGCAGGCTCTTAAAATGGGCTATTTTCAATGGTTGCGCTTAAATAAAAATTTGAATCACCTTCATACAGAATTAAGTCTTGGTTACTGAAAGTAAAGCTTCTTTTATTCACATAAGCAGTATTGCTTCATTTAAATCGTTTTTGATTGCCTGGTTGTGGGAATATTGCACTTTTTCGGACAGTTCCGTGGTTAGCTTGAAGTCCTTGCCTTGGCCAAAATACACCCAGTACGGAACCATTTTCCAAAAAAAATTGTTCTACTATCAAACTTTTTTTTCTTCTTCAAATATGTTCTTTATCAGACAGTTCTTAGCAAATACTGGAACAAAAAAATCGGGGGTCACCGTGCTCGTTTAAGAGAAAAGCAGCATTTACTTTGCTATCGAGGTTAGTTTGAGGGAAATCTCTTACGTTTTGTATGCGCGTGCGCTAATGACGCGAAAATCGTGTGCAGTAGGGATGCGCAATGCAATACTAAGGAATTACCTTGAGTGGATATTGTGTAGTTCCAGAAAATACCCATACAGCCACCCCAAGGGAGGTTAATAGAAATTCCAAGGGGGAGGGGGTTTCAAAAGCCCATTTTTTTAAAGGAAAGTACGACACTAAAATGGAATTTCCGGAGGGGTGGGGGAGTTCAAGCTACATGTACAAAACCTTCCGTGGGAGGGGTATGGATATTTTCTGGAAGAACACATAGGCATATGGCATCTCTGTCTCACCAGACTTTGAAGATGTCACTAAACTTATTTGCACCAAAGTGACTGAAAGCAGATGTTATGTCTAGCTCTATCCATACCCTGTAACTACGAGAGACTGTTCCATACCCTCTCCTCTCATCTAACCCCTCTCCTCTCTCCCCTTCCTTCCATCCATCCTCTACAAGGTCAGTGTGAAACACGGACTGCAGACTGCAGACTGGGGCATAAAATGCGGACTGAGGGTAAATTGCAGACTGCAGACTCCATTTTACCCTCAGTCTGCATTTTACCCGGGGTCCGCAATCTGCAGTCTGCAGTCCAGAGTCTGCGTATTACACAGGCCATCATCTAACTCTCCCCTCTCCCACCCAGAACAGTACATTCTACGTTGCTTTTGTTCAGGAAACAGTAGATATCAAAATATCAAATATTCCAAATAAAGAAAGAGTATACAATCCTGCACTAGGTTAGTCAGGGTTAGTAGATACCGCAGTCTTGTGAACAAGCCCACCTTAGGAGATTTCGCTCCTGTGTTGTCAGTATCCTCCGACTTGGAACATGGTTTTCTAACGAAGAAACTCGAAATTGTAGCCTGGGTTTGGCTTTTTGTGGAAGGGCAACTTGGAGAATGACCATTAACAGAAGACTGTGTGGAGCACCGTAGCTTTCCGAGGTTTATTTTCCTCATAATTATCAAGTTTTGACGGGGAAAATCAAGGAGACTCTTTCCCGCTCCCGCGAAGTGCTCTATCCTAACAGGACGGGAAGGAGTGGGGAGAGTACGGTGGCCAATGGGGCACAGACTTCGCAAGCTCAAAGATCGACTCTGCATATGTGGTGTATGGGACAGCTTGTGTATAAATAGAATTGTATGGGAAAATCACCAATCGTTAAAAAATCGTGTAAATAATAATCTAATTTGAAATAAAGTTTTCCCACCTCAAATGTGTCGCGCACTTGTCTCTTGTGCCGATTTTGAAGCCATTCTCACGCCGTTTAGTGAAGTTATTCGAAATCGTTCTCTCTCCTTCTAAAAGAAGTGAAAGGCAGACCACTTCATCGATCGCCGGCCAGACGTCACTCCACAAATCACTCTCTCCTCAAAAGGAAAAGTCCCGAATCGCAATTAAACCAACAGTTCCATAAAGCCCAATAAAATTCACTCCACATACGTGTGCTTCAGCGGTCGGAACACTCGTGAAGAACTAAAAATTTGGCTCAGTTAAAGTTCGCCTCTTCGGCTTTCCTGACATGCTTGTGAGCAGGTCCGCGATAGTGCAATGGGCACCCAACGAAGGTTTTTCTTAAATGCTTTTAAACGCTGTTTTAGGCTATCTGGAGTGCTTTTAAAGCTCTGTAGGTTAATTTTAGGTTGCGCTTAAAACAATTTATCTGGTCGGTTATTCTAGGGGAACTTGAGTATTCTCGAATTTATTAGGACTTTTTTGTCCATTTCCCGAAAACCTTACTAAGTCTTATCGCCTTTCCGAAAATGATAGCTGACCATTTTTTGGTACCTAAAGGACATTTTGAACAATCCGAAAAAAACAGACATTAAATTTCTCATATCACGAAAGTTCGAAGTGACAATTCACTTAAGAAAATCAGAGAGGATTTGAGGCCTTCCGAGCAGATAAATGTTAAATTAAACTCAGCGGAAATTCAGATGAAATATAATTGATCTTTGCCCTGTGGAAACAATCAAATAAATGGCCGTTTTTATCCTGTTATCTGACAGGAAGTCACGCCAACATTGCAAATTCATGTCGCGTGATGGCTCGTCACGGCGTGATGGCTCAAAAGGTCAACAGGCCATAGGGGGATCACAGGGGTGTTTCGGTGGGGGGGCAGCAGAGGTAACCTTAATAGGTGCGCTTTTATTTATTTATTTATTTATTTATTTATTTATTTTTTACACTCGTTCCCAATGAATTGCAGCCATCTAAAACTCCCCTTAAAGGGTCCTAGTCAGCCACACCTTTGTTTTTGTTTACATACAAGAGTTTGCTATGGTATTTCATTTGGAGCATGTCGAAGCAAAGAAAATCACTGTGAAACTACTAAAGATAAGGGGCATACTTTCAGGAACACAACTTACAGTAAAGCAACACAATTCCGCTTCACCATGCAATATCAATAACTTTGATGGCATCGAAAATAGCAGGACTGACTAGGCTCCTTTAAGAAGCTGAGGATCTGGCAATTACTGTATTATGCCTCAAAACCATGGCTCGCTAATACGTGAAAACCCTAATGTATTATAATAGTCCTGCATCTGTCTAGCCCCCATGTTAGCAGGAATAATTCTTTTTTGAATAATTAATTTTTCTTGAATTTCATTGTAAAAGAGTTAATAAAAAAGACGACACTGTGTTGTCATGAGGAAATATATTAAGGACGTTCGCGCTAATTGTTTCTGCACATCCTTACTGTGCATGCAAATTCACACGCCACGTCATGCGTGAGAACGCGCGCTAAGTGATAAAATGAACAATGATAGGGCAGACGGCCATTGCGTGACGTTCGGTGACCCCTATTTTTCTTTTGATCGATCATTTTCTCTACCGATTTTCTACGCTTAGCGAAAAAATGTAGAAAATCTATCGACTAGAAGTTTGAATTTTTTGCAAAATGCACCATTGAATTCCGTTCTTTTTAGCTCTTCGTTTATCTGTGCGACGGTTTCAAATGCCTATTGAAGGGTTAAGTTTTGTGAAAACGTTGGTAACATTTGGAATAATTTACGCAACAGACCCACTTCTACAAAATATGACTAAGATCGTTTGTCTCCGTTGACTCACCTTCGATATTTTTAACTTTAAACCCCTGTAGACCATGCTGAATTACGTGCGCCAATTTTTCAAAATCAGGTTAGTTTTCCACACGCTTTATCTCTGAAACGAAGTCGGTGACCCCCAATTTAGTTTTGCATTTCTGACACAAGTAACTCATTATCTGACTGCAGTAAAAAATAAAAAAAAAACATCTATTGACTGGAAAATTTTCGCGCGAACGTCCTTAAGCCCTGGTCAAACGGACTCGCAAGTAGTCGCAAGTAGCCACAAGTTGAACTTACGTAGAGACTTGCGTTGGGTGGCCGAACGGACTCGCAAGTTTCCTCGCAAGTACACGCAGGTCGCAAAAGAACCCATTTCAAGGCAGACATATATTGTATTTCTTTGGCCAATAATAGGTTAATGGACGTCACTCAACTTGCGTTGACTTAGGTTGGGTGGCCAAACGGTAAAAAACTTGCGTCGACTTGCGTGCAAATTTGATCTCGACCAAACTGAGCGTAAGTCATCGCAAGTCAACGCAAGTGCACGCAAGGCCTGGCCAAACGGAGTCGCAAGTAGACGCAAGTTGACAACTTGCGTCTACTTGCGAGTCCGTTTGGCCAGGGCTTTAAATATGAAAAGAGATAACAAATGACTATACTGCAATAATTTCATTTAAGCTTATTACTTTTTGTAAGATATTACTGAATCAAATCTTTCGACGACCTGCAGTGTATAAACAACAACAGTGAGAGGTGTCCCAGATCATCGAGATAAAAAGAAAAAAAGAAAGATATTTCTGCGTTAAGACTCAATTCTTTCTAGTCAGTTTTGCACTGAGCAGTACAAATATGGTCATCCAAAGTCAGCTGAACCGAACTGAGCTTACACTTCAAATACTTTACTTACCCAGTGTAAAAGAGTGACAGAAGTGTGCCATTTCTCCAGCAAAAATCATTACTTGAATTTTACTTCCTAATTCGACCAACTGTAAACGTTTGAATTTCGTAATTGGACGAACCAACTTGCAGCATAATGTTTATCTATCCTTTTCGTAAGGATTCGTTTGTTTGGCATGGTAGTAAAGAACGTCAGTAAGTCTTGTCTGTAAAACTTAAGCATGCACTGTGAGACCTTAAGGTCATTCCTCACATTTGCATCGCGCATCCTTACTGCGCATGATTTACGGCGTCATTAGCGCGCGCTCGTGCACTCGCATATTGAAAACATGACGGATTTGCCTTGATATTGAGCTCTGTCAGTTGAAAAAATGGCTCTAGCTCACCAACGAGCACGGCACCCCAATTTTTTTTCCAGTCATTGTAATCAACTAATCATAAGTTTTGCGTGAGAAAAGACTGATCTAATTTCTATTGCTGAAAATTGAATAAATAAGAAAAATAGCAGATACACTGTAGTCTTCTCAATTTGCAGTTTGGTAACCACGTCAAGAAATTTGGTTCAAATTTTTAATCAAGGATTTAGCTTTCTGTCTGAATCAAACTTGTTTATTTGTGTCCGACACAATGTTTTGACTGTAGTTTAATGCGTGTTCTTATGAGTCTGGGCTCACAAAGATTTTACAATTACTGGAAATGCGTTCTTATGATAAGCATTAAATAATGCCAAAATAGGGCATTTTCAATGTCTCACTGCTCCTTAATGAGGATGGGCACCCCCCTTTTTTATTTCAAAATTGAAGTTATCGTATGACAAATATTCAGTGGACAAAGTTTGAACAAAAATCTATTGTCACTTTTATTTCAGAGGAATTACCTTAATAGCTAGATTTTGGCTACATAGTGCGTAGAGTGGCCAAGAGCTTTTCCCGCCGTCACGTCCGTTAAACATGCGCAAACGGGAAGGGCTCTGGGGTCGAGAATGACCTTGTGCACCAATGACTGGGTATTTGTTTGATACTACTATAAAGGTAACAACTTATGAGGATTGGTAGTGATTATCCATCAAAGTACAAGGCTGGAAAGTGCTAGAAACCGGCGCTAGTACACCGTGGGCTAAAAAAACATACAGTGCGTGATTCCAAGAAGAGTCGCTGGTTTCCCGACCGCTGGTCGAAGCGAATGAATGCCCTGCGTACGAGAATGAACCCTGGAGGTTATGTCAGCACATGCTTAACGAGTCCGGTCATCGGTCCATAGAGAAATTTCTCTTTCAGTGAAAGGAAACAGTGACAATATAATACACAGAAGAGGGAAAACGAAACAACGGAAACGAAATTACTACGAATAGGGCACTAATGACCATGAATCTGATTGGATAAAAAGCGAGAATTCCGTCAGTCAATTGAAGCATTTTCTCTTCTTTTCCCATGAAAGAGTCAGTTGTGGAAAACGCATGGAGAGTTATCGCAGAGACTCAAGTTACAAGTAGTTCGCTTGACATCTTCGTGGTCAGGCCCAAGCTTTTTCGATAAAATGGATAGGGCAAGTTCAAAATGCTTCTTGGCCTGTTGATCCTCTCTCATTTTAAACTCCACAACACCCAATTGATCGTAGCTACGTGCGACTTCCACGTGCTCAGTTCCCAGCTTTTCAAGAAGAATGGAAAGGGCGTTTTCAAGATACTCCTTGGCCTTTGGCAAGTTAGCCAACTTACACTGTAGAAGACCCAGGTGATGGAAAGTTCGGCCGACATCAACATGCCTAGGGGCAAACTTTTCCCGATAAATAGAACGAGCCAGGTGAAGATTCTGCTCTGCTTCCAGGTGGTCACCTAAGTCACACTGAACAGAACCTAAGTGAAGGTACGTATGAGCGGCATCGTTATCCTGTTCCAGATTCAGTTTGCTAAGAATCAGTAAAGAACTATTAAAATGCTTCTTAGCTTGCGGGAGGTTTCCCAAGCGACGCTCTACTTTAGCTAAGAAACTGTAAATACACGCTGCTTCGACATTGTCTAGTCCCAACTTGTTACGATGAATGGACAGGGCACGTTCTAAATGCTCTTTTCCTTCGTGATGGGAACCCAAGGAACTAATAACTCTGCCCAAACCGGTGCATCCGCGTGCCAATTCTTCACTACCTTCACGTGTCTGAGTACCGTCCATGACCTTTACAGCAGCACTATAGTACTTCCGAGATGAGTGGTATTCCGCATTACACTGTGTAATCCGGCCAAGCCTTCGTAAAAACGAACTAAGAGAGATATCTGTGATGGATTGGTCTTTCTTGAGCTCCTCAGTAGCAAATATGCGTCCAATTTCCATAGATAGAGTTTTCAAGTGTCCAACAAAATGTTTGGTTTGCGCGACAGAATCTAACTTGTCCCAGGTCCAAGGTATTGTTTCCTCAATGAATTGGTTGAATGACATTACTGCAGCATGAACAATTCGAACGTGTTCATTCGAATTCATACTGTCATTAATCACGGTGAGTTTGACGATGTCGTGTACCACTTGGTGTAGGCGAATGTAGACACCGTCCTTCCTTTTGTCGATTAGAATAAGAGATGAACCTTGGATACGTAGTCCTATATCCTCTTTATCTTGACCTCTACACACATTCAGAACGTAATTGGTCAAAATGTCTAACCTCAACGGCTGTGGTGCACAGAAGGCGAGGAAAGTTAATACATGCTTCATTTCCTCATCACAATTCAACTCTCTTTTAACAGCAATCTGGATCGCTGCGGTCATAGTTTTAGGGTAAATTTGGTTTGCTTTGGCAAGAACCTCTTGGGTTAGGGCAAGCTTGCCTTCTTCTATCTTTTTCAAGTAGTCGTTCCAGCTGAAGTATGGATGTAGCTCACGCACTTTTGCTACGTAAAATGCTGCGCTGGCCAAAGCAAGAGGCTGGTAGTCCAATGCCTTTGCGACGTTATTTGCCCCTGTTGTATCGTCTTCGATACCAGAAATCGTCGCCAGAAATCCACTGGCCTCGGATGTCATGCCTTGGCTTATACTGGTATGACAACATAGAGAGCTGTCTGGAGGGATACACGAACAGTCCTGTGTTGTAATTAACAACTGGCCGTTTGCCCATTGTTCACTTCCAAGCTCAGGAAGGAAACCCAGCGTCGTAGACAAGCTAGTGACATTGTCAACTACAAGAAGCCACCATTTGTAAAACGAAATTTTTGTCCCCATCAAATTTTTGAGATTGTTTATTTTCTCTTCTGTCAACTTATCCTTGGAACTGTGGATGCTGGTCACTGTGGGTTCAGGACAGCTCACTTTTGTTGCCAATGACACATAGGATTCCAGAAGCGTGTCCATGTTTTCAGCGTTCAAAGTCGTTACAAATGATGGCGAACTGGAAAGGTCGATGGTCTTGTCATAGACTCTCTTCGCCACTAAGCCAGCCAGTTGAGATTTGCCACTTCCAGGATTACCTGAGATATAAAAGTAACTGAGCCTGTTTTTACTAGTGGCTCTCAAGTTGTCCAGCTTATTTACTATTGTGGCGACATCACTCTCACGACCTGCGATTTGGTGAGGCGGTACCGGTGGAAGGACGCAAAAAGACTGCTCATGACGCCCATACTGGAGTTGCCATTCTCGACCTTCAAATTGTTCATCAATTCTATTTAGTTCTTCTTTAATCCTTATTAGATCTAGTTCTTCTTTAATCTCTTTCGGATCGGGGAGAGACACCAAATCGGTTAAGAAAGTAGTTTTGGTGGTTTGGATTTGGGCGACGGACAGGCCAAGCGCTTGAAATGCACTCTCGACTTTGCGAACAGCATCTTTAAAGAGCCGGTCTGAGAGCTGAGCCCCTGCCATATGAGCGAAGTAAGAATTGCGAAATTCTCTGAGATCATTTACGCTAGAGCGGATCAGCGGGTTAAGTTCGTGGATAGAATTGGAAAAACGAATGGCGTAAAAGAGCATAGTACTGTCCCATTCAGCTGTATTACCTTTTCTCATTGTCGCCAAAAGCCTGGCATTTCTTCTTTTGTTCGCTTTGGATTCGCGATTGAAGAAATCCAATCCATTCTTTGGCGTGTCTTGCCATTCACCAAGTGTTGTCTTATACCGGTTGTCCCACTCCTGTTTGAAGATTAAACGCAAACCCTCGGACACTACGTGAGTGGCAATGTAACAGATCCTGTGGAAGTTGAGCTGCTCTTCAGTGTACGCTGGTGAGATAAGATAAGATGAGATTTAACAACAACAACAACAACAACAACATTGACTTTATTTTTAAAATTTGTGGAAAAGGCCTTTAAAGCCAGCAGTTAGCACAGCTACTATGTAAGCTACTATGTACATAATAAGCTCATTTTTCGAAAACATACACAAAAGATAGGATATAAAGATAAGATAAGATAAGATAAGATAGAGTATGGCAAGGTAAGATGAGATAAGATACAATAATATTGTGTTAACACGCTTAGCTATCATGGTGGGCTGTTACAGGCCTGACATGTCACAAGGTCAGGGACTGAAATAGCTCACCAGCTAGTTTACAGGTATTACAAATTAAATGAAAAAATCGCTGAAATAACATCATTTCAGTAAGGGCCTGTTTACACGGAGGGAGGGTGCCCCGGCTAACCAGGCTACCCGGCTAGGAGGGTTGACACATAGCCCGCCTTTACGCGCAACTCACCTCACCGAGACAGTAAGTGGGCTGCGTGGGCTATCCTTTGAGCGGCCGCTAAGCACAACAAACAAATGGCCGACCAAAGAAACTTTTTGGCGGCAAGTTTAATGTTTTTATTTCGCCTGTTCTCTGCCTGAGACTCATCTATTACATTGATCTCTTCAGACTGACTGTCATTCTGTTCGGCAGATAACACTGGCAAATGGTAACTACGAACAAAAAAAACCTCGCCCCGCCATGTTTTCGCGGTTTATCTCACCTCCGCTAGCCGAGATAGCCCGGCACGAAACGTTTACATGGTAAAAAGCTATCGCGCCTAGTCGGGTGCCCCGGGCAAGTAGACAGGGTGCCCCGGGTAGGCGGGCTACTCTGTCTAGCATGTAAACGCTTCAATGCGTTTTCTAAAGAAACGTATGAGAAGTTAGCCCTCCCAGGGTAGCTCGGTTAGCCGGGGCACCCTCCCTCCATGTAAACAGGCCCTAAGAAAATGGCCCAAAGCCAATTTCCTAATTGGTAAATCCAGTTTCAAAAGCGGTTGGCAATCTGTTTGGAAACATGACATTTATTAATGCAACAATGTTGCCAAAACATCATTTTTCTGTGTGGTAGACAGATATGCAGAGGAAAGGATGAGGGGATATTTTTCTGTTTAAATTTTTCGCGTTTATTTTCCGATGACAATTAAATGCAATGGAAATGGCAACATGCACTGAAGTTCGCGAGAAAAAACTCCGCGAGCTAGCAAAATCATATCGTCTGGGTGTCTCGAAATTTCAGGTTCGAAAATCTCCTCCTTGGTGTCCATTTGCATGACCTGCGTAGACCTGCCCTTTCTGAAGGACTGCGAGCAGTTTCTGTTCTGCGATTCCACACCCAGTTGTTATTCTGTAGCTAATAAGGTCACACTTCGATACGATATTATATCCAGCTCAATTCGTAGATTGAAAAAAATTTTGTCACTTGGAAATTCAACGAAGACTGACTTACTCATAGTCTTGATACTAGCGCCCCAAGGCATAGGCCACTGTTTTGTTTTATACTAACTTTTTATAGTGGTCTTGGACGAAAATCCATCGACACTTCTGGAAAGAGTACCTCAAAATCAGTAAAATAGCCAAGTTTGTAGGCTGTGTTTACTGAAACACAAAACTAGCCTCTAGCGTATAAATGCCTGCCATACTACCCGCTTTGTAGAACCATGAATGTCTTCGCTACTTTGCAAACAAGACTCTCAAGCTTGGCCAACTTTCTAACAACGATGCGCTCTTTCCCGGAGGGTCGACACAAGGCAACCCTAACTTAAGGCGCGTGTTGTTAATGATGTCCATGTTACTCTTATAAATAATTTTAGCATGTTCCAGTTCTGGGGATGACTGGGATGACATATTGGACTCCACAAGGGTCTCAGTTCTGGTTCACCAGTTGACTAGAGTTTGAATGCAATGAAGCTGGGATAACGTTACAAAGTGGACAATTGATGATTCCATTATCACTTTCTTGGGTACGGCGTCTCAGGGGTTACAACTTAGTTATCGCACCGTTATAGAATTATTTTAATAATTTTTTAAAAAAAAATTACTCAGACAACGCATCCAATCAATGTTACAAAAGCCTCTGAATAAAATGTTAGGAACTCATTATGTAGATTTGGTTACCATGGTTACCATGGAGTCAAGACTTGACTATGATCGATGATGACCTCCGCTGAGGTTGTTAAAACGTCAGCCACCACAAACAGTCCTTCTCAGGACTACACTCAGCCGAACGATCGTACTTCACCGAGGTAGAATTATTTTTCAATTAGCTTGGTTTTCTTGATTTTATGTGGAACTGAACTGACACGAAAACAATTGAAGTAGGAAAAAAATACTCTTTCTTGCCGTCCACGTGTAATTTGACGCAGAAGGGACGTGAAAACGTGGTAAGAACATCAGTCATGCTACTCAAACACGACCCGCAGAGTTCGTTTTTTTCTTATCACGTTTTGACACTAAGTGTGCGTTATTAAGGGAGAACACACACGACCGATTGGAATTTATTTTTTATTTGTTATTATTTACTTAACGTTCACAAAGACAAGTAAAAAAAAAAAAGACTGAAGAAATTAGCGCGGTATTAGGGACAACTGTGCCCAAAAAGAGAGGCGACAAAGTTTTAATAAATGACTGAATGCATGAAATTCATATATTTGAACTGCGGATTAAGGAACACTACTTAAGCAGTAGTGTTAATAAAGCCTGAAAAAAAATCAGGCTTGTACAGGAGTCGAACCCATGACCTCTGCGATACCGGTGCAGTGCTTACCAACTGAGCTATCAAGCCAACTGGGAGCTGGTCATAGCACAGAAAACACTGACGTAGACGTTTGACCTATGAAATTATCTTGAACAAAAAAAAAACAGATAACCAAAATATATATTTTCTGACCTGCAGTTTGTGTAGCATATGCACCATCTTGCTCTTCTGCAAAAAAATAAATCATATTTATAAGAATGTGGTGGCATTCTATTGAGATGAACGCTTTCAACTTAAACAGGTTTTAAATGATTTAGTTAAGAGCCCCCAAAGAACAATTTTCCAACCACACTTTTTGGTTAAAACACGATTTGTTGTTGAAGCTGGGGTTACTCATCACCAGTCACTATTCAAACTACATAGGAAAGCAATATAGTCCGCATTCGCAAGACAAGTTTTGCTTGTTTTCCTTTAATTTGCTTTCTGCGGTTTAAGAAAACGAAGTCAATATTATTCCAGCATCTTTCCTAGAAAATGATTGGATTGTCATCCTGTCGTATGACTAGATGTGTCAACAAAGATTTTGTGAGCAGTGGAGAAATACCCGACTGCTATTTCGTTTGCTCCGTGATAATATCTCTGGGGACATTCAAAGCCGTTTGAAAGAGTGGATCAACCATAATAATAAAGAGATTAATAAAAAATAATTTTAAATCTCACGTACCCGGGGGGACAGCAGGGTGGAAAGTAAGTAGGACAAGAAAGTCGATAAATACCGAGACCTGGCCATGAAGATAAAGGCATTATGGAAAATATAAATAGTGAAGATTGTTTCAGTTGTCACTGGGTCTCTAGCAGCTGTATCAAGAAGGTTTGAAGTGATCCCGAAGGAAATCGGCAGTAGGTTAACGAATGCGTTGGTGTAAAAGACGGTGCTCTTGGGAGCGCGAGGATCGTTTAAAGAGTCATCGGTGCCGAAGGTGACTTGTTGACACCCAGTCGAGGAAGTTTTCCAGAATCCCTTGAGACTAAAAAAATTTAAAGTCTTGTAACTTTGGCAATTTTATACCTAGTAACGTGTTACGCCAGAGCAAGATAACATTTGAATATCTGTTATCTCCAACCTGGGGTAATGACATGATCTGTCACGTGACTATTCTCGAATTAGCGTTTTAGGCTACTGTGACAAGATGTCCTTATCGATTTTGAAACAAATAGGACATTTGAGGTTTTATTTGAGTGAGGCATTTGAAAATACATGTACGTCTGGCATTTAAGGGGGCAAGCAGATGTGTGAAAAAGTTCGAAGACTAGGCCGAGGGTTGTGCAGACTCGACAGTACGTTACATGGAATCAAAATTTAGAGTGAAAGTTAGGCTCTACCCGACAATTTTGTGCATGACCAAGAACAGGGCATGACGTCGCCAGTCACGTCTTCAGAACCTTTGGAAATTTAGTTTGTGTTTAAATTGCATTGGTCTACACAAAACGGCAAGTTTTAGTTGTGTTAGTCTAGAAATCTCTAGATTGTATTGTGTCTGAGTTATCATACGCCGTTTTCAAAACATTGTAATAAGCGTCCCACAGGAAGATATACACAGTTCCTGAAGCCGTTTAAACCGTTTTATTCGCGTAGCCGAGTAACATACAACAACAACACCGAACTTGATTCGTTCTTCTCACCACAAGCTCTAAATCCTATTCTTAAACTATGTATCATGCACAAAGTGTCCGATTACGACATTAAAAAATAAATAATGGGCCGGAAGTTTAGAGATTAATCAAACTTGTGGAAATTGCATTACATTATGAATTCTGGGTCGTAAGACAGTCCTTGAAAGTTTAAGGATACAACTATACTTAAAAATTTTTCTAAAATTTTCGACGCTGTTGAAAAGCTTGGCAACTTTGTCTTGGAATGACCCGTTTGTGTTGGGGCTTTCAATCTTTTCAGATTGTTGGACTATTGGTCTCTAGCACTACTTTGTATTTCTACTGGGAGATAATCTGTGGCCTTAAGGACAATGACTTAACGGCGGGCCTAACGCAAAACTAGTGGTTGCCAACTGGACGCGCTGTAGACGTTGCGTCAAACACTGATGTAACGGGTAACAAGCGAGATCAGCATAATCAATTTCACTCAAAATTAACGTCTCAGATAACTATTTGTGTTGTTGATAACTTGCAAGGCTTTCTCAAAATAGACATAGGCGCATAACAGGAGGATGCTGTATCGTTGACACGGTTGTGGCTAATTGAGGCGTTCGTTTATATGGACGCCTTGGAGTTTCCAAACGTTAATACATTCCATCTTATGACCGTCGATCAAGATGTTTCAGGATCGTAGTCTGGCAAGTTGTGTGATCTGGAAATTTGTGAGATGGGGACAATTCGACCATTACTTTTGTCTTCTTGTCATGCATCTTTAGATCTGCAGGTGCTTAGTTGTTTGATTGAGTTGCAAATTGAACTTCTGCATTTGTCTAAGTCCGACGGTTTCGCTTCGGACTCACAGTTTGGAAAAAAATGCTTTTTTTTCAAATATGACACAAAAACCCAACCTTGTTCCCAGGGCCTTTACTCTGGCTTGAGGGCAGGGCGGGAAAAGGCCCTGGGATCGGCTGGTCACATGATCTCAGAACACCCAAATATCTTGGGTGGTCTCTTCGACTGAACCAGAGTTTTTGTCAGTGCTTTGTCGAGTCGGATTTTCTTTCAATAACGGTAATTTTCCATCTTTAAATTTAAAAGCTCTTCAAATGAAGTGTTTTGAATATATGCTGAAAGTTCAGGATGCTATTGGAGTCCTACCTACTGGATTTGGCAAGTCAATGTTCTTTTACCTTCTACCTCATTTCATTCCTGTGAAGACCACCAACATCATAGTTATTGTTATATTATTAAATTCCATCATCGAAGATCGACTGAAAGTCTTAAAAGTTCGGAGGATAACCGCTGATGTCTTACAGCTTCCTGTAAATGAAAAGGAACCGGCCGAGAACTTGTTCGGAAATGAACAAGAACCAAGCCAGCACGTCTTCCCGGATTCAACGAAGTTTCCTCAAGATGTAGTTAATGGCAACACTTCAATCGTATTTCCCCAGACAGAGGATTTGTCAAGTAAGGAAGGTCGAGAGCTAATAGCAAGCAACGTCTTCCAGGACAATGTTGTTGCCTGCATTGTTGATGAAGCTCAGTGTTGAATTATGGTAAGTGCGTAAAATTTTCATTCCTTGTTTATTCATGTCATGTTTGTTACAGACTTGCTCTACATCTGGGAAATCTATAGGGACTTTAAGATACGCTACGGCGAGGTGTTACTACGGCTACTTTGGCCGTGACGGACTAGGCTGACAACGGTGTTTTACCCGCCAAACTCAAATGATTAAGATTTTGCTATACGGCGACAGTATGTGCAGTTTCTACGTGTCTTTACAAAAATGACTACCTTCAAGGAAACCAGAGATTATTCTACTTTCATACGAAATAGGCTTGATTAATGACAATGATTTCCTTCTCCTGTATGTCTTACATCTTCCAGAACTCAGATTTGCATTTAGAACTTGATAGATCTGCCTGTAATTCCAACCACAAAACAAAATATGAACAACGATACAAAAAAGCTCGATTTCAACACGGACAGGTTGTTCGTACAACGATTACGTGATAAGCCCGAAAATACAAAACTTTCGATTATAATAAAATACAGTTCGAACAGTAGTAAACAATTATAGCTCAGCTTAGTACATACGAAGCTTTCTTATCTACGGCTGTTCGGCCCGATACTAATATGACTGAATTGATGATCTCGTGGTAGGTGTTAAGATTGTTCAAATTTCTCTACAAATGAAAAAGAAACAGTGATCTTAGAACTGATTTTTATGATTGAGAACTTTATCTTCAAACTAGGCTATTCAAACAGTGAAAAAAAGCGTTAAAATGAGAGGTAAACAGCAGGCTTATACTCACGTAGAGAAGAGTACGTGAAACCAGGCACTTTCCCATAGTAGAAAGCAAGGCTACGGCGGGAAAGCCGTACTGGTGCGCGCGTCACGATGTCACCGAAAGCGATCTTCACTATCTACTGCTGTACTACAGCCTAGCCGTACCATATCTTAAAGTCCTCTCTGATACGACACCATTAAGTACAGTACTTACATTGGACTACTATTCGGCAAAAAACTGCTCTATTCTCTATCTGTTTATAGACAATGACAAATTTTACTCCATGAACTATATTAATAATTCACCAGTGACTTCTATGATATTTACACTGCTTATTGAAACATTGTCTCCATGCCATGCTATTACAAATGAACCATAATAACAAGATACCACTAAATAAACATCCTTGTTGTAAGTATCATTGCACTTATGTTTGAACTTTAAGATTTGAAGCTCAAGGTTTCTTTTTCTTTTTCAGGGGTGAAGATTTTAGAAAAGACTTCAAAGACCTGTAGTGTCGAAGGCATTCTTTCCCAATGAACCTACAATGGCTCTGAAGGCAAAAGTACCACCTCATTTATTGAGAGACTTGAAACAAACTCTGCGATTGAAAAATGACTGGAAAATTGTTGCACGAAACCCTAACCGAGTAAACATATACCTCAGTGGACAAGAAAGTGCGTCTGAGTAATCACCAGGGAATATAAGTTATGACAGAATCCTACAACCTATTGCTAATGAACTGGCAATTCAAAGAGAAAATTACCCAATGACAAACATTTACTTTAAACTGAAATACTGTGGATGTGCGTATGGCTTACTTGAAAGAATATTGAAAGAGAGACTATGTGTTGGAGAAACATCAGAACCCACTGCGAGACTGTTTGCAAACAACCGAGGGTGAGCGTGCCATTTGCAACATCAGCACTTGGCATGGGGGTTGATGCTCCTTATGTGACAAACATCATTCACATAACACCACCAAGTAGCCTTGAAGATTACATGCAAGATATTGGTCGTGCTGGCCGTACAGGACTTTCATCATGTGCTACACGTTATTATAGTAACTCTGGTATTGGAACTAATAAAAATATGTAGAGGAATCAATGAAGTCATATTGCAGATCAGGAGACACCTGTCAAAGGAAACTCCTTGTGGATTACTTTGGATTCTCCAGTGTTCAGCAAGAGAACTGTTGCTGCATATGCGATGACAAGTTCAAACCAACTGAAGAGGATCTACCCCAAGCTATCGCAAGCACGGTCAGATTTCTATCTAACAATAACCGTGTTATCCTGGAAAGGTAAATCAAGAGTGCAATTTCTGACCACGAGTCCCAAGTGACATCAGAGTGTTCAATGCCATTTGACATTTCTGTAGATATCAATCTGGCTGCAAAAGTTATGGAGGGAGTGGAATATATTGAGTCAGAAGCAGACTTGTTGAATCATTTGGCATACGGGATGAAGCCTGTTCTTCTCAGATCTTTTCGCATATATCTGAGCACACTGCTCTGTGTACAACTGAAATGGACTCCGATGATGATTAGAACATCAACATAAATTGTTCTTTTCGCTTATATCTGAGCACAATACTGTATGTGGAACTGAAATGAACTCTGATGATTAGACCATCATCATAAACTGTAATTACTGTGAACTATTGTAGATATATCTCGATTTATTCTCTTAAAACACACTACTGATATTTCATCATTTCCATGTTGTTGCTATGACACTGATCAGTTTGTCTACATTTGTTCTTATCGCTTATATCTGAGCATAGTACTATCTGAAATGAACTCTGATGATGATCAGAACATCATCATAAATTGTAAATACTGTGAACAACTGTAGATATATATCTGGATTTACTCTCATAAAATACGCTATTGATATTTAATTATTTCCGTGTTGTTGCCACGACTGAAACTGATCAGTTTGTCTACATTTGTTCTTATCATAGACATATCTGAGCACAATACTACATGTACGTGTAGAATTGAAATGAACTCTGATGATGATCAGAACATCATCATAAATTGTAAATACTGTGAACTGCTGTAGATATATCTTGATTTACTCTCCTAAAATACACCATTGATAATTAATGATTTCTGTTGTTACCATGACACTGATCAGTTTGTCTACATTTGCTCTTATCGTGCATATATGATTATCTGAGCAGAATACTATATTTAGACCTGAAATGAACTCTGATGATGATCAGAACAGCCATCATAAATTGCAAATACTGTGAACTTTGATTTACTCTTAAAATACACTATTTAACAATTAGATTATGAGCTCGAGATTTCTATGAGGTGATTCTTGATGAGGCCGAAGGCCGAATCAACTATCACCTCATAGAAATAGAGAGCGAATAATCTAATTGTTTTAGTAGAATTCTTACCAAAATTTACTTCAAATAACGATTTCCAGTTTTTTCTTGACGTATTATTAAACTTTGCGCCCGAAAAAGATCGCTCGGATTGAATTGTCATTTAAAATTGAAGTTGTGTGTGCGCGCGCGCATCAGTATTTTCAATAATTTCAAGAAACCGTAAATGTCCTCCGTTTAGACTTGTCAGGAATTTAATTACCATTTGCATCGAAATTTTCCTCCAAAACGAAAAAAAAAACCGTAGTCATTTCCTAGACGACCTCCAGCCACTGCACACTAATGGCTGATAGTGTTCAATGGCTCAGCCAATCAGATTACAGCATTTGCATTAGTATACTAGTAGAATTCTAATGATATTTAATTAATTCTGTTGTTACCATGACACTGATCAGTTTGTTTACATTTGTTCTTTTCTCTTATATCTTTGTTCAATACTACCGCATGTGTATAACTGAAATGAACTCTGATGATGATTAGAACATCAAAATATGTGAACTTTGATTTACTCTCTTAAGATATACCATTGATTAACTAGGCCCTCAGCGATCTCCGTTCAAGTGTATGTCTAAGTTGATAATTCTTCCAAGTGTTTGGCTAGCCACGGATGATAGTCAACAATTTTGAAATACCTCAGAGGAAACCTTTTAATGTCAGGGAAGCTGCCATGAAATTTTGCTGAGATATGATTGAAAGGATTCAATCGCAATAGGTCAGACACCATTTCTTTTTCATCTCTAAGTGAGTCACGTGTTGTATGTTGCACAGATGTCTTGTGGATCCCTACAGAAGAGTCAAATTCCTCTACAACCTGATGGATGGCAGTAGTTGCTTTGCAGACCTTGCTAATGGAGTTCAATGCTTTTACTGCAACGGTTTGAAATTTCTTGGGCCAGGTCGTCTTTATTCTTCCCACCCTCCGATTTACAAAAAACTCCCCATTTGAACTGATGATATAGCTGTGCTTGCTCACTCGTTCTAAAATCATAAATGTCGCAGTAAAAAGCATTTTTTATATTTAGTCTCCATACAGATCATCACTGTGAAGAAAACCTGCTTGGATGGCGGTAGAAAGAGGAACGCAAGGAAAACTAGTCACTTTGAAACAGACTGGGATCGATAGTTGTGCGCGAGTGATTCAGGGATTCTGTAAATGTTACATCTGTGGAGTTTCTGAAATTGTTAGTGCAAAAAGACACACAGAAGCTTAAGGTCATTCCCCTGAAATAGAAGCGGCACTGAGATTTTTGTCAAACTTTGCCTATTGACTGTTTATGTTATAGGAACTTAAATTTGGAAATAAAAATGAGGGGTCCCCGTGTTCGTTTAGGAGCAACAGCACCTTGTTTATACCATATAAATCCTTACAATAGCACCATGATTATAGTCACGATTTCTTGCTAAAATCACGTTTCCGACGATTGTTTCTTGCTCAGCACTGAGAATTGGCCCATATTTATTTCACATAGAGAAATTTATTACTCAATTCAACACAACAGAAAAAAATGATAGGTCACCGTACTCGTTTTCAAGAAAATGACGATTTACCTCTATGGCGAGCTCCAGCCGCAAAGAAAAGGCCGCCATTTTTTAACGCGCGCGCGCTAATCACGCGTGAAATTATGCGCAGTAGGGAAGCGCAATGCAATACTGGGGATGACCTTAAGTGCTTTGGCATTTTTAAAGTTTGTGGTCAACCCAAACAATCCCACAATCACTTGCGTGGCAATCTCGATTTCAGGTTTCCACTTTTGTTTAACAAGCACGCTATTGAACCCGTGCAAAATGAGGAGTGCGAGGGAAGGGAAAAAAAGAGATCGCCTGCGGAAAAGCATTTGTTTCTTTCATTTTTAACATAACAGTGGCCATTATCCAGAATCATTTACACGTCAACAGCGCACTTATTGTATATCTTGATTGGTAGTCAACATGACAGGCTGAAAATAAATGTCTCCATTTGAATTGGAATTGGAGGATTCTGTGGTCACTAAAAGATTGTCACAAGTTTTACACTGCTAACGTAACTGTTACAGTCACGGCTGTTTTTGTTACCACCTAACTCCGGTCACATGACCTTATAGTTTTCTTCTCGTTGTTGTTCAGTCTGTTGACGAAGATTTTGAATATGTAGCTTCTTTCTCCGACCCAATGCTGAATTCAATAAGTTTGTGAAAATTAACTTTTTGAAGCACAAGTTACACGCAAGTTACGAGGAGCTCAGGAAGTCAACTGTTCTTGAGCTGTCCAAGACTCATTTCGTTTGTCAGCCGTGGCTTTTACAGATTTGCAGCCTCCTGGCCTTTGTTTAATTGGTTTTTACAACTTTGGTCAATTTTATTTTTCACTTTTCCTATATAAATACGAGAAAAGTTAGAAAGAATGTCGGAAAGTGGAGTATGAGTAATCCCTTACTTCTCTTAGGAACAGTAAGGAGAGGGAAACAAACATGCAAATTCCCTCCCGCGATGAGTCGATGGAAGCAATTATCATGTCCGCGGTTGCGTGTTTCGCTCGCTTTACTGTCCCAAAGAAAAAAACGGACTACAAGTAGTTAAGTTGAAAATATTTATTATATTGTATACTATTTGACAGCAAGATGTTTCACGGACTCCATTTTCTTATTTATTAATAACGGCATACAGACAACAATAGCTTAAACAATTTTTTTTATTATTAATTAATTAAGGAGCGTCATGGTGAAAACAACAACTTTCCCAAAGGAACTTTTCTTTTCCCCTCTCTCAATGGATTTCACATTCCGCGCTTCTCCATACATGCCTCGAGCGCTCCAAGTCCCCTCTCCGGATCTCGTTTTCCCTGTATATATCTAGTGCTTGCAATGCAGGCTAATACAATGATTTTAAAAGAATTTTGGGCTCTACACTTATCTTGAATGGAAAAGCAAATTATTTTTACCTTCTGTCTGTGTGTCATTTGCATCAGCTGTTGCTCCTGCAAAAAAAAATTAATTTTAATTTTAAGACTTTTAAAACATTACAATTTTGTGTGCGACTGAAGCGAATTAAAGGGTTTTGCAAACTTTTGGGCTCTACATTCATCTTGAATGGAAAGGCAATCTATAGAGAAAATAGATATTCTCTGACCTGGTAGTGTGTCATTTGCATTAACTGCTTCTCCTGCAAAAGAAAAATTAATTTTAATTTTAATACGATTTTAAAAAGAAGTTTTTGTGGGACTGAACCGATGGAAAGGGTTTTGCAAAATTTTGGGCTCTATGTTTATCTTGAACAAAAAGGCAATTTATAGAGAAAATAGATATTCTCTGACCTGGTGGTGTGTCATTTGTATCAACTGCTTCTCCTGCAAAAGCAAAATTGATTTTAATTTTAATACGATTTTAAAAGGAACTTTTTCTACGACTGAACCATTTTCTTATTTATTAATAGCGGCAAACGGAGAACAATAGCTTAAACAATTTTTTTTATTAATTAAGGAGTGTCGTATCGAAAACAACAGCTTTTCCAAAGGAACTTTTCTTTTCCCCTTTCTCACTGGATTTCACATTCTGCGCTTCTCCATACATGTCTCGAGTGCTCCAAGTCCCCTCTCTGGATCTTGTTTTCCCTGTATACATCTAGTGCTTGCAATGCAGGCTAATACAATGATTTTACAAGAATTTTGGGCTCAACACTTATCTTGAACTGAAAAGCAAATTATTTTTACCTTCTGTCTGTGTGTCACTTGCATCAGCTGTTGCTCCTGCAAAAAAAAAAAAATGAATTTCAATTTTAAGACTTTTAAAACACTACAATTGTGTGTGCGACTGAACTGATGGAAAGGGTTTTGCAAAATTTTGGGCTCTACATCTATCTTGAATGGAAAGGCAATTTAAAGAGAAAATAGATATTCTCTGACCTGGTGGTGTGTCATTTGCATCAACTGCTTCTCCTGCAAGAGCAAAATTGATTTTAATTTTAATAACATTTTAGAAAGGAGTTTTTGTGTGACTGAACTGATGGAAATGGTCTACAAAATTTAAAATTACAAAGAAAATATCAGAGAAAGTAGATATTTTCTGACTTCTGGCCTGTGTGTTATTTGCATTAACTGCATCTCCTGCAAAAGCAAAATTGATTTTAATTTTAATATGATTTTAAAAAGAAGTTTTTGTGCGACTGAACCGATGAAGGGGTTTTGCAAAATTTTGGGCTCTCCATTTATCTTGAACGGAAAGGCAATTTATAGAGAAAGTAGATATTCTCTGACCTGCTTGTGTGTTATTTGCATCAACTGCTCCACCTGCAAAAGAAAAATTGATTTTAATAAAAATAACACCATTTCAGATTAAAGAGTCTTAATGACCTTTCTGGCCCTACTTATGGCATAAAAGTTATTATTATTCCTTCTACTGTGGACTTATTAAAACCCAAGTTAAGGGTGGTACTTCTTAATATCTAGGTATCTTTCTTTTGTGCGGTTTTTGACCAGTACGAAAAGTGGATCTTAGCATGGGTTATGGGAATCAAAAAATAATTTGGAATAAACCACTGTTTTTGAAAGATAAGGAAATAACGTCAATTTTAAAAGTTAAGTTTGTTGGCTTATGGCATGAAGTGCTTAATTTTTATTGGCTGCTTAACTGTCCGATTTGGCCTGTGCAATTACAAGTGTTTGCAATTGGACAGGTCAAATCAGACAGTTTGGACCTGAAACAGCCAATTAAGCCACAAATAAGGGCTGTTAAGAACTAATCATATTTGAGCATTTTGTCATTGACACAATTAGCTGAGAAATCAGAAACAAAGTAAAGAAAATATTAGAGATAGAGGGTAAACTATTAATTTAAGAGCGGATCTGTACTCCAGAGGAAACCATTCCAAGGACAAAAGCATGCAAAAATTTAACAGGAGAAGATGGAAAGGATGATTTATTACGATAAAATTCTTTCAGTCAGTCACACTGAGGCATATGTCTCAGTAGTCCTGTCCCAGAATTCCCTCTTACTCTGCCCTGCATAGGGTGGGGTGGGAGAAGAGAGAGTCCTGTGCAACTTGCAGGCGCATGCTCGGAATGAGCCAATCAATATAAACTAGGCACCAGCCTTTTATTGTCTATCCCTGTCCATCCAGATTTAGTGGTTGGTTCCGCAGGAAATTAAAATACAAAGTTATGAAAACATAAAAAAAGTTTCAAACCACAGACCAAAATTGTGTGTAAAAATTATTGTATGATTTGTGATACGAAGAAAACCACATTGGAACTATCCGTTGACCTTACAAAAAGAGGAGAAAAAAATCAAAATATCGCATAAGTTGGAAAATTTTTGCAAAATAGAAATACCGACTAAGAATGGTGGCTCACGACACATTTGTATCTGTTGCCAAAAGAACTTGCAGTCTGTAGTCTCAAAAGTCGACAAGTTTCGAGCCAGGTGGAAGGGGAACATAAAACACATCCAAAAACTGCGCAAGACTCCAATTCTCTGCCATTTTCTCAAGGAAAATTGGATTAGAGCAAATAATGGTGAAAACAACAACTTTCCCAAAGGAACTTTTCTTTTCCCCTCTCTCAATGGATTTCACATTCCGCGCTTCTCCATACATGCCTCGAGCGCTCCAAGTCCCCTCTCCGGATCTCGTTTTCCCTGTATATATCTAGTGCTTGCAATGCAGGCTAATACAATGATTTTAAAAGAATTTTGGGCTCTACACTTATCTTGAATGGAAAAGCAAATTATTTTTACCTTCTGTCTGTGTGTCATTTGCATCAGCTGTTGCTCCTGCAAAAAAAAATTAATTTTAATTTTAAGACTTTTAAAACATTACAATTTTGTGTGCGACTGAAGCGAATTAAAGGGTTTTGCAAACTTTTGGGCTCTACATTCATCTTGAATGGAAAGGCAATCTATAGAGAAAATAGATATTCTCTGACCTGGTAGTGTGTCATTTGCATTAACTGCTTCTCCTGCAAAAGAAAAATTAATTTTAATTTTAATACGATTTTAAAAAGAAGTTTTTGTGGGACTGAACCGATGGAAAGGGTTTTGCAAAATTTTGGGCTCTATGTTTATCTTGAACAAAAAGGCAATTTATAGAGAAAATAGATATTCTCTGACCTGGTGGTGTGTCATTTGTATCAACTGCTTCTCCTGCAAAAGCAAAATTGATTTTAATTTTAATACGATTTTAAAAGGAACTTTTTCTACAACTGAACCATTTTCTTATTTATTAATAGCGGCAAACGGAGAACAATAGCTTAAACAATTTTTTTTATTAATTAAGGAGTGTCGTATCGAAAACAACAGCTTTTCCAAGGGAACTTTTCTTTTCCCCTTTCTCACTGGATTTCACATTCTGCGCTTCTCCATACATGTCTCGAGCGCTCCAAGTCCCCTCTCTGGATCTTGTTTTCCCTGTATACATCTAGTGCTTGCAATGCAGGCTAATACAATGATTTTACAAGAATTTTGGGCTCAACACAAAATATCTTGAACTGAAAAGCAAATTATTTTTACCTTCTGTCTGTGTGTCACTTGCATCAGCTGTTGCTCCTGCAAAAAAAAAAAAATGAATTTCAATTTTAAGACTTTTAAAACATTACAATTGTGTGTGCGACTGAACTGATGGAAAGGGTTTTGCAAAATTTTGGGCTCTACATTTATCTTGAATGGAAAGGCAATTTAAAGAGAAAATAGATATTCTCTGACCTGGTGGTGTGTCATTTGCATCAACTGTTTCTCCTGCAAAAGCAAAATTGATTTTAATTTTAATAACATTTTAGAAAGGAGTTTTTGTGTGACTGAACTGATGGAAATGGTCTACAAAATTTAAAATTACAAAGAAAATATCAGAGAAAGTAGATATTTTCTGACTTCTGGCCTGTGTGTTATTTGCATTAACTGCATCTCCTGCAAAAGCAAAATTGATTTTAATTTTAATATGATTTTAAAAAGAAGTTTTTGTGCGACTGAACCGATGAAGGGGTTTTGCAAAATTTTGGGCTCTCCATTTATCTTGAACGGAAAGGCAATTTATAGAGAAAGTAGATATTCTCTGACCTGCTTGTGTGTTATTTGCATCAACTGCTCCACCTGCAAAAGAAAAATTGATTTTAATAAAAATAACACCATTTCAGATTAAAGAGTCTTAATGACCTTTCTGGCCCTACTTATGGCATAAAAGTTATTATTATTCCTTCTACTGTGGACTTATTAAAACCCAAGTTAAGGGTGGTACCTCTTAATATCTAGGTATCTTTCTTTTGTGCGGTTTTTGACCAGTACGAAAAGTGGATCTTAGCATGGGTTATGGGAATCAAAAAATAATTTGGAATAAACCACTGTTTTTGAAAGATAAGGAAATAACATCAATTTTAAAAGTTAAGTTTGTTGGCTTATGGCATGAAGTGCTTAATTTTTATTGGCTGCTTAACTGTCCGATTTGGCCTGTGCAATTACAAGTGTTTGCAATTGGACAGGTCAAATCAGACAGTTTGGACCTGAAACAGCCAATTAAGCCACAAATAAGGGCTGTTAAGAACTAATCATATTTGAGCATTTTGTTATTGACACAATTAGCTGAGAAATCAGAAACAAAGTAAAGAAAATATTAGAGATAGAGGGTAAACTATTAATTTAAGAGCGGATCTGTACTCCAGAGGAAACCATTTCAAGGACAAAAGCATGCAAAAATTTAACAGGAGAAGATGGAAAGGATGATTTATTACGATAAAATTCTTTCAGTCAGTCACACTGAGGCATATGTCTCAGTAGTCCTGTCCCAGAATTCCCTCTTACTCTGCCCTGCATAAGGTGGGGTGGGAGAAGAGAGAGTCCTGTGCAACTTGCAGGCGCATGCTCGGAATGAGCCAATCAATATAAACTAGGCACCAGCCTTTTATTGTCTATCCCTGTCCATCCAGATTTAGTGGTTGGTTCCGCGGGAAATTAAAATACAAAGTTATGAAAACATAAAAAAAGTTTCAAACCACAGACCAAAATTGCGTGTGAAAATTATTGTATGATTTGTGATAAGAAGAAAACCACATTGGAACTATCCGTTGACCTTACAAAAAGAGGAGAAAAAAATCAAAATATCGCATAAGTTGGAAAATTTTTGCAAAATAGAAATACCGACTAAGAATGGTGGCTCACGACACATTTGCATCTGTTGCCAAAAGAACTTGCAGTCTGTAGTCTCAAAAGTCGACAAGTTTCGAGCCAAGTGGAAGGGGAACACAAAACACATCCAAAAACTGCACAAGACTACAATTCTCTGCCATTTTCTCAAGGAAAATTGGATTAGAGCAAATAATGCCCAAATATGGAAACTACTTCCAAATATAGTTTTCCCGCACAACAGAGGGAGGGGGGGAATGGCACTGTCCAAAGCATGTGCCTGCAGGTTGTACAGGACTCTCTCTTCTCCCGCCCCATCCTATGCAGGACGGAGTAAGAGGGAGTTCTGGGAAAGGACTAATGTCTTAAAGAATAAATACAAATAAATGTGAACAATCACTAAGGCCTAATCTTCTTGAAACTGTCTTCACAGAAACTTGTTAAATTTTGCATTCCTTGAGACAAAAATGTGACTTGCCACTGTGCATAAAATCAGTCAACTCAGGATACCAAGAAAAATTAAGGAGTTCATTATTGTGTTGTTATGGTGGTATTACCGTCAATCAGCTTCTCGTTTTGGAAAGTTTATTCAGTTGGTAATGGGTGAAAAAGCTTTGACGTCACCCCTGTTAGTGAAGTTGAGCTCGTCAATTCATAAAGTTTAGGCGAATGGCATACGTTATTTATTGTAATCTATTCTTCAACCCTTTTTTTGAGAGGAGCAGAGGCTGGGCCTATATAGTTCCAAGGGCATTACAGCTGTGTCCCTGACACTCAATAAATTGATAGTTTAGAGCTTAAAAATGTTCCCTTTGAGGTCTTAGAAATGGCCGAAGATATCACAAAACACAAGAACTACATTGTTGATTCCAAGTAACAGCTATCTTGCTTTTCTTGCATTTTTGTTTCTGTTTTCGAAAACATTGAAATTATCAAAAGATGTGAAAGTTGCCTTATGGAAGTGAAAACTTCCACTTAAGTGACATAAGAACAGACAAAGTAGTAAGGTTATATAAACTTTTATGAATTGGCGTACTTACTGACTAAAGGGACTGACTCTGCCTGCTGTCCAGTATCATCTCCTAGCAGTTGATCAAAGAACTTCTTTCTAGTTACCACCGCGTGAAGCAAAGTCGCTATACATAGCAAAATGGAAACAGACATAATGGCAATGATGGACTTGTTCAGTTTTGATTTTTCCTTGTACCGTAAGTCATTGCAAGTCATATTAGAAGCTTCGAATTGGTTTGTTGGAGACAGAGTTGTGTTTCCTTGCGTGCACCAGAATCTTGCTGGAAATCTAAGGGTCTGGAAACCACAGAACAGCCCCACCATGACAACGAGAACAACAAGCTGAAAACAGACATGACAAAAGAATATCGTCCTAAATGTCGTTTTTAGAGAATTTCTTTCCGATTCATTTGATCCCTGTCTCCCAATCTGCTGTTTTAGCCATACACCTATAAAGATGAAGGATACCCATATGAAACCCGAGACTCCAAAGGTAATGCCAGCAAAGTCCAGTGGTGTTAACTGTAGTGGGCTCAGTGAAGAAACATAACTGTCATAGCAAAGTTGTCTGGTGTAATCATCTGGCGTGGGCCGACAGTTGAAGGTAAATCTGTCTTTATCATGGTAGTCCTTCAGAAAACCAACTATCAAAGGCCAAGAAAACAAAAAGACTGCAAAATGAATGCCACCAATTACGGTTTGAGTCTTCAGGGCAGTTTCCAAAAGGATCTCCATCATTCTAGAGGAAGAGGAAAAAAAAAACTGGAGGTTTTTTATCTCACTGATACAGATTGATCTTGTAATCCCATTAGAAGTTTAAGAAAGTCATTGTTTTGGTCATTTTAGATGAAATAAAGAAAACTAATATTTTCCTTTCACAACTCTTCCTTTTGCAGAGTTAATAATAATAACTTAACCCTGTTTTCACAGATGTTCCCCAAGGAAGTATTCTCGGGCCGTTATTGTTTTTAATTCATTTTAATGACGTCCACAAGTCGTTGCGTTATTCTAAGATCATCACCTATGCAGATGATTCAGTAATTTTCACATCCTCGAAAGATTTGGATGCTATCCAACACAACCTCAGCAAAGACATCAATAGCCTCGCTTCCTGGTTTCGAGATAACGAGCTTATCATTAATCTCAAAAAATGAAAAACTGAAGTAATGCTATTTGGAACAGCAAAAAAGATTAAACGGTTTTGATGGCAAAGAACTAAACCTCTCAGTAAATGGATCTCTCATAGACACGACTACAAATTACAAGTATCTAGGTGTCCATCTGGACCCTACAATGAATCTTGATATGCACTTTTACAGAACATAGAAGAAAGCTGCAGGAAGAGTGAACTTATTACGACAAATCCGTTCTAACACTGACACCTTAAGCGCTGAACGAATCTATAGAGCAATGATAATGCCCATCTTCACTTACTGCGGCCAAATTATGCTTGGTTGGTCAGAGACACACATCTGGTTGGTCAGATGCCAAATAAGAAACTTGGAACAACAAATTGAAGTCACAGGATTATTCTGCAAAACTCCAAATGCCTAAACTGTGAACTCCGCCTATCCACAATTGAAATTTTTTACAGAAAAAGGCTTGTTTATTTGTTTTTGATTGCCTAAAAGGCAATGTTTGTAGTCCTTTTAAAAATTATTTTAATTTTTTTAACCCACGATTTTAATATGAGGAACAGCGGGACCACCATTACTCTGCCGAAAGTGAAAATTGACTTTGTTCGGAAAAGTTTTTACTTTTTAGGCGCTTCAGCTTTTAATTCTTTACCTTAAAAATCAAGCAAATTAGCAGTAGGGTACTATTTAGGGAGTCTTAAGATCAATTTTTTTGTATAGTGTAGTTAATAATTTACAAAGTCATTCTTATCTTATTTTTAGTTTTCATCCTTATATTATGTTATTTAGACAGGACCCCTTTGATAACAGTACTCTTGCACTGAAGGGCTATCCTGTATAAATATTCGTTGTTATTATTATTATTTATTATTTTATTAAAACAAGGATGAAAACTGTCTCCTGTAAGATCAGAAAGGTGAGGTGATGATGTCAAATAACATGGGAATTATGTCATTATTTCTGGCATAGAAGTCTGCCACTTGAGATAAGCCATCATTGATGTTTAGATTTCTCCATTTCTCCATAGCCTCTGGAAACAACCCAAACTAAATCAAGTGATAAAAACTCAGTGATAAACGACAATGTAAAAATGTAAATACTGCAGCGAAAAACACATTTTAACAACCTAAAAAGACTTAGCTCGCGTTTTCATGAGAGATGTTTACTTTGGTTTTGTTTTAACTTTATTGAAGTGAAATTTTTAATCGTGAAAACACAGTAGCAAACCTCAGGCATGGTTTAGCTCAGTAACCAACGGTAACCAAGGAAAAGCAGACATTGTTGCGACATCTTAGCAGCAAGTGTTCACGCGTTCAGCATGTAAAGAGGAGAAAAATAGACAAAGATTCCTCCTAATATAAGTAGGTTTCAAGTCAAAGGGCAAAAAAAGCTAAATTAACTCATGTTTAGGCACAGAAATCCCAGACTGCTGTTTCCCTTTCATTGTCAAGTGCAGTAAGCGTTTCCTTTCTGTTAGAAGCCCAGTAGCTCAGTAGCAGTATACAGGCAGGCGCAATTAGAAGATAATCTACATGTACCTGTCAAAGTGGAAGAAAAAAAATCATAATTGAGGTCTATGGAGAAGAAAGGCAAATGTTAGAATTTATATCAGCCCAGAATAAGAAGAAGTACTAGTAAACATTTACGTAGCCAGGGCTCCGCAGCAGATACCGTCTCACGTTTTTTTCGCAGGAAGAGGCTCAGAGGATATCTACAAAGCTTTACATTTAAGGAGAGTTTGGCTTGACATCACCGCCTGCAAATTGACAACGACCTGCATTTGGCATTGGGAGTAAAGTCAGAAATTTTATAATTTTCCAATAGTTTCTGTGCAACATTGCAGCACTTGCTTTCCGAGAAAACCTAAACCCGTCTGTTGTATGTGGCCTACTTTAGTTAATTAGTTCCGTGTAAACAGCTTCTCTAATAACTATGGTTTAGTTACAAAACCTCGGTAAGCAGTAACCGTGGTAAACCTCTCCTGTGAAAACACGGGGTTGTGTAGTTCCACATTTAAAAAGTTGTTGCTATAAAAAAAATTGAGTTTTATAACAGTCCTAACTTCTTTAACACTATGCATGATGAATTTTCCTAAATTAATCTAACCATTTTGAAAAGAATTCACTGTTCGCGAGTACATCTTTTAAGGTGATTCCTCACATCTGCATCGCGCATCCTTACAGCGCATAATTTGATGATTCAAGGTATTTCCACACAACCTCGTTCCCAGAGTCCCCTGCCTTCCTCTCTCTAGACTGGATACTGAATGAAGCTGATCACATGACTGGCGTAGATAAATATTGCCACGGTCGAGGACAAATTCTGCTCTATTACTCTGTTCTTCTTTTCAGGCCAACAGAGATTTTAAAAGAGCGCAAAACCGCAGACGACATGCTAGTACCTTAAGACATTTTCACAAATATGGATATCTCGCCTGGGAAAATCTGAGTTTGAAAACCACAAAAATTCAAAACATGATGCATCATTTCTACTTGGGTCGTAAGGCCATGACTGAACGAATGGGCTCCATTTTTACGCATGCTCCATCGCATACATTAAAGTTTTTGGGGTTATTTTGAGCCCAGGCTACTGGAGTTTGAAAGGAAAATGATCTTTCACATTCGTGGGTTTCAAACTTTTGTATCAATTACACTGTGCCAGTGCACTGCCAACTAACCTAAGGAGTCATACGATATTAAAATAGGAGAATTGAAAAGCCTATTTCCACCATTGATTCAACAAGGTTGTTTGTTTTTCTTTTGAAACTGCGCTATTGTTTAATGAAGCCTCTGATTGGACAACTATTTTTATCGGACGTTTGACTGTTTGACCTGGCTGATGACCGCAAAATCATCTCTCTGAGTTCTCTCTTGTACGGTTAGGCAAAAGTTAATTCAACTGGCACATTTCTTCATTGAGGCCAGGAACAATCTATTGACTGCTTCAAAACAAAAAAAGGAAAGTATGTAACTTTCAGTCATTGATAAGACTCACTAATAACGTGCTGAGTATAGTGACAAAATATTCACGAGAAAACATTGATTTATTGTGGTATTAAATGGTTTCTAATTTGCAGAAAGAAAGATAATCATACATTCTCATTCAATTATCCTGTCCTTTCGATTTATATTGTGTTCAAAATGTAGTCAACCATTCGACTTGACAAAAGGAGGAAAAAGGTTGAGCTCCACATTAAAACACAGAAGGAAAACAAAGCAACACAGGCTCGGTGTAGTTCTCATAACAGAGATCTCAGCGATCGAAAAATATATTGTCATGCAGTTTAGGCAAGCCGCGAACTAAATGTAAAGCTAGAATTCCCAACGGGGCATGAAAAATCGCAGTCACTAGTAAAGAGATGTACCGACAAGTCAGATTAAGGAAAAGAGTGGACCAAAGCTGCAGAACGCATTACGCAAATTAAAGTAACCTAAAAAACTAACTAGAAATCATCAAACATGTAGTAAACAGTTACCCAGACATGTATAATTTACTCGGTGTTGCGGCACTGACTCTTCTGACTTTAAACGGGCCAAAGTTTACAAATATATACAAATTGTTCCCAATATAGTAAAGAAAAACAAATATAGTACAGAAAGACAAAGAAGAATAAACAAAAAAAACATATTTACAGCCATCGATTTGGAGATATGTTCAGGATGTGATAAAACAATTAAGTGCTTCGAAGATAACTTTGACAGTGCTGAACCTATAGCAGTATGCAGGATACCTGTCACATATGAACTCAGTTAAATGACCTTGCTTTCCATGAGTTCTCATAGCACAGTGGATATAGCGCCCACCCGGAGTTCGGGAGGTCTTGGGTCTGATTCCATTCTTTGTACCACGTTCGTGACATGTTGATGAATTCACCTTTCACAAATTGAAACCAACAACTCTGGAATATTATGTTGTATTTAGGGTGCAACCAATTGATTGAATTTAGCATTTTCCTTTACTTGCTATTGTTTGGAGCAACTGACGCGTAAAGTAGTTTTGTATCTGTGCACGAATGTTCCGTTTCCTTTAAAGCGTTACTGAAACAAATATCCAAAGTGGCTTTTTAGTTCTTGAAATATTTTTTCAATCTGGTGGCTGGGCACTAATTGGAAATAAAAATGTTCAGTAATCATCAAGAAGTTGCTCTGATCGGGGCTTGAAGTATGGTACCAAAGTGGGATAATTCTGAAAAATTGAGACGGCAAAGCACTCAGTGGTTGACCACACAAGTGACGTCACATGGTTGACAGCAACAGAAAGAAAACTAAGAGTCACTGTAGAATTTCGCTGCTAGTTAGATTCAAAAACGTTTAGTTTGGAAGATACAGATTCTAATGGAAGCTCCAGGAGTGTTTCTGAGGCAATTGAAAGCAAGAATAAGGAAGATTCTGATGCAGTTGGCGGGCTTGTGGAGCCATACCGGTTCAAGCATGTTGCCCCTGAAGGCTACAAAGAACCAGAGGAGGAAAAAGGCAAAGATGGGTTAACTCTGACCATATTAGAGGCTAAACCTGAAAATTAGATCACGACAGATATATTCGCAGTTCTCGCATAATTTGACAGCATTTGCTCTTGCTTCATGGTTGACTTCCCGCAAATATGTACACTGAAATTGTTACTTGCATGGGCTTCCCTAGGTGGATGCCCAAGTTATAATTTGAGCTTTGTCTATGTTTTCGTTCAGTCACAAATCGCCTCAAGCTTCTAACACGCATGGGTTGAGTGTATTATTACGATCGAGCACGTAGTTTTGTCAGTTTAGCTTCCAATCTGCATGCGTTAAGTATAAAGACATGTGCAGAATGTGTTATCACGAGCACATAGTTTTGTCAGTGGTTGTGAAACTGCTAATTCATCAAAAACATCCTCACTGAAAGTAAACATGAATTATATGACATTTAATTTACAGCTGGTTAATTTAGTTAATAATTGACCTATAGTAATTCTTAGTTAATATTTCTCCAGGAATTAACAGCAGTTTAACCTCTAATATCTCATTTTAAAGGTAATAAAATGTACTTTCTACAAAAAAAAGTTTGCCTTCATGGAAGCTAATATTATCTTGAAAAAATTTTAGCAAAAAAGGTGAGAAATATTAGAAAAAACAAAAATATTTGAAAAACACTCTGCTGTTTGATTTTAGTGTTAAATGACACTATTTTCCTTGATGTATAACCAACTCTATCCCAAAAACTGAATTAATTAAATTACTACAATTTTTTTTTCCGGACATAAACAAGAATATTGCGTTTCCGTCACCATTGAAACTCAGATTATGCGTCCCTAATTAAATATTCATTTTGCAACAAGAGTCAACAAAACGAAGCCTTTATTCATGATTTCTAACCTCTACGCTTTTGAAAACGATTCACTGAACATTACTCGATCAATAGACGAGATGCTAACCCCACGAATTTTCACCTGAAGACGTATGGTTCTCGAGCCTTTGCTGTTTCCACTCCTGAACTCTGGAACAGTCTACCTGTTTCTATCCGCTCATGTGACAATGTAAGTTCTTTTAAATCTAAACTCAAAACTCATCTTTTTAAGAAAACTTATTATTCTTAGCGATTTTTACTTTCTATTACTTTCTTAAATGCACATTTTCAATTATTAAGATTAGTACAGCTCATTTTGGCGAATTGTACAGCGCCTAGAGCAGGCATGGATAGGCGCTATATAAATATTTATTTATTTATTATTATTATTATTATTATTATTATTATTATTTAGTCGAGCTCATGCTCACTTCTGTTTGTTTAACTCAATTTTTTTGCTTCTAATTACAAAAGCACTGTAAAAAAAAAATACTTTCTAATTACTTGAAATACCTTCCAGATTGTTTTCCTGCTCAAACACCATCATCAACATCTTTGCAAATCCTTTCAAGCTTGCCTGATCGACTCCACCATGATTTGACTAGTTTTGACTAGTTTTGACGTTTTGACTCGAATCGCGTGATCTCTGAAAAATCGTCATGTAGGCAATATTGAAGTGTCTTGGCTGAAAATCACTTAGTAACGCAAATTTTCGCGGCCCAGTGGAGGTTACTCTCTGCGGCAGTGCCAAACCACATACAAATGTACACACCGTAGGTGGTAGACCTACACTAAAAGACGTCAAACGTTTTTGGCACTAGTCGGTCCACGAACTTAATGAGAGTTTAACGCACGGCAGTCACTAATAAGTTTCGATTACACAAAACTTTGAAGAAAATGTTCACAAAATACTTAGAATTCACGAAAAAGGAAGCCCGAGTTCACACAGATATGCGTCTAATTCATGATAAAAAAGGAAGTTTAGTGGCGATATTTTCTTGCCAAAAAAATGTTATTTATTCCGACAATACGTTTGCTTAGTCATAGTGAAACTTCCAAGAGGTAGACGTTGAAATGCAAGGTCCAGTGGTCACTGTAATGTCTTTTACTATATTTTTGAGCATTTTAATACCTCTCAAAGTTGTCCCGGCATAGTCAATCGAATGTTCGGAAATCGAACTCAATCGAACTCAACCTACACTGTAACCCAATCCGTGGATTGAGTTTGATTGAGTTTGGCAATCCATGGTTAGTATAGAGGAGATTCTACTAACTATGATTGACTATGCGGGCAGTTGGTGAGGATTTCCAAAAAGTAAAAGCTTATTATAGTGAGCTTAATCATAATTCGCTTCAGCTTGGTGTTATTTCATTGTTGTGAATACTTCAAAAGGGCAAAAAATGATCATGACTGATTTCCGCCTTCGATATCGATCGCTCGTTTCCACTATCTCTGACGCTTTATCAGCACAATGAATAGTCGGAACTGATCCTTTTCTTAAAATCCGTTTTCCTCTTGGCTTCTCGCTTGTGGATTCCACGCAGTTATCGCTGCTTTCTTTTGTAGTATCGGCCGGCATTAAATCGCTTAATCTGAAACGCTGCACAAGTCTTACCACCTCGTTTCCCCATTGCATCTGACTAAGGAAATATGCAATCTGTCAAATTCCTGCATGCTCGATGCGTAAACACCACGTTCGCGTTCAAAAAAATTACTGATAAAAATGTTTTCATGGCGCTACAGCTTATTTCACTGGTCAATGAAATAACAAACTAATAATTTATTGCAGGATTGCTATATTATGCGGGATTTTTATTCAGTTCAGTAGCACTTTAAGGTCACGCAGGACACTTGCCAAATTCATGAGCCAAATTTTTGGGGCAGCTGTTTCATTTTCAAGCTTCAAATCTCTGAATAGTGAGTGTTGATTCCGCTCAAATTTGACAGGTATCTTGGTGGATGATGGAATTTCATCATGATTGTCGCTTTATAGGCAGATCACGATTTACGGTGATACTTTAGACTGCTAAAGTTAGAACTGGGAAAAGCAATGTTTGAGTTTTCTGATTCAGAAGCGCAGTAAAGAAAATGGTTTTATTATTTAGTGATAAAGGAATAACCTCTTCTGTGGTGTGACAAAAAGCACGACTCATTGAAAGTTATTGGCTTCCTCAGGAGTAGAACTGTGAAACATAGACTTTGAAACGTCTGATCTTCTTTGTGAAGTTTGTTTTTGCAATTTTGTTTCTGTCACATAACAGTGCAACATACTAAGTTTATCTCCATGGTGTATAAGTTCCTGAAGTTCTATATCCGTGATGAAAACTCGGACACAAAATTGTAGTGTTTTCCGTCTCCGAAGATTGAACGAGTGCACTAATGTCTTCAAAAATGTGCAAGAAGGTCATACTTCGAGATTTCAATCACACTATCACACATGCAATTAGCAGTAAGCCGCACATACAACGTAATGAATAATTCAAGCTGTAAAAACTCTTCGTATGAATATTCCGTGCATCGTCGGAATCAATCGCACGATTCGTGCGGTTTAAACGTCGCATTTTACATGCGCCGAATCAAATATAAATTTTAGTCGACTCGAATGAGTAAGTTCGGCTGATTTGATTTAAACGTCGCATTTTTTTGCCGGATAAAATTGCTGAGCGCGAGCGATAGCGACATGTTAATTCCCACTCGAGCAAACATAATTTATTTAACATAATTTATGAATTAGATTCGGCACATGTAAATTGCGGCGTTTAAATCAACTGTAGAACTTCAGTCGTATATTCGACTGGATCAGTCAAATATTCGACTGAACTCGCATTCAATTGAAATATGTCGCATTTAAGTGATTTAAACGTCGCATTTTCCATGCCCTTAATTCGGCAATTCGATTCGGCGCATGTAAAATGCGACGTTTAAACCGGGCCTAAGTTTCCAGCGCGGCCTTAAGTGAATCGATAGCGGAAATTGTCAAAATGTGCAATAACGAAACTGTCGCAAAATCTTAACGGACCGTTTGGCGCCAAGGGCATGAGACCTCCGACAAACAGTCTTAAGAGCTTGGCTTTACGTTACAAAGAACTTTAATTACTGTTTGGGAGTCGAAATTAACTCTGGAAAGAAATTAAAGGAATCTCTTAGCGAGAAGGAATTTACAAGGACCGGATAAGAGGCTCGATAACGCCTGAAGACATCCATTCCAAACGAGAATTTATCCAGTTTGAATACCTTCTAGAAACGAAAGTAAAGAGACATGCCGAAAATCGAAAGCGGAACTTTACCTGTTATGGTGTAGTGCATTTCTTAACAACAGCACTTCAACATTCCTGAGTTTGCGTCTTTTCTTCCATTTCTCGTCTGTGAAACTATTCCCTGGTTTGAGTCAGGCGACTTTCAAATGATCTGACAGCGTCGTTTGCTCCTTGTAAGGTAGATCACTTCACAAACAACTGATCGAAATCACGTCTTGAATACATTGGTTATTACTTAGTGTTACGGATCACGAATATATGAAACCGTGAAACCTATATGTCACAACAAGCTTATTAATTTGCATGGCAATTTGCATATATTCGTGATCCGTAACACTAAGTTGTAGATCAGGGTTTGGAACGTTCTCCCCATCTCAGGCCCCCCATCTCAGACCCCCCATCTCAGGCCTCCCATCCAAGGCCCCCATCTCAAGCCACCATCTCAGTCCCCCCACCTCAGACCCTCCACCTCGGACCCTCCACCTCAGACCCCTATGCTTGACGTTTAATCCCCTCTTCAGCCCCCTGTCATATGTCCACTATCTAACCCACGCTAATACATCAGTCAATTCCAGCAGTTCCCATCCCCCCCCCCCCGGGCTAACCCCCGGGCATTAGCATTTTTTTTAAAAAATGGGCAAATTCCCCGGGGAGGGGACACATAAGCTTTTTAAATGCCCCGGGGTGGAAACGAAGAATGAGGGCAAATGCCCCGCCCCCGGGATCGTCGCCTTCCAACACCTCTGCGGTTTTTTAATTAATCAGTGAATAAAACGGTCAACTGTTAAGTATTTTTATGCAACGGTAAGACTTCAAGGACAACAGTACGTGCTAGTTGATTCTGATTATATTTATTTCTTTATATTTGTTTTTAACAGTTTGCTAGGGGATAGCTGGGATTGCGGCGGACGTGCCCCCAGCCGCGAGCGATGATAGGCGCCTGTATTCGCAGGCTACTTTTTCTGTGAAGAATCAAAACATTTGAAATGATGATGCATTGCATTTTAAGCTCGCGAGATCTGTCTTGAAGATCGCATTATTTGAATTCGCGAGACTCCAATAATGATCAGAAACCCTCGAACCTTCGCTTCCCGGCCAAAGATTCCTTTTTCAGGCAATCTCTCAGCCGCGCAATTTATGAGCCTGATATTTCTATGCACATTTATAGCATAGAAAAGCTTCGGTACATTAAACGAGTAATATGCGAGTGTGAGAATTGCGTGACTATATTCTGAGACGGACGTACATGATACCAATCTGTCAGCGAAGTCTGCGCCAGTTAAGAAGATAAGGCAAGAACCAAGGCACGACCGGCTCGTGTAAGGCTTTTAATCAAACTGGGATAAAACTAACAGCCGAGTAACAGTAACAATATGGCGGACGCCACGCTACGAACAACAGATAAAACGCATGCTGAGTCCTAGTACCGCTGACCGGTACTGGCGTGACTTCTTTCTTCTTGTTTCATAAGTCTTTTCAACGCAGTAAATACATAAAGTGAAAAGGGGCATAGTATGCCACATAACAGGAACCGAGAACATAATGGAATGTACTTGACGCTAACCTATATGCAAGGAAACGTCAGAGTTCAGTGACATAGTCTACAAAACGCGTAGGAGGACGGCGGACACGTGAGGATTTCCGTAGGTCAGGAGTGGGAGGGTCTGCTGACATGACTGCGTATTCTAATGGGGTGTCATCAGGACATGACGGCTGTGTAGCTGTGTCAACCAAGGTATGGTCAACAGGAAAGGCACAGGCTTGTGGTGTAACACAGTGAGAGCTGTCAGATAGCTGATGCGCTGAAGAAGAGATGGCATCAGGGATGTCAGGCAGAGAGGGTGGAGGGCACGATGTGGTACCAGGTTCGTCTTTATCGTCTGAGTCGTTACTGCGACGTGTGTGGGGAACACGTAAGGGGTCGGCCAAGTCAGATGGGACCTTGAAGCACTCTGATAGTTTGACATGGTATGATGAGCTGCGTAATTGGGATCCAATGAACTTTTTGATGTCACAGAACGGTGGTTCTATGGCTACAACAAGGTAGCGGTCGCGGGCTCGAGACTTGTTCAGGTCGGAATGGAGGTACACTAGGTCACCAATATCAATCTGGGGAGTAGGGCGCCTTTGCTGCACAGGGGCCTTAGAGCGCTCACTGTGGGGGTGGTTGGAGAGGCGCTGCTTGTGCTGGAGGGTAATTAAATGGTCGTCAGCAAGGGGTAACTCGTTGTTTGAAAACTGGTCCCGCTGTGTCCACATTTCTCGTGAGGATAGGCCACGTGAACGGATACGAGAGTTCAAGGCAGAGGTCGCTACGGCGAGAGTGAGGGGAGAGACAGCACCACCAAGAGGCTCCTGACGGAGTAGTTCTGTTTCCAACTTCTGGACAACTCTCTCAGCTATGGGGTTCTGGTTGGGATTTTTGGCCTGGCCAAGCTCAATTGTAATTCTGTGCTTCTCTAAGAGTGGGTCGTTGACTAGGGCCTTGAAGCCAGGTGCGGGGTCAGTACGGATCACAGCGGGTGGACCATTTATAGGGCGCATTTCCAAGCAGAGTTTGACGATGGCATTGAGTAACGTTTGGTGCCGCTCATCTTCAAGCAATAAACTGGAGGAGTAAGAGGTCTCGCGGAGGACAAAGATAAGCTGGCGAGAGCGCTTGATGACGTCTGCTGCGAAGGACCGACCAATAGCGTCAGGTGGTGGCGAGGTGGACTGGTCAATACGTGCGGTTGGAGAGTTTCGGAGTGCCGCACAGGAGTGGCATCCTTCAGAGACACGAGAGATTGCCTTGTCCAGATCGAGGGCGAAAAGATAGCGTTTGACGACCATCTTCAACTGGTGGCAGGACGGGTGGCTAAGCTGAATGTGAAGAGCGGTCAAAAGGCCATCCAAGGCTTGGCGGGGGACGATAATGCACTCCCTGGACGGTGACAACGGTTCATGACGCTGCACAACAAGGAGGCCATCATTTGCAATTGACGCAACTTGTAAATACCGTTTGACGTCCTTGATGTTAGTCAGTTTCTTGGAAGGTCTCGTACCCTGGACAAGGTGAGCGTGTGTCCGGCGCAGGTCTGGGCATTCAGACTGAACAGCCAACCAGGCGGGCCGGCTGGTGAAGGGAAGGCGGACGCTCCCTTGGAGGATATCTTGAACAGGCACGGCTCGGGCAACAGAGTCGCTAGTTCGAGTGATGAAAGAACACACCTGACAGCTCTCGTTTTCACAAGGGGCGGCGTTTCGGCTTGCAAAGTCTGACGGGAGGATATCAGCGCCTGAGACGTGCCTTACAGAAGCCTGGTAGCGGCTTACGACAGATAAGAAAGTGGATACACGAGGGCTGGCAGAGAACTCGCCACAGCAGAGCTTCTCGTACGCTTGGACGCAGGGCTTACTGTCAGTAAGGATGCAGGCCTTCTTGGACGACTGAATAAGATACGGGCTGAAGTGCTTAGTAGTAGCCGCAATGGAGAGGGCTTCTACCTCGCATGGAAGCCACGTTGTCTGGGACCCCCGCAACTTAGCGCTGAAGAAACCGGAAACATGTAACTTGTCTCCGCGCGTCACATAGAGGGTAGCACCTATTCCTGGGTCCCTGACAGCTCCGTCAGTTACGATCCATAGCTGGTCCTCAGGTCTGGGTAACTTGATTGTGAGCGCAGATGAAAGGGCATTCTGAGCACTACGGAATGCACCTCTTAGATCATCGGTCCAGTTTATGGATTCCTGGGAAGGACGACCAGCCGTTACAGCATCCAAGGGAGTGAGGTAACGTGAGCACCTTGGGATGACGCGGGAGAGGACCTTGTATACCCCAATGAAGGATCTCAATCGACCAACAGTGCTTGGCTCAGGGTAGGTGGCGAGAGTGTTTAGGCGGTGGGGACTGGCGGAGAGAGAGCCAACAGTCCAGATCCAGCCAAGAATAGTGGTGCTCTTGGGACTGATGATGGTCTTGTGGGCAGACAAACGCAGGTTACACTTGTGTAGGGCTTGTAGGACCTTCTTCCAGTTGCATAATAGCTCTTGGGGTGTGTTGCCGCCACAGTATAGATCATCCGCAATTTTGGCCACGGATCCATCTTGTAGTAAGGGGCCTAGGACGCGGGACATAACCTCTTCCAGGGCGGTTTCCGAACCGGGCATGCCCATAGCGGAACGAACGTAGACTCGTACTCCTTTAAAAGGAGTGGCAACGCCGCAGTACTTCATGGACTCTTTGGCCAAAGGGATTTGATAAAAGGCACTTGTTAGGTCGGTGACAATGATGTGTGACCACTGGGCGATGAGTCGTAGGGTGGAGTCAACATCAGGCAGCAAAGATGGTTGAGGCTTACTGTATCTGCCTACGTCAGCAAAAGCAGTGACGAGACGAGAGCCGCCATTGGGCTTCTTTACCAGGAAAGAAGGGTTTAGGTATTCAACAGTGATACCAACATCTTCGGGGCGACGGAAGACTCCGAGTTGCTCTAGGTGGTCAAACTTCTCTTGGAGCTCGACGAGTTTATCTCGTGCATATTGGGGGAGGCGACCTTTCCGCTGTGGTGGCTCAACAGGGCCCATGTTGACCTGTGCTTGGTAAGGGCCTGCGGATCCATTGTAACCAGGGAACTGGGGGTCAAATACGGAGTCGTACTCTCTAAGCAGGGATTGGAAATTGGCCCTGATGGCCTGAGGTAGGATGCTGTCTGGGTCTACCTGAACGGATGCGGAGTGACTGGAATTAGAGGGTGGTAACGGACGCTGAGCAGGAGACGGGCCTGGATCCTCTTTTGGTTCGAAGACAGGAGTGACTTGGCCGAAGTGTTCGTGACGCTTAAGTGTGCGAGGCTCGGTTGACAGGTTTGGTATGCGTATGGCCCGTGCAACACTTGAAACGACACTAGGCTGCGGCCACAACTGGGATGGCTTGAGTTTATGTGAACTTGGTGCATCAGTACGAGGTTCAAGTGCATACTCTGAATCAGGAGGAGCATCGTCTGGCAGCTGTACTTCCAAGAATTCTCCGGGCCAAACAGTCTTGGAAGGAGTAGGAGCACGGAGAACAAAAGCCCTACGAACAGTTGGGGCGGGGGGGGGGGGGGCTGGGTGGAGACTTGGACCCATACGTGTAGACAGACCCATTGCCAAGGAGCACCTCTCTCTTAGCGGGACGCACAGCAACATCATTTGCCTCCATAAAGGGGGTCCCGGCGAGTACTTCAACATCAAGATCCTCTACGACAAGACCTTCGAACGTAAAGTCTGTGTTGTCGCGGGTGAAGGTTGTTCGTATCTCACCGACCACCCGAAGTTGAGAAGAGCCATCAGCCTGCTGGACGGACTGGGCACTTGATATTACAGGACATCCGAGGTGTTTCGCGGTAGAGTGACGGATCATATTTCCAGTGGCGCCGCTGTCAATGGTGACGCGGACAACACGGTGAGCATGAAAGACATCCATATAAGGAGACTGACGGGTCTGTACACGGTAGGCTACGACATCTGGGGTAGGCAAAGTGGGATCAGGAACTGGAGTATCAGGGTCGAGGTCGCAGTCCGTGTCTGGTTCGTTGTCGAGGATGCCAACGATCTGTCTCGCTTTTACCATGAAGCGCCTGTCATTGTCAGGGAGGAAGGTACACTGACTGAGGAAGTGGTTTGTGTTAGAGCGACCGGCTTGCTTGCATAAGGGGCAGACCTTGTCCTGACGGGGTTGTCTGGTGCGGAACTTAGAGTTACTCCTGCCACCCGGACGGGGGCTACGAAAATCGTCAGCTACTGCTGCACGCAGGATCCTAGCGTCATCGGAGGTGCGGATTTACTCAAGGAGAGAGGTAACGGCTTGTGAGATTTCTGGCTTAATTGAGGCAAGGGTGCGAGATCTCAACTCCGTGCCGTAGCGCTGCTTGACCAATCGAGGAAGGCTGGGGTGAATGAGTCGTAGCCAGGTAAGGACGACGAAGTTCTCGAGAGTGGGAGTAAGTTCCTCATCCTCTGAAACATGTTCACCATGGTGGGTTAAGCCATTTGCACGCAGCAAGGAATCCTCCACAAAGGCCATGAGGCGTTGGTACAGGTCCTCGGGGCGCTCATCTGCCGCAAGGTGTATGTCAGAAAAGTCGATAAGTTGTGCGCCGGTGACCTGGAATCCAAAGTGTTGTCGAATAGCTTGCCAGATGAACTCAAGAGAGGTTGAGTTTTTTACCAGCGTGCTACGCGAAATAATAGGGCAGTAATTGGCGATTTGTCCCAGCATCAGCTCGAGGAAGTTGGTTTTTTGACGAGCGGTTAAGCGTCGAGAGAGTGGTACAGTTTCGCCATCGTTTTCGAGTCCTCGAAGCGGTTGGGCTTTGGTCTTTTTCAACCATGTAAAACCATCCGCGAGGAAGGGGGCGAAGTTGCTGTCTAAGGAAAGTGTGTACAGTAGATTTTGCTTCCAGTTTTCAAAGCTATTGATTGTTTCCACCTTGGAGAGGCACCACTGCTTCGGTGCGCGGTGAGTAGACGCCATAACACACGATGTAGAACTCCGGACGTGTTGTCACAGCGAAGGATGCACTGTTTTGGCTCACGCGGTCGAGGCAGAAAAGAGGCTTTCTACGGCGAAAATGCGGCTTGGGTTGAACCGAACGCTGCCACCACGCCAGTTAAGAAGATAAGGCAAGAACCAAGGCACGACCGGCTCGTGTAAGGCTTTTAATCAAACTGGGATAAAACTAACAGCCGAGTAACAGTAACAATATGGCGGACGCCACGCTACGAACAACAGATAAAACGCATGCTGAGTCCTAGTACCGCTGACCGGTACTGGCGCTGCTAATAAACAAAGGAATTTTGAGGTCAGCAAATATTTCAAGACGCTGGTTGCGTGACTTGAAACAAAGTGATACATATAATTATCTTAGAACGTCTTGGGACCGATGCTTGTTTCAAAAATATATTTTGAAAGTATTTATAATTTATATATTTCCTAAAAAATAGTGCCAGAATACGGTAAGAAGAAACGCGATGCTGTAGAGTCTATAGGCTAGAAAGGAAGTAGCAACAATGGCGACTTTCTCTTCCAGTGAACTTGCAGTTTGTTATTCGTAATAGCCATATTTCATAATAATTTCAATACTCTACTGAAGAATTACTGTATTACTTGGCACAACAGTTAACATAAAGTTAAACCCGACACATAAAACGGTCAAACCCGACTGATACGATCGGGGTCTGACATGGTACGTCGGGGTCTGATATGGTAGGTTGGGGTCTCGTATTGTATGTTGGGGTCTGATATGGGGCGCCTGATATGGTAGGCCACGTTCCAACTCTAATAGAAGTTGTAATCAATACATAATGTCTTAAGAGACCCTCTCCATAAAAATCGAAAATAACTCGGCAAGAGTCGAAAATTCGATTTCGCTCATATTTTCATGGTAGATAGGCTAGGGCATGACAAAAACTACTGGATAGTTTTTTTTTGGCAAAATATCCTTTTATTTCAAAGAAATAGGCAAATTACCAAATTCCGTGAAAATCGTCATTTGACGCACCATTTTATTAAACAAGTTTGAGGGCCTCGCATGCAAAGCCACATCATTCTTCCGTCTTAAAAACACTGAAATATTTTTGTGCAATGTTTAAATGTGTACTGGGTTGATTTTAGGGAATGTTGCGTTGTCTTTTTGGGTGCAAAATAATTAAATTTCGAAGACATGTATATCATTCACTTAAAAGTACTTCGTGAATATAATTAATTTTCACCATGTGCGAAACCTTCAAATGGATTAAGCTTCTGGTGGTTGAATCGCAGAAGGATGGTCTACAGATTCCTGTAAAAATTTCTTTGGGCAAATGATTGTGAGCGACGCGAGAGCTTTTCAAAGTACGTCAAAAATGCAAATATTTGACCATCCGTCGTCAAATTTCAATTTACAGGTAAGAGGTATATTTTAGCACGCGCCACATGCACGAGGCCACGTACACTATAGAATACGATTTTATAAATATACACATATTATTATATATATGAACAAACAGATGAACAATGATTAAATTGTTTCACTTATCCTGAGAGTGCTCTATACAAAATATATCAAAATGTGCAGCATATGCCGTGACAGCATTGCGTGACTAACAAAAAATGGCTATAAGATTGTGCTGCGCCGACACGCTTATCAGCAATGGTCAGCAATCGATCAAACGTAATATTTTGGCGCAGTGCAAAGCAAGCAACTATCTACAAATGACTCAGCCGTTTTTTGACTTAGATTCAGTGATGTTCATATGCGCAGAAAGATGGTCACAGATTCATGGTATTCGACCAATAATAGGTTGACAGTGCGACGAATGGTGAGAGATCGACTAGAAACACGTCAAATCGGCTTTGGACCTGCCTTTTACTGCAAATGAGGTTAGAACATTTCGAAATTATCAGCTCTGTGTCTATTTCAACTTAATATAGCTCAAGACATGTGGCGCGTGCTAAAATATACCTCTTACCCGTAAATTGAAATTTGACGACGGATGGTCAAATATTTGCATTTTTGACGTACTTTGAAAAGCTCTCGCGTCGCTCACAATCATTTGCCCAAAGAAATTTTTACAGGAATCTGTAGACCATCCTTCTGCGATTCAACCACCAGAAGCTTAATCCATTTGAAGGTTTCGTACATGGTGAAAATTAATTATATTCACGAAGTACTTTTAAGTGACTGATATACATGTCTTCGAAATTTAATTATTTTTTACCCAAAAAGACAACGCAACATTCCCTAAAATCAACCCAGTACACATTTAAACATTGCACAAAAATATTTCAGTGTTTTAAAGACGGAAGAATGATGTGGTTTTGCATGCGAGGCTCTCAAACTTGCTTAATGAAATGGAGCGTCAAATGACGATTTTAACGGAATTTGGTAATTTGCATATTTCTTTGAAATAAAAGGATATTTTGACAAAAAAACTATCCAGTAGTTTTTGTCATGCCTTAGCCTATCTACCATAAGAATATGAGCGAAATCGAATTTTCGACCCTTGCCGCGAAAGAGAGCGTGGCTCGAGGAAGACTGTGAGCTTCGAGGAACAGATAACGCCCAAGGACAAATACCCGAGCATATTTTCGCGCCAAATGGAGGCTATTGTTTATATATTGGGGTTCCATCAGAAATCAGCATAACTGTTGATCGTTAGGGCTTTAGTCTGGCAACAAATGACGCGTGACTGGATAGTTTTACATACCATGTATCCATGTATTTGCCGCCCGAGTCGTTAGCGATTTTTTCCAAAATGTGCAATAACGAAAACTGTCTTTACTGTTAGCGAATCCTGTAGCTCAAAAAGTATCAGATAGCCAACCAACCGTCACTAAGAACTTGACTGTTGTTTTGCTATTTTGGGAACCGAAAGTAACTATGCAAAAATTAAATGGTGACTGCTAAAAATAAACATAGGCACGCAAGGCGTGCAAGAGTTATTTTTTCGGAGATAGGAGCATTCATGGCACTGTTTACAGTAATGATTTGGTTAATTTGACAATTTGTTTTTGGTCGCGGTGTACATGTACAGCAAGAAAGAAACTGGAAATTTATGATGTACATACGATGTTACATCGGTAATGGTATTAATAGTAAGCCATAAAATGTTTGACTGAACAAACTACAGTTATCTGACACGTCTCCAGATTAATGTAGATACCATCTTATTTTCTACTAACAGGCAATTTGATCCGTTCTTTGATGCAACCCACACTGTGATTGGTGTGACTCCCTCACTCGCCGATCACATAGCCTTTCCAACCCCCAAGAGGAATTTTTGCTCAAAAATACTCAAGAGGACTTTTCGCATTTTATACGAGTCGTAGGTTTACCCTTTTTACACAACACAACGCAACAACATTACTTCACCGAAAATAGAAAAAGAAAGAGGGAAAAACTTCTCAGACACGTTGAAAGTCTGATTTAATTAAATTGCACTTTAACTTGGTGCCACGCAGTCTTCAAAGAACATTTGAACAATTTTCATACTTTTTATCAAAAAATATCGGACTGAAAAGAATGTCATAAAATGCCCATCAAATAAAAATATTAAACTCCTACTGTAGAGACGTAAAAACCGTCCAGAAATGAAAGCTTAATTAATTCTTTTTTGTTTAATATCCTGGGAACAATAGCCGATAACTTGTCAGCTCTAACTGAATTTACTTCCTCATAAAAACATAGGCACGCAAGGCGTGCAAGAGTTATTTTTTGTGAACTATAAGTCTCGGAGATAGCAGCATTCATGGAACTGTTTACAGTAATGATTTGGTTGATTTGACAAGTTTTTTGGTTGCGATGTACAGCAAGAAAGAAACTGGGAGTTTATGATGTGCATACAATATTACATCGGTAATGGTAAGATAACTAAATAGTAAGCCATAAAATGTTTGACTGAAGAAACTACAGTAATCTGACATGTCTCCAGATTAATGTAGATACCATCATATTTTCAGGCAATTTTATTCGTTCTTTGATACAACCCACACTGTGATTGGTCGGACACTCGCACATGCATAACTCCCTCACTCACCGATCACGTAGCCCTTCCCTCCGTCGGGAGGACTCCCTTATATGGGCTATGTAGGTCTGTGCGGTCCCGAAGGGTATGGTTTTTCAGCGGTTTTGGTCATAAATAGGGTATCGATTTTAGCTGATTTTGGCCATTTTGGTCATAAATAGGGTATGGTTTTTGCACTCTAGCCTTGATATGGGTATGCTTTAAGAAGAAGCCACTTTTTCATCATTATCGAAAAGAAAATCAACAAAAGCCCTTCACAAATTTATATGTTTACGGTGATTTAACATTGGTTTGAACTAGGGAGCTAATTATAACGCAGGTCTGAAACAGGGTTTTGATTTGAGGGTCAGGTCGTAAATAGGATTTCGAATTCTTGGTCAGGTCATAAATAGGGTAAGGAATATCGCAGATTTTGGTCGTAAATAGGGTAAGGCTTTGGGAAGCGGGCCACACACCCCCGACCAATTTTTCTGGGAGTACCCCCTCGGGAGCCCTTCCAGCCCCCAAGAGGAATTTTTGCTCAAAAATACTCAAGTAAGAGAACTTTTCGTATTTTATACGAGTCGTAAGTTTACCCTTTTTACACAACACTTCTTCACTGAAAATTGAAAGAAAGAGAAAAAAAACCTCTCTGGCACGTTGAAAGTCTGATTTAATTAAATTGCACCTTAACTTGATGCCACACAGTCTTCAAAGAACATTTGAACAGTTTTCATACTTTTTACCTTTAAAAAATATCGGACTGAAAAGAATGTCATAAAATGCCCATCAAATAAAAATATTAAACTGCTACTGCAGAGACGTAAAAACCGTCCAGAAATGAAAGCTTCTTTTTTGTTTGATATCCTGGAAACAATAGCCGATAACTTGTAAGCTCTAATTGAATTTACTCCCATATGAAAAACAAAAGTGTCGAGTTACCATTTGTAACTAAAAATAGCAAACATCTCGTGGAAACAAGTGGTGACGATTCGTCACCTCTAATTGAATTTACCACCTTGTGAAAAACAAGAGTGTCAAATTACCCATTGTAACTAAAAAAATAAAAATATCTCGTTATATTTGCATGCAATAAGAACAAAGCAATCATTACCTGCACTTACCATTGTAAACGTTAGAACTGCTTCAAATCTAAATAGTCTCGTCTCCTCTAAAACATGTCCTAAGAACTAGAACCGACGATTCGTGACCTCTAATTGAATTAACTCCTTGTGAAAAACAAAAGTATCAAGTTACCCTTTGTAATTAAAAATAAAAATATCTCGTGCCATTTGCCTACTACTAACTCATGAACTGCTTCAAAACTCAAGACTCATCTCGTTCATAACTAGCCACCATTACACTGAAAATTATGCACTCTAAAACAACCCAATGTACGTATGTAACTGTCACACTCCCCTCCAAACCGGACTAAAAATCGCAAACCGGCAACATACACGTCACTCTTTATTTTTCAATTACCAAAGTCCTTGTGTTTATACATACCTTGTGTTTCTCACGTACCATTTACCTTTACAACAAGAAATTTGATTGGCTGTTCATAGTAGATCCAATCTGATTGGTGTGACATACATACATCTCTCACTCACTCACTCACTCACCCATTGACCCGTCCATAACATACCCGACGCGCCGACTAAGAGGTTTTTTTTACAAAAAAATAACTCAAAAACAAAAGTGTTAAGTTACCATTTGTAACTAAAGATAGCAAACATCTCGTGGGAAGGGGTGGTGATGATTCATCAGCTCTAATTGAATTTACTCCCTTGTGAAAAACAAGAGTGTCAAATTACCCTTTGTAACTAAAAAATAAAAATATCTCGTTATATTTGCATGCAGCAAGAACAAAACAATCGTTACCTGAACTTACTATTGTAAACGTTAGAACTGTTTCAAATCTAAATAGTCTCGTCTCCTCTAAACCATGTCCTAAGAACTAGAAGCGAAGATTCGTGACCTCTAATTGAAATTACTCCTTGTGAAAAACAAAAGTATCAAGTTACCTTTGTAACTAAAAATAAAAATATCTCGTCTCATTTGCATACTACGAACTCATGAACTGTTTCAAAACTCAAAGTTCATCTCGTTAATAACTAGCCACCATTACACTGAAAATTATGCACTCTAAAACAATCCAATGTATGTATGTAACTGTCACACTCCGCTCCAAACGGGACTAAAAATCACAAACCGGCCACATACACGTCACTCTTTATTTTTGAATTACCAAAGTCCTTGTGCAAAAGTGCGCAAGAGAATTTTGCCGTTTGTTACAGAATATCGCCCATCTGTGCCTAATCTTAAAAACATTCTTATGAGTAAATGGCATTTAATACAAAATCCGCCTCTGCCAAGAGAGATCTATAAAGAGCCTCCCCTGCTTTCATACAGAAAAGGGAGATCTTTGAAAAGCGTACTCGTTAGAGCTAAGCTTTGAAGGTAAAAGTTTTCCTATCTTGACTAGCCTGCGAAGGCAGACGTATTTCCGGCTGTCGCTTGTCTTCGCCGAAAATAACGTCTGCGAACCCGAGCCAGGAAATGAATTCTGTGACGTAATGACTTTTGTTTCTCCTTGGCCAATTAGATTCCATGATAAAATGAAACTCGAGTGCTCCTCGCAGCGAATACCTCGCGCAGTAGTTCTGGGACTACTTAACTAAACTGTGATTGGCTTAAAATTTCTACGTCAGAGAAATCGTTTCCTGGCTCGGGTTCCCAGGCGTTATTTTTCGGAGGAGACGAGCGACAGCCGGAAATACGTCTGCGTTCGCAGGCTATATCTTGACCAATAGGAGTCGTGTTTGGTCTGTCATTCATTTTTATCATCATTGTGGATATCGAGAAATGAAAACTAGCGTGCATGTTTCCTCTGATAAGAGTTTACGTTTGAGTGACAGTACAGACAGCGCTGTTGGTATCACCGCTCAAGACTGTAAGGAGCGAGAAGTCATTTGGCCGTGTCACACAACACTTTACTCAAAAAAAAGGAAAGCTGGCGAAAGAAAATTCTGTCTTGATTTCTTAAGCAATTTATTTTATATATACTATATTTTTGTTTTTATTTTTTATTTTTCACTTTACCCTCGACCGTCGACATGTTACCCTCGACTCTCGACATGTTACCCTCGACTCTGACTCTCGACAATTAGATACACTCAAAGCTGGACTAACCCTGAATGACAAGTATGAATTTTCCAAGCCATCCATCAGGTTCCTGGCTCACATCATTGATGGTTCTGGGCTCCATGCTGACCCTCTCAAGACCAGTGCCATCGCCCAATTCGCGGAACCCCCTGATGTTAATGGATTGCAACGGTTTATGGGAATGGTAAACCATCTTTGCAAGTTCGTCTCCAGATTAGCTGAGCTCAGCGAGCCCCTTCTCCAGCTCTTGCGCAAAGGCAGCTCCTGGGTCTGGGAAGAGCCTCAACAGCAGGCTTTTCGGCAGACTAAAGAAGCTCTATTGTCCTCAGAGGTACTAGCCCACTATGACCCAAATCGACCTACTATCATCTCGCCAGATGCTTCCAGTACAGGACTCATTATAGTGCTCACTCAGGTCCAAGAAAATGGGAAACGCCGCCCGATCTGCTACACATCCAGGTCTCTAAGCGAACCAGAGAAACGCTATGCAGTCATCGGAAAATAAGCCCTTGCAGTCACATGGGCCAGTGAGAAGTTCTCAGACTATGTGCTTGGGCTACCCTTTGTTCTTGAGACGGATCATAAGCCACTTACTGCACTCCTGAACTCAACAGAGCTCCCAAGGATTCCTCCCCGCATCCTGCATTTCCGCTTTAGACTTATGCGATACACATATCAAATTCAGTATGTACCTGGGAAACACCAAGCTGCTACTGATGCCCTCTCTCGTGCACCTGTTGGCACATCAGAGCAATCAGACGAGTTGCTTGCAGAAGAAGTAGAAGCATTTACAACTCAGGCGACAGCCAGTTTACCTGCCTCAGCCATGAGACTACAAGAAATCCAAGAGGCACCGAAAGTGGATGAAGAATGCAGCCAAGTAAGAGTTTACTGCTTGCAAGAGTGGCCTGCCTACATGCCTCATCAGCCATTCCTTTGCCCATACTAGTAAAGCAGAGGCCACCTCTCTGTTGTAGATGACTTACTCATGTATGATGACCTCTCAGTAGTCCCAAGGGGTATGAGAATACAGATCCTTGACTGCATTCACACTGGTCACTTGGGAATCACTAAATGCCGGTCCAGGGCCAGCGCATCAGTCTGGTGGCCAAGCAAATAGAGGACCTCGTGGCCCAGTGCGTCACTTGAGGCAAAGATCGACGGACGCCCAAAGAACAACTTATGTCAGCCTCCTTTCCATCTCGTCTATGGGAAAGGATTACAACCGATCTTTTTGAGTTGAACGGGAAAGTGTTCCTCATTGTCATAGATTGTCACTCCAGATGGTTTGAAATTAAGGAACTTCGCAATGAAACATTTCAAGTTGTTATTCAAGCACTCAAGGAACTCTTTGCCATCCACGGCATTCCAGACCTGATAATATCTGACAATGGGTCCCAGTACAGTGTAGATTTCTTTCGCGAGTTTGCGACCAAATATGGTTTTGTACACAAGTTCACCAAGATACCCCCAAGCGAATGGCGAAGTTGAACGAGCAGTCCGTACAGCTAAGTCCATACTCAGAAAGAATTATGATATCTACAGTGCCCTTCTGACTTACAGGTCAACCCCCGTATGGAATGGCCTTTCTCCGAGCGAATTACTAATGGGGCGTCGCCTGCGAACACAACCGCCTATCCAGCCAAACAATTTGTACCTCAAGCACAGCCCAAAGAACGCCAGACAGTGGAAATGAAAGAAAGATCTTATAGACTGAACCAGCAGCTCAGCTTTGACAAGCGGCATCGTGCTGTTGAACTTCCATCCTAGTGACCATGCATGGGTGAGAGATCAAGATCGACATGGCTTTATTCTGGGGAGAACCGAACAACCTCGCTCTTATCTCGTGGGTACCAACAAGGGAACACTCCGACAAAACCGCTCTACCTTGGTGGTCACAACCAAACACCCTGTAACGGAACATTCCATAGAAACCTGCCGTCAGAAACTACTACTGCCCCCAATTCAACCCTGCCATTACCGATACCACCATCACAGCAATCACCACAGACACCACAGAAACCAACGGCAGGACCAGCGACGTTGACTACCTCAGGGACAGCCCCTGCTGCAGACTCTCCACATGGCCCATGCAGTAATATCTCAACTACTCGTTCAGGAAGAGCTGTGAGGCCACCAGGGCGCCTGGATTTATAGCCATTGAACATTAGTCAATCTAGGACGTAATGTTTTAAACCTCTAGAATGGCCCTGAAATATTGATGAACTCTGGACCTTAAGTTGCGATGGCTGGCCAGAATGTTTGGAAGATTGAACTTTCTTGTACTTTGAACATTTTCTTGATTTGTTGTTGTTGTCTTCCCTCCCACCTGTTGTCCTACATTTTTGGGGGGAGGTGTAGGATTATTACATAACAGCTTTGTGTCCCAGTGCACGCTGGGACCACGTGCAATAAACGAGTCGCCATCTTGGTTGCGTGAAACACGTTCTCTTGTTTTCTCCGGCTAATACTACATGACCCAGGTAAACAAAATTAAGGTGAACTAGTCGCCTGAACAGGTGAAACGAGTGAACCAGACAAGTGAACCATGTAAACAAAGTGAACCAGACGAAAAAAAAAGTAATTAAATGTCTTTACACTGCAAAAATACTTATCTTTTATATTATACGAAGATCCCTGAAGCGTGAAGGTGGTGATTGATACTTTCAGGAACAACACAGCTAAAAGGAGGTAAATTATGAATTAAAATGAGAGAAGGTTTGAAAAAGTACCTCAGCATCCTCTACAAAGAACCTGTACCTATACCCACACTCCACAAATAAAATGACATCAGGGTATTTATAGCCTTCACTTCAAGAAACTGTAGTTCCAGTGGTGTATATGTAGATCTAGTCCTGGAGTTCAAAGACCTCAAACTGTCAGTGTCATTCTTGTCCAGGACAGCTCTAATCTTGCTGATTGATTTCACAGGTGGACGTGACGCGCACGCAAATTTTGTGATGTTGAAGCTTTCCTGAGAAATGCTATTGTTTATCTCCATTTCCACTATAGAGATATGAGTCCCACTACTTTTGCAACCAAATCTTTATCCAACTTGAAATTTTCCTTGTAACTTCTAGTATGAGATATAATTCTCAGCTCATTGTTTCTAGATGATTGATCTTTTAAATTTGAGTCCATTTTAAAGCAGCTCAATTTAGCCATTGTGGAAGAACTTAATGTCTCCTTGTTTGGCGGGTCTAAAACACAGGTCACGGGTCACAGGTTAATTATTGATTTTACCAATACTGAAATAACCTTAAACCTTTACTAATACTAACCTTAAGCCTAAACATTGTCTTAGTGTAGCATTTAGGCCTAAGGTTAGCATTAGGAAGGGGTTAGGGTTGTTCCAGTATTGGTAAAACAATGACCCGTGACCTGTGTTTTAGACCTGCCAAGATACAATCAAGTGGATATTAGGCATATGACATCTCTGTGTGACCAGACTTTGAAGATGTCACTGAACTTATTTGCACCAAAGTAACTGGAAGCGGATGTTACGTCTAGCTCTATCCATACCCTGTAACTACGCTGGGGATTTTTCCAGACTGTTCCATACCCTCTCCTCTCATCCAAACCCTCTCCTCTCCCCCCCCCCCCCGCCCCCCTTCTTTATTAAGACATCCTTCCTCTGCAAGGTCAGTGTGAAACACAGACTGCAGACTGCAGACTGGGGCATAAAATGCGGATTGAGGGTAAATTGCAGACTGCAGACTCCATTTTACCCTCAGTCTGCATTTTAACGCCGGTCCGCAATCTGCAGTCTGCTGTGCAGAGTCTGCGTATTACACAGGCCGTCATCTAACTCTACCCTCTCCCACCCAGAACAGTACGTTCTACGTTGCTTTTGTTCAGGAAACAGTAGATATCAAAATATCAAATATTCCAAATAAAGAAAGAGTATACAATCCTACACTAGGTTAGTCAGGGTTAGTAGATACCGCAGTCTTGTAAACAAGCCTACCTTAGAAGCTTTCGCTCCTGTGTTGTCAGTATCCTCCGACTTGGAACATGGTTTTCTAACGAAGAAACTCGAAATTGTAGCCTGGGTTTGGCTTTTTGTGGAAGGGCAACTTGGAGAATGACCATTAACAGAAGACTGTGTAGAGCACCGTAGCTTTCCGAGGTTTATTTTCCTCATAACAATCAAGTTTTCACGGGGAAAATCGAGGAAAATCGAGGAAAATCTTTCCCGCTACAATTTCCCGCTACCTCGAAGTGCTCTATCCTAACAGGACGGGAAGGAGTGGGGAGAGTTATGCTTCGTACAAGCGGTCAGCGGATTCCAACCCAACCTTTTTCCAAAATGGCGGCTGTCTGAGCGTGATATATTTTTTCCTTTCAAATGTAGCCCACATTTCGTGATGGTATTTCTAGATTCTTTTTCAATGTCAAGTCCAAAACCTCGCCAAGGTCCTTCTCCTCCTTCGGTAGAACAAATTTTGGAAGATCTATCGGCAGCAAAAGATGACGACGTTGTTTTCAAGTCACCAATGTTGGGAGAACATGTGAGCCTTCATGCAACTCGTGATCAGACTAAAGGCAAAACAAACATCTCAGCGAGTCACTCGGGTAAAACAGGTAACTTGAAAGTCTTATTTTTATTTGTTGAACAAGAAAAAAATTGTTTTAGGTTTATAACTGATGGATTTATCCTAATGTATAAAAAATCAAAGAGCTCATATCACAAGCTTAACGGTTATTGAAATTGGAAAACCTTCTCGTTGTTATATGACGGTATTTTGGTGTAAAAAGATTACACATGAAAACATACAGAAGATATTACATGGTGGTGCAAAGATATGAATTACATTTTTGAGTGGTAAAAATAATATTTTACGAATGTGCACAGTATAGTGAGTAAAATATGGCGTCGACAAAACCTGGATCGGATCACGGATCGGATCACGGATCGGATCACAGAAAAAAAAAAAGTTTTAAAGAAAAGAAAATCAAAAACTAAAATCAAACCATTTATAAGATAATGATAAATAAAAAATAAGTGGAAAACTAAAATATGTTAAATGAAAATAAGAATCCCGAATTTGACGCAATGACATGTTAATTACAGAGAATGACAAGAGGTCATTTAAAAAGCCACATAAGCGCCTAATTTACGACGAATTTAAATTGTAATGAACAGGCAGATGTAGTTATATTTGAACGTTAGTTGGCTCGAAGCTTGCGTGAACCTCCCATTCTCATTTTTGAAATTGTTATCAGTGGCTAATTCTCGGCTACATTTTCATGTCAGATGTGAGCGTTACAGTTGGCGTTACAGTTAAATGAGAAAACTTACGTACGAAAGCTTAAGGACATGACTTGTTTTGAAGGAGGTACGTCACAATTTGCACATCTTGAAAAAACTAGCCTAGTTTTTCAAGTTCGTCATTTGCAATCCCCGTTAATCTTTGCCATCCTTGACGATCCTCATTCCATTTTGATTTGTTCTTGCCTCTTAAGTGTTTTCTATCCTAGAACACGATCATTTTAAGGTTTTATTCTATTGAAAGGCAACTCTTTACGACCCTAAAAATAACTCTAAAACTCGTGACGTAACTCCTAAAATGTTGTTTATTCTCGGGTTGCGTTATCGTTCACACTATCGATGTCATTCCTAGAATTTTTTGTAAAACAGCTATATTTCCTTGAAATACAAATGGTTTGTTTCGTTTTATTCCAGTGCGAAATATCGTATTCCAAACTCACATCTTGTAAAAGTATAGACTTGTCTCAAAAACTGAAATTGTTTGAAATCATCAGGTGTTTAATTTTTTAGTGTTTTTAGTTTTTGTGTTTCTATTCATACGTTCGTCCTATTATTACCATACTGACTCGTTTTATGACAGTTAACCTTTGATGCAAGTCAATACACGAAATATCATTTATCTGAACTGCGGAGAACGATATGAAGACATGATTGATCATCGCAATCAAAACCCAACAGCCTGAAAAAAATTCATCTGTGACCAGCTCCCAGTTGGCTTGATATTATAAAAGAATAGAGGAATATCACACCTGAATTAAATAAAACTTTCTGCTCACAGTAGTCACTCTACTGCAATTTGCTCAACAAAATTTTGAATTTTTTTCCTTGATCCGATCCGTGATCCGGTCCGTGATCCAATCCGTGATCCGATCTGTGATCCGATCCGTGATCCGATCCGTGATCCGATCCGTGATCCGATCCGTGATCCGGTCCGGTCCGATGCGGGTTTTGTCGACGCCAAGTAAAATATTGTTTTTAACATGAGAAAATAAAATTCATATTTTTAAGGTACTGTGTAATTTTCTTTTTGTCATATGTCATTTTGACTCTTTGTACAAACGTCTGTAAATAAGCAGGAAATGACAAAATCAATGTCTTCACTAGTGAGGATGTGGAAAATATGCCACCGAGTCCCGGATGTGGTTTTGTATGAATTTTGCGAGTAGTCTATTTTCAGTGAAGCACTATTAGCAAAATTAAAGAAAACTTTAATAATTTTTTGCAACTTAAATCTTCAAAAAATGGGGTTGCCCTTTGATGTCAAATGTCACCATGATTTCAAGGTAGCTTGTTTCCTTTTGCCACCAGTGATCAACCCTCCCATATACAGTGTCAAATTCTCCACCCCAGCAAGAAAGCCACTAATACAAAATTCTTCCTCACATCCCCCACCCCCTCCCTCCCCCCTGCTCTCCTGTGGGCACATCACAAGTCAAACGTACACAGGGTTTTCCCAGGTTGATGTTGATGTTTCTATTTGATCAATAAGCTTACATTAAGGGCCCATTAACCGATTTATGCACGCGCTCGCACACATTGTTAAGGAGGTGAAATTTCACTTCCAGTTACTTACGTCAGCCTGAGCGCAGAAAATGAAAACAACTCAATAACTTCCAAATTCGCTCACATTTTAGATGTTTTTCTTTGTGTTTCACAAAATGCAAAGTAAAAAAAGTACAAGCAAAGACAAAATAAGATAAAAACAGAAAAACAAGAGCAATAGAAAGAGAAAACCTGTGTGGCTTTGTTTGATCTTACTGAAGTGCGCTGATAGTGTAAATTGTGCACGTGCTGATAGGGTAACTTCCAATATATATCAGGTGCACTTCTGGTTTCTTTAAATGCCAAAGGAAATGTGGTTTTTCATTAAATCCAGCCCTTTTCGATAGATTTCAGTTAAAGCCAATGTTGGAAAGATAGCTATGCATTTCTTTTTCAAAGTCTTGTTTTTTAAAAAAAATTATGAATGTTTTAATATTTTGAAATTCACTCAAGATCTGACCTTTTAGAAATGAAACAAAATCTATGCATAGCGTAATGAGGATTTAAATTAAAATTTTGAATCAATGAAAAAAATCTCAATAAAGCAATTTGCCTGGGAGCCTTTGCGTTTTTTCAGTATTAGTCACATGACGATGGGTGTGGCCTGATGACATCATCACTAGTGTTACTGATCATGAAAAAGTATGAACACTTGAAATAACTCTTCATTTCAAACTTACTAAAAATGATGAGGTTATATGAGAATAAATTTTCCTTAGCAACGGCTCGAAAAGATCGCTTAATGGGCCCTTAAAATGATATTGTATTCTTTGATTTCAGCTGGACTGGAAACTTAACTAAAATGTTTTCATTTTTTTGTAGAAAATGTTTTGGAACATTCTACTGGTGGAAGAGAGGTGTCTGAAGATAAAGGAAGTACTGATGAAGGCAAAACTAAAAGTCAGTCAAATGAACAACTGTATGGCACAGTTGCCTCATTTCTGGAACAGTTTAAATCACTTGAATCTTCACAAGAACAGCTGAGTAGTCTAGAAGGAGATTTGAAATCCAAACAAGAGGATCTGGAGGAAGCCATCAGCAAAGTGAAAGATGCTTGGAAGGTTGACAAGAATGACTGTTAGTGATTGACATCTTGAGCTTGATCTTAGTGGGACCACTACTGGCTTTTTAGCTTGAGTAATGAAACATCTTGTTTCTTACACTAAATTCATCCCTTGTTGAAGAGGAGTCATAGTATCATACTGAGCAGTGTGGTAGATGTTTCTTTGATGGGCTATTACTTTGTTCTGGTTGTTTTCATGCTATAAACAGCCTATCATGTGCACTTCACTGATCTTTGTAGATTGACATCATCAATGTGGAATTTTTTGGGTGAAATCTCAGATCATTCCCTCGTGAGACAAACTGACTGCATGGAAAGAGAAACATAGTTAACTTAGTGAACTAACTAGCTGACATGGACTGGAAGAGGTGGCAAATGATCACTTATAAATAGTTGGTCTCTGAAAAGTTTTGATCTCAACGTGAAATTCTTTGTAATCAGCAAGGGTATTTCACATGTGGGACATTGAATACACTGTTTCCTTGTAGTTGGTTTCACCCATGTTTGCTTGTAGCTAGCTTCTACCTATTGGAATTTAGGACAGCATTATATTGCATTTGGCACTTTTCCAACAAGTAAAAGCTAGCAGCAAGCCAACGTGAGTGAAACTAACCACAAGCAAACAGTGCATTCAGCGTTTTGCAAAATAGCCCTGCTGCTTTGTAATGAGTCACTTAGTCTAATTTTCATGGTGTGTCTTTCAGCCTTGCAGTCGAAAATGATTTAAGTTGTGGTTTTAGATTTTCAAACAAGGGTCTCTGCATCTTGATGAGTCTTGGAGTTTAACAATTTTGTCTCTTCAACTTGAGTCTTATGAACAGGGAGAGAGTTTTTATCGTGTAACAAGAGATGAACATTGTTCTAGAAGTAGTATAACCATATGCCAGGATTGAAACAATAGTTTTTAAAATGAACTTTCCAACTTTTTTTTTGAAGACTTTCATTCTTTTTCCTTAGAATATTGTAGATGCAAAAGGATATCTCAAAATGCATATACTAGTCATTGAGCACTGTCTTGTACAGAGTTTTTCAAAACAGGAATGATTATTTATTTTAAACTATTTAAATCAGCTGTCAAAGTATGGTCATTCTTTGTGATGACAATAAATAATTCATGAAATGATTTGTCTGTAAGGTTTTTTGTGTCTACTTTGAAAACTTCCCTGCTTTTAAAACCCTGTGTTCAAGGTCTAATATCTCCTTGCAATATCAATTTACTGCCTAGTAAACAGTTGATGAGACAAAAGAAAATCATTACACGTATTTATAAAAAATACCACAGAATTAATCACTTTTCACGCGTCATGATTTTTTGCGTGATTTTGGAGGCCCCGTGCGTGACTCAAAAAATTTTGGTCACGCGACCACCAAAGGGAATGTAAGGTGGAGACCGGCTTTTGTTCGCATATTGGCAACAGGTATAGGATCTGCATATTATTGACAAAAGCTTCGTGATTGATGCGTGCAGGTTTCCACGAAGACCTGCAGACGTAATCTCTGGAAAGCAACCGGCAGCCTGCTTATTTCGTTGCGATAACCAATCACTTAGCTGATATTGATAAAATCACATGGGAAAGGCGCGTGTTTCACGTGCGTTGGTAAGTCCGTATATTATAAATGTCAAAATTAAAATTGAATATCTGAAACGTTTCCGATTTACAGACTGAACGAAGACGGACCATTGGCGAATTTTTCGCCATTAGAAGCAGACATGGAGTTGGAAAATGTGTTTGATATCAAACATTCACGGGAAATGTTTCAAAGTTTGAACAAAATGCGCGAAAATCGTTCATACACCGATGTCACTTTGAGCGTGCAAGGGGAGGTTTTCCACGCTCATAAGATAATTCTGGCCACCTCTAGCCGCTATTTTGATGCGATGTTTTCTGCTGGTATGAAGGAAAGCTCGCAAACCGAGGTGGAAGTTAAGGGAGACGACTTAACGGTGGAGGCTTTTAGACTGTTATTAGATTTCATCTACACTTCAGTTCTCCCAGTAACCGAAACTAATGTCTTGGATGTCTTGGAAGCGGCCGATCAGCTGGAAATTCTGAGCGTGGTTGAGAAATGCTCGTTATTCATCATGCACAACCTCACCCGAGACAAATTCCACCTGGAAACGCGATTGAAAATTTACAGAGTGGCTGATCGTCACAATTTGACGGAGCTTCGAGAACAAAGCCTTCGATCGCTTGCTCTGCGATTTGGAGTTATCTGCGAGGAAGAGGGGTTTATGGAGAACATTACGGCTGATGAATTACTGCTTCTTCTTTCCCGTAACGATCTTAGCGTGCCCTCAGAAACGTTCCTCTTCACGACTGTTATAGCGTGGATTAAGTACAACCAAGAGGAGAGATTGCCACAAGCGCCCAGGGTACTTGACAAAGTCCGACTAGCACTCGTGGATATAATGGTCGTGCTCGAAGAACTTGAATGCGAAGAATTCCAAGAGGTTCCCGAGTGTTTTTCGCTAATGTACAAGTGCTTATTACAGCATGTTCGTCCGTTCCTGTTTTCGCCATTTGCCAAAGAAAAAGGACTGCCTCGTGTCGACTCCAAGGTAAGTGCTATACCAGTTCCTCTGTACGAACCCCACCACGCCTAGTGCTTTTCTTGAGTAGGGCTAAAGTTTTTGAGGGTAGGGTGGGATGTAGGAAGAGGAGGGGTAGGGGTAGGGAGTATCTTTGTCTGAATAAAAAGCTTGTTACAGTACATAGCCTTCAGTCATAATCATTTGCATTAAGTATGGGTACATGATCTGGTTAAGAAAGCTCTGACTCGCCCTTGAGGAGTTGCTTATACAGTTACACTTGTCATATTTTGTAGGAAAATCATGGTAGACCCTTAGGAGATACTTGTGCTTTCAGCTCTCATGCTTACCACCCTGTTGGCATATCTAGGGGAAAGACGAAAAGGACCCTGGTACTTGTCATCTAAGCAATACTCACTCTCACCCCACCCCCTCCCTCTTACCAATTTCACTTCTAAGCACCCCAGGCCTCAAGTTATGATGGCATGTACCAAATGTTAATGTAACAAAAAAATTTGATGTCTGAAACCTTTAAATTTAAGAGGTTTACAGAATGTCAAAACAGCAGTGGCCTAGCAGGGCATGTCTCTCTGAGAAAGGGTCCTAGTTTTAGTAATGATAATAATAAAAAAAAGTGTTAATGGGCATTTTATTAATTAATTTCTGCTTTTACAAAGTGCAGTCCAAAAAGACAGTCCAAAATTTCTTTTGAAAAATTGGGCCAAGCACTCAAAACATTGGGCCACATCAATTAATGTAATGAGTGGTGCAGCCCTTTCTGAGGACCCCTGGTCAAGGTTCCTACAGTTGCCAATAACAATGAAAAATACTACATCCAAAGGGAAGCTCATAAACTATTGTACTCTCTGATGATTTCTATAATTGTGTGGTTTCTGAATATATCCATACCCATACCAAGTAGGGTTATTGGCAGTTCCGAGGGTAGGGGGTGGAGAGTCTCAAAACCTACTTTTTTAAGAAAAGTATGAACAAAAGTTGAAATTACCAGATGGTTGAGGGGTAGGGGGTTCAAACTAAATAAAACACTTCATGGGAGGTGTGGATATGTTCAGAAACAACACATTTAAAGAAATAACCCCACCCCAGAGAAAATGGAAGAAAAATGTTACACTCCATGGCTTACTTGAAAGCTGATCTTGCAAGGACTGGGCAATCTCAAGAAATAAAAAAATTTAACTTGGTAACCTCCAGTTTTTGTTTATTTTTCAGGCTCTGGTTTCATTATCATCAACATCTGGAGTCAAGTACTTTGAGAGTGAGTCCAAAACCTGGCAACCTTTTTCTGGCTTCAAACTGCCAAGTCTCCAAATCAAACCAGCCGTGTTATACAGTGGAAATCATCTGTTTCTTTTTGACGAGAAAGATGTCCATCAGTACCAGATTGATACAAACTCTTGGAAGACACTACCACCGATGAAGAGTGCACGTCATGATTTCCAGACCTGCATGTTTGAAGATTTCTTGTACGTAGTCGGTGGCCATGAAGTTAATCACACTGCTGCATCAGAGAGATTTAGTTTCTCCAAGAAAACATGGCAGCTTATTGGATTCCATGAAGAACAAGGCTTGTACGGTTGTGCTCAGATTGTGCATAATGGCTATATTTATTCTGTTGGTGGGTCTTGGGCTTCAGGAGGTGCTGACCGTGGTGTGTTCAGATTTAACCCTGCCAAGAATGAGTGGACAAAGTTGACAGGGACCACACACAGCCACACCCAAGCCTGCGCCTTTGTAGTCAAGGGCAAGTTGTATGTTGCTGGAGGTAAAACAGACCCACCCAGTAAACACCAAAGAGGACTTCTCCCATCCAGGCATGTTGAAGTTTATGATGAAGAGAAAGACCAGTGGTGTTCAGTTCCACAGCCTCACATACCACCCAATAATTATGGTGCAGTGGAAATTGAAGGTCGCATTTACTTTATACTCGGAAGCTTTGCTTACGACAGTGGAATCAGAATGGCTGATGATGAGGTTTACCATGTTGATATTGAAGACTGGGAACCAATTTGCCATCACGATGCAGATGCAGTGTTTGTTTACATGCCTGTCAACAGAGCTGAGGTGAGTGAGATGAAGCAAGTGCCTGTCGGAGTTGATTCTGCATGAAATGAACTGCCAGGGGAGAGTAACATCAAACTGTAAAACGAAAGAAAACATTTTCAGCATTTTATGAAATTGTTTTAAATGCATCTTTCAGTTTGCATTAATCAACACTCTATGTATAAGGAAGCAAGAAAACACAACATGTACCTCTATATTACCTAATGTATGTTGTTGATTCTTGTTATATGTGCATTAAAAAGAGTGTAAATTGAACTGAAATATTTATTCTTAAGTCGGGAGAAACTTAAGTTCTACCTCATAAATTTATACATTAAACATAACTGTTACATTTAGTTGTAGTCAAAAAACAATTTTTTCATATATGAGTGAATGAATTGTATGGGTAATTTGAAAGTGTGAATAGAACAAAGTGCAATGCAAAAAGATTGAAACACAAACAAAATGTAAATAGCATGTTTGTAAATTTAAGCAGCGACTCTTTTAAGGTTTAAAACTTAAGTACACATACTCTCTTATAAGCATCGTTTCCAGTCATTTTGGATTGTCCCACAACGTTTAACCGTAATTCCAACAAGAATTTGTACATTACTGCAGAATATGTATTAAACAATGTCAAAATACATAAAACATACATAATATTAAGGGTTAAGTGGAGCAGAATACATTTTGAGTCTAAAGCATTTGGGGGTGAGGGAGATTTCTTGCAACAGTCAGATTTTTCCTTGGGACAGGAAGGTCGGGGTGGAGCAAACAAATTTTCTAGCATTTAGTGATATCACATTCCAGACATTTCTACAGCGAAACCTGTATTGAGCAGACCCCTTATTAAGCGGACATCCTCTATTAAGTGTACATCAGCTTGAGTCCCAAATTTTTTTCCCACATTCACTGTCAGTAAGATAAGCCTGCTTTTGGTGGACACCTCTGTTAAGCGGACACACACACCAATTTTAAGCAATTTTGTTGCACAAAACCTGCAATAAACGGACACTTCAAGGGCTTTTTACTACTAAAAGCTCAGCTCAGACTCCTTTCACAGTGTTCAGTGATGTCGTTTTAAAGCTAACTAGAGTATTCCAGATCGATGCATTGACTGACTGCACATTGTCTACTGCGTTACACTGTGTTACAAAAGGGTTAGTAATTAACTATTATTGCACAATATATTAGCACCTGTTTAGAAAAGACACTCTTTATCAAGCGGACACTAGTGAGTGTCACAAGGGTGTCCGCTTAATACAGGTTCACTGTAGTTCATTTGCAATCGACTACAGTTGGGCATGAAAAACCCATAGACTCTCCTTGTAAGTGAAATACTTTCGTAAAGCTAACGGCTTGCGTGAGATTCGTGCGTGCGATTGTTAAATCGCGTGACGCCGGTAACTAGTTGGCCACGTGATCACTCGTTTCCACTTTTCCTCTTCCCGGTAACATTACTGCCTCCCAAAAAGGTCCCCTAATCTGAAATTCCCTTGTCAAAGTCTGCTCAGAGTATGAGTAGTGGGTCTGGCTTCGACTCTAGCGAGAAACAAGCACTATGTAGGAATCGCGTAGGTCCTGGGACTGGGACGGGCGTGCCTGCCGCTAAAAAGTTTCGTGACATTGCTCACGTGATGTTTTGGGCAGACTCCGCCTGAACACACCACGATCTGCATTTTAAACAAGGTGAGCAAAACATCGCAAGATGGTCGCCCATTCCGAGGTCCTTTTATCCAAATGTGCTCAGTTTCGAGACGAAGGTCAATTCATCGACGTTCGTTTAAAAGTTCGTGAAGACATCTTTCCAGCTCATCGCATTGTACTCGCTGCGAATAGCGATTATTTCCACGCCATGTTTACTGATGGAATGAAAGAGTCGAACCAGGAAGTAATAGAACTGAAAGATGAAAGCATTTCACCTGATGCTTTAAAGATTGTATTGGACTCCATCTACACTGGAGATCTCCCTGTCAACAAGGAAAACGTGTTTGAAGTTCTTGCCGCAGCTGATCACCTTCAAGTCACAACTGTTGTTCAACAGTGTTGTGATTTCTTGAAAAGGGAATTTATCCAGCTCCGACTTGATGTTCAAAACTACTCTTTCCTTTCCACAGTAGCCGATAGACACAGTCTGAGAGATCTGCAAGAGGCAGCGGAGAAGAAGATGGCATCGATGTTCAAGGATGTCTGTGAAAGCGAAGAATTTCTGACCCATATTGCCGCAGAGCAGTTACGAAACCTCCTCAGCCGAGACGACCTCGTTGCACCTTCAGAGGCATTTGTCTTGAAATCAGTGATACAGTGGATTAAACACAACAAGGAAGAGAGGATGGCAGAAGCAGCCAAAATTATCGGAGCTGTTCGTTTGGGGCTGGTGGACATCAGGAATGTGATAGAAGAACTGAATACAGAGGAAATGCAGCAAGATCCCGAGATTCACATGCTGGTGTATGAAGCGTTAATCTATAGCTACGTACCCTCTGACAATTTCGCTGAAGAGAAAGCAAAACCACGATCAGTGCAGCCGGTAAGATGAAGTGTACCATATTATGAGACTTGAAATATCTTTTATCCCTAAGCGGAGTTGGTGGGTGTTTTGGGAGGGACGTGAATGCTAACTCCCCCAGCTAATTTGATCGAAGAACAGAACAGAGGAGATGCAACGAATTCCAGAGATTGATATGCTTGTGTGCGAATCATTTTAACGTGTGCTATTTGTTTTGTTAACTAAACTTGCTGAACTTGCTTGATTTCAGGTTCTTGTTGCCATTCTCCCTCATACTCAGATGCAGTACTTTGATGATGAAGCCAAAACATGGAAACCTTTGCCATCCATGGCACAATTAACTGAGGCAACAGATTGTTCTTGCGCAGAGTATGTTGGCAATTACTTGTATGTAGCTGCAAAGAAGGCGAATGATTTTGTCAACTATCGATATGACACAGTTAGCAACTCGTGGGAAACACTCCCGCCAGTTCTAAGCCATGTTTTCTCTAAGAGTCACATCGACTCTCTTTGTTCTGTTGAGGACTACTTATATGTGATCACCAGTGGATCAATATGTGTACCTTTTAGGTATAGCCCAGCTAAGAATAATTGGCAAGGTGGTGTTAGTTTGGGTTTTGTTAAGAAACAGTTTGATGATCCAAAAAGCCAACTGACCAATGCAACAGCAACGGTTTGGAAGTCACATATATATGTGCTTCACGGTCTAAAGATAGCTGAAAAGAGAAACAGTCCAGAAGAGAATAGCAGTCAATCAAACTCACCTATCAGTTTTGTAAGTGGTACCAGTTTTGGGGCCTTTCCTTCTCCGCGTCCTTCCATGGTTTTTGGTTCTGGCGCTTTTTCAGGTTTTGGGACCGGGTCTGCCTCATGTTTTTCTGGGAATGCAGTTGTAAGTGCTTCTGCTCCTCAGGTCTGGGTAGATAGGTCAGCTGTATTGCACCGCTTTGATCCAAAATTGAATGAATGGAAGCAACTTTCCTCAACCTGCCATCCTCACAGTAATGCCGGTCTCTTTGTGGTTAATAACAGGCTCTATGTCTGCGAGGGTTGCACTCGCAGTTCTCAATCTGGCCTGGTTCCCCCGGGTCCAGCCTCTGTTGAAGTGTATGACGATGGAAACGACACTTGGTCAGTTGTTGAGCAAAAGCATATTCCCCTAAACAACCTTGGTGCGGTAGAAATAGAAGGGAGGGTGTATTTCATTATCAACAAATTTCCAGTTGACAGTGGGATTAGAATCCCACCTGAGGAAGTCTACCACGTTCATTTAGATGAATGGGAAAATTTGGCAAAAGTAAGCAACAAGGCAGTTTTGTGTTATCTTCCTGTGAAGAGAGAAAGCTTGAAAACAGAGCGCGATGAAAGTCAAGCTGACTAACAATTAAAGTTAGCATGAGATAGCTTATCATTTTTATTAAAGTGTGATAGCTTTTTTACAATATTTATCAGTTAGGCAAGGGCATAGCTAGGGGGATCCTGGGCTGCCCGTGACACAACTTTTTTTAACCCTTTTTTGAGCAAAGACTCTTCAACAGGTGGCGAAAATTGCCATGAAAATATCTTGGCCATTCACTTTGACACAGTGTGATCCCTGTTTGAAAAATCCTGGCTTCGTCCCTGTTTGAGTAAACCAAAACAAAGGTAATAATAATAAGAACATGATACATGCATTGGTAATTCTGTCTTAAGAGTCTTTTAAAAAAAAACTGCTTTTTAATTGTAACAGCTTTGTAGTTGTTATTTTGGAAAACCTGGTCGGCTACTTTTAAATTTAAACAAAACTGTGTTAGATGAAGCGTTTAAGGCGCTTGGTTTTGTAGTCAAATGAATTTTGTAGGCATTTGATTTTTAGAGTTATATACGCTTTTGGAGCTAGAGTTACATGCAGACAGACATTGGCAGAAGTCAAAGAGAACTATTTCTTTTAAGTGTAATACCCGCCAGTACTGTATTTCATAATGTATTTTAAATGTCACAAAGTTTCAGTAGTAGTAAAATATTGAGTGACTTCAAAACAAGAAATGTATTGCCTGGTAGATCGAGACGTTCCGAGGAGTTTTAGGGAATAAGGAAACGTTATCATTCATTCAAAAGGATATCTCTATTAATAAAGGAGACTTTGGTAAAAGAGTTTCAGTAAGTGTATAATTTACCAATGGGGAAAAATTGAGGGAATTTTTTTAGAGATAAAGGGAACATGTATCTTCCCCTCAGAGAATCTCATGACTGTGTATTGATATTCTCACGAGCAATAAATATATCTTTTTATCATGTATGTTGTTTTTATGTAAGCGTCATTATTGAGCATGTCATGGAATGCTTAATTACATCCCATAGGAACAGCCTGTTTAGAATCATATTTATTCCGTAACACTCGATTGTGTGATTTGTATTCTTTTATTACGTAACCAGTTCTGTTCAATACTTTTGTAATTAGTCCCTAACCAATAGTTTTCTTTTCCTTTCTTTGATTGTAACACCTTGCGTTTGCATATTTAGGGTTTTTTGGGGTGATACGTGTTGAGAGGTTTTTCTGTGTGTAGAAGAAGCAGATTGAAGTGTAGTTACGAGCGAGGCTAGAAAGTGGCAGGAACACGTCCGGAAGCACATTTTCATTACTGAGAAGCCATCAGTAAACCATTCCTAAATTCACGACAAAGAGCCATTTGCCGGGGAACGTGAGTGCTAAATAGCTGGTCGAAGCAATCGAAGGACAAGCGTAAAGTTCTGTCGAAGTCGGCCGTTGTAAACCGGACAGCTGGAGTAAATCGGAGAAGTCAAGTTGAAATATACCGGACTGAGTGAAGACGTAATCGGAAGAAGTAAGTTGAAAGGTGGGAGTAATAAACGGGTGTTTGAATTGGTTCGTTGTGTGTGTCATGTGTTGGTGGGACGTTGTTGGGGTCAAGTTCATGGACAAGGACTTCAGACGCAAGGTGAACTGAACTGAACTACGGAAACGCCTATTTTTTTAAGGAATATTCTTGTAAATAGATTAAGTGTACTGAAGTATTTAGCTTGTTTATTATATTCTTGTAAATAAATTAAGGTTAATTATTTAGCTTATTGTATTATTGTTAGTTACCCTATTTAAAGTATAATGTTATCTTAGTGTAATTGTTATAATAAATGCTTGTAGACTTAGGTAGTTGTTGCGTGTTTTCTCGGGTTCGTTTATGCTTTTTTTTTTTTTGTTAGAGAGAGCCCACCTTTGTGGCGCGGTTTCGTCACAGAGCAAAAGAATGTTGTTTGGTTTTGGTTTTACGACACTCAATTGAAAACTGTTTTAACCTCTCTCTTATTACTTCAAGGAAGTGTACAATCATTTAGAAACTACTTCAGGCGTTTTGTGTTAATCTGGCGCGGCCCGTAAATGAACTGACATAGAAACCATTATTGTCGAAATCCACAGGAATAAAATAATCCAGAGATTTTCTCGAATTCTATTTTGTTTATCAAAAAGATCGTCACATATCGTGTCTTGCCTCGAAGGAGTAGGCGGGAAGACATGTTATGAAGGCTCTACGAAGAAAACAATACGTTTCCTTTCCACTGTGAAGAATATGTTGGTAATTATTTGTATGTAGCTGCACATAAGCAATCTGGTGACGATGTTATCTGTCGTTATGATATTGTTAATAATTCCTGGGAGACACTTCCACCTTTTCTGGATTCCGACCATCAGATCAACTGCCTATGTTCTATTGATGATTACATTTATGCAATCAGCGAATCTAAACCACTTCAGAGATATAGTTTGGCTAAAAACAATTGGCAAAGGAGCTAATTTGAGTATCTTAAAGAAACGTGATCGTAAAGATGCGTAATATTTATTGTACAAACAGTGGTTTTCAAATCTAAACTATTTACAATTCATTGATATAAACGAAATGAAGGCGACTCGAAATCACCTAATTGGGTAGATAAAGCAGCCATTGTGCATTGTTTTGACCCAACTAAGAATCAATGGAAACAGAAAGAGTCAACCTGTCGCCCCCACTTTAGGTCCAGTCCCTTAGTGGTCAATAACAGACTACGTGGTGAGAGGGAGAATTTCTTGTTTAGATAATTTTCACTTGTGTGGTATCCCCGCGCCTGTTGAAGTGTACAATGAGGAAAACAACACTTGGTCTGTTGTGGAACAAAACGATATTACCCCAAACAAGCTTGATGCAGTGGAAGTAGAAGGAAAGGTTTATTTTTTAATAAACAAATTTCCAGTTGATAGCGGTATAAGAATTTCACCGGTAGGGCGGTATCCTGTTCCTTTGGGTGAGTGGCAAAATTTAGGAAAAGTTGACAAAAGTGCTGTTCTGAGTTATCTGCCAGTAAAGAGGGAGAGTTTGAAATCAGAGTGACATTGACTTTCTTTACTTTATGGTTATAATATCAAATTATAGATTAGAACATTTAACAGTTTTCTTAGTAATAGACTTGGAAAGGCTTCAGTATATGAATCAGTAAATAAACGAAAAAGGTTGCAAAAACAGTAAAAAGAGGCTAAGATGGGTAGAAAGTTAGAGTCAGGACGGATTGAGAGGACTGAAAAGTGTCGCGATTTGAGAATTCGAACCTAATTGAGAACTGTTGCATCAGAAATACAAGCAATGTATTTACAATGATACTTAGGCATGTCCAGAGTGTTTACCGTTATTTTTGTCGTAATATTCACACTGTTTCTCGCTTGCTTGGCCCTAATGATCTATCTCTTGATTTTAAGTTTTAGAAGTTCAAGTTTTACTCTTTTGTAATAATTCTTTTTTCAAGCAGTTTGATATTGAATGATTTCAATAAATGTATACATATTTAAGCTGGTTAATAAAAACGTTGACACACTTGCTAATGTTTCGGTTTTGTTTTAGTTGGTTCCCAGGGACGTTTGGGAAACAAGTAAATACAGGAGCCATAATCGGGGATGGAGACCGTAAGTCTTGGGATCCACACGCACCTTTGATATGGGACAATTTTTCTATTTTTAGAACAAATTGCGCCATCCTGACGTCATATATCCGCGCAGATCCACGCACATGTCGGGGGCTCTCGCGTGGATGTTGTCACGTTGCGTGATCAAATGGTGAGAGTTGCGAGATTCTGTTGCAGATTTTTCACAGCGATGACAAGGAATAAGGCAGGGAATAAGAACCAGGGCTCTTATATGTAGTCTTATGCTCTGAGCTAATGGAAAAGGTGAGTTTTTCAGGGTCGAAAACATGACTTCAATTTCGCGCTGTGAATGAATAATATCTGCTCGCGCTAGTTGTACGCGTAATCTTTTGCGTTTGTTCTGTAAAGAAAAGTTGTGTAAGAAAACTCTTTACTCTGGTATCGAGTTAATTTTAGAGTTTCCCAAACAATGCTTAATCATAACCAAAACCTGTTTTGATAGTTTCTTATTGTTTCTGTTTGCTTGGCGAGTTTGGTTTTGAAAGGATAGTCTGACGCGTACAAGTAGCTCATTTGCATAGTGCAGCGCGTGCACTTTCAAGTCCGAGTCGGTGTTTTCAATCGTGAGCAAATCTTGACAAAGATTTCTTTCGTTGTCTTTTGTGCCGAGATACGGCAACAATTTGCACCAACGCCAAAAGCCTACTAACATCATGTGTGTTTCTTTAACACAGTGAAATTTTACTCTGCAAAAATAAAATAGACAAGGAGTTTTGATAACTCAAACGACAAAATCAAAATCGTTATTCGAGTTCATTAAAGAAAGCGTCATCGTAATTTTGCCGATTATTTTTACCGTATTCACATATTTTCAGCTAAGCTTTTAACATGTTCTCAAACATTTATCAACCTTAAACATATTTAAAAACTAGAGTTCGATGGACGTTTTCACACGAAAGTGGGGAAGTCCAATTTGTCATGTTATACTGACTGTACAAAACACGCATCGGCGGGCGCTCTTAGTCATCGACAACAGACAATTTACAGCTGAATTTATTGAAGTTTTACACAAAACTGAGCAGCATCTACAGACTATAAACTTAATTGTCACTTATTGGGCCTTGATAAAACATCAAGCGTTGCTTAACATTCAGGCGAAACTCAAACTTGCAATTATTTTTTTTTTCGCTTTTCGGTCTAGATAGACTGGCGAAATCCTTGCAAGCGTGTGGCAAGAGGAGGGAAACTTTAAAGTCTTGAAACGTTGCTATATCCAAATAGTTTTTTGCTGTGTTTTGGAAAAGCTGTTAATCTTCAACATATGGGAAACTGAGAGTGGAGTAATGTGTAGCTCTTGTAAAAGAAGCAGCGGAACACGACTTGGTCAGCGATATAAAGCGGCACATAACTAAATTTAACACTGTCTTACTTCACTCAAACTGGAGCAGCTTACGACGAAAATACTGAAGTAAACTTCCAACAGACATGAACGTATTGAGTTGTGGGCCAAAAGTATCGAACATTTCGGGAATTTCGGACGCCATTTCCCCGCGCTACATCCGCAAAAATCCTCGCAGCATGTACGCGCGTGTGCCGCGCGGGATGGCGCAATTTGTATATGTAATAGGACTACATGCTGTTCAATTTGGAAATAATTGGATGAGAAAAATTCCGAGGACTGCCAAAATTGGACGAGGCCGTAGGTTCAGTCCAATTTGGCAGTCCGAGGAATTTTTTTGAATCCAGTTATTTCCAAATTGGACAGGCATGTAGCCCTATTACCTATTAATTATATAGGATCCAAAAACAGATGAACAAGGCAAATATTTTATCCTCAAAAGTACAGTATTTCTCACTTCGCTTCGCTCAGCACGTCACAGGTCAGACACTTTAACCCAGGTTTTTTGCTTGTTTGAGTGTTTTTGTTCTGATTATTCTCCCTCATCTCGAGTAAATCAGTAGCATCTATCTCTGGAAACCTAGCTGAAAAGTCCATTTGAAAGTTTACACGTCAATAAGGTGGAGAGAAAAGTCGGGAAATTTCGCCATTATCAAAACATAAGAAAACTTAGCGAGCTACAATCGCTCAGTGACGTTTGATGGCAGTGATAATAGCTGCAACCTGATTGGCCAATACTCGGTTCCTTTATTTATCTTGACATTTGATTGGTTGATGGAAAGTATCCAGATTTTTCTCAAATTGGACAGTTTGGTCAAAGCTAAACTAAACGTTCGAGCAAAAACTATCCAGTTTATTTTAAATTTGGACAGGTTGAAAACTAATAAAGAATAGGTCTGTTGGCAATATTGGATTGCGATGGAGCCATATAATTAGTTTTAAAAATAGAAAAATTGTCCCATATCATAGGGACAGCCCCAATACTAGAAATGGCGCGCGCTTACGGTCTCCGTCCCCGATTATGGCTCCTGGCTACCAAAGTCCAACCCCTCGTCCTCGTCGTGGTAGCTGGTAACAGGAAAGTAGGGGATTGCCGTCCAGGGCGAAGTATGGTGGGGGATTCGTTCCTCCGGGCCGCTATGGTAGCCATGAAGGCTTGCACGGAACCCTGAAAACGCCTGGCTAACGGGGCTCTGGTGAAGTTTGAAGGGCTAATCACCCATCAAATGGATATCAAGGATTACAGAAACCATGGGAAACATGCACAAAATCACATCTGTCTTTGGAGGAGAGAACGCCCCTTCGGGGGCTAGTATGACGCACCGATGTGAAAGCCAAAGGGAAGCAGCGATGCCGACCCCTCTCCTTACCCCAAAGAAACCACACTACTTGGCACGTGGAACGTCAGGACCATGTACGAAGCAGGTAAAGCTGCTCAGATTGCTGCTGAGATGACCACTTACAACCTGTCAATTTTAGGCCTTTGTGAGACAAGATGGGTCGAGTCAGGCTGCATAAGGCTGTCAACAGGGCAGACCGTCCTCTACTCAGGTCACGAGGATGCAAATGCTCCCCACACAGAGGGTGTTGGATTTATGCTGGCTCCACAAGCTGCGAAGTCACTCATAGGATGGAACCCAGTATCATCCAGGATAATAACAGCAAGGTATCATACTAAGATCGGAAAAGCAACCTTCATTCAGTGCTACGCACCGACAAACAAAGCTGATGATGAAGCAAAGACTGACTTCTATGAGAGGCTGCAAGCTGTCATAGACAGAATAGCTAGAAAGGACTTGATATTGTTGCTCGGGGATTTTAACGCTAAGGTGGGGAGTAACAATACAAGTCTTGAGACAGTCATGGGAAAGCAAGGTCTTGGTGAAATGAATGAGAACGGAGAGCTGTTTGCTGACTTTTGCTCCTTCAGCAAGCTTGTCATCGGCGGAAGCGTTTTTCCGCACAAGAGGGTACACAAGGCAACTTGGGTCTCTCCAGACGGCAGAACCGAGAACCAGATTGACCATATCTGCATATCATCCAAGTCCAGAAGGTCATTGCTCGATGTTAGAGCAAAGAGAGGGGCCGATGTTGTTTCAGACCACCACCGTCTTGTAGGCAAATGCCGTTTGAAGCTGAAGAGCTATAACACTGGCATGCAGAAAATAAGCCACAAGTACAACATCAGGATGCTGAAGGACGATGATACAAAAAACAGATTCCAACTCACCATCTCCAACAAGTATAAAGTGTTGGCAAGCCTGCAAGAAAATGAAGAGCATCGGGAGGAAAGGGAGAACCAAAGTACAGTCAACGAATTGTGGCAGGGCATGAAAAATGCATGGAAGGAGACGTGTGAGTAAACGCTGGGAAGAGAGCGCAAACAGCATAAGACCTTTTTGAGTCTAGACACCCTGAAGAAGATAGAAGCCAGGAAGAAGGTGAAGGAGACGTTGAATCACAGCAGAACACGAGCTAAGAAGGCAGAAGCTCGCATCAGATACTTGGAAGTCAACAAGGAAGTTAAACGTTGCAGCAGAAACGACCGAAGAAACTTTGTGGAAGACCTCGCGCGACAGGCAGAGGAGGCATCAGGCAGAGGCGATGCAAAAAAACTATATTCCATCACAAGGAAACTGGCAGGTGATAGAAAGATCCCGGACAGATCTGTCAGAGACAAGAGCGGAGAGTTGCTCACTGACCAGGAAGAACAGCGAAAAAGGTGGGCACATCATTTTAAAGAACTACTCAATAGACCTCCGCCAAGCGAGATGCCCGACATACAACCAGCCGACACACCTTTGCAGGTCAGCGAGAATAAGCCAAGTAAAGCAGAGATCAAGAGAGCCGTCAGACAACTGAAAAATGGAAAAGCAGCTGGTCCCGATGGCGTAACATCAGAAGCCATCAAGGCAGATTTAAACACCTCGACTAAGATGCTGTATGGGCTGTTTGGCAAGATCTGGGAAATGAACGAGATACCAGACGATTGGAAAGAAGGCTACCTAATCAAACTTCCAAAGAAGGGAGATCTGAAGGAATGTAAGAACTGGAGAGGCATCATGCTGCTGTCAACGGCGGGAAAAGTACTGAATAGGATAATTCTGGAGAGGTTGAAAGTAGAGGTGGACGAACGATTGAGGGAAGAACAGGCTGGGTTCAGGAAAGATAGGTCATGCGCAGATCAAATTGCCACCCTGAGGATCATCTTGGAGCAGTCGTTAGGGTGGAACTCTCCCGTTTATGCGACCTTTGTGGACTATGAGAAGGCATTCGACAGCGTTGATAGGGAAGTGTTGTGGAAGCTGCTACGCCACTATGGCATCCCAGAGAAATACATCACTCTTATACAGAAGACCTATGAGAAGTGCACCTGTAGAGTCATCCACAACGGAGTTCTTTCAGAACTGTTTGAGATGCTCACTGGAGTGCGCCAGGATTGCTTGCTGTTGCCCTTCTTGTTCCTGCTTGTCATCGACTGGATAATGCGGAGGACGACAGAAAACATCAGGATGGCATACAGTGGACACTCACGACCCGGCTAGAAGATCTGGACTTCGCCGACGACATCGCCCTTCTTTCACATAACCACAGGAGCATGCAATCCAAGCTAACAAGACTGGCAAAAATCTCAATGCAGACGGGCCTTAGGATCAGCAAATCCAAGACGAAGGTGATGAGGGTTAACACCAGGAATACAGACAGGATAGAATTAGATGGGGATGAAATCGACGAGGTGGAGGACTTTGCGTACCTTGGAAGTAACATCAGCAAGGACGGTGGATCTGATCAGGACATACGAGTGAGTATCGGAAAGGCAAGAGCTGCATTCGCCATCTTGACACCTGTTTGGAGATCAAAAGTGATTTCCAGAAAGACCAAACTACGGATATTTAATACCAACGTAAAGTCGGTCCTTCTTTACGGCTCTGAAACGTGGAGAGTAACAAAAGCAAACTCCACCAAACTGCAGACCTTTGTCAACAAATGCCTGAGATTCATAATGGGCATCCACTGGCCAGAGGTCATAACAAATGAAGAACTATGGACAACAACTGAGCAGGAAAAGATCAACATTCAGATAAGAAGGCGAAAGTGGGGTTGGATTGGGCACACCCTCAGGAAAACTAACTGCAATGTCACCAAGTAGGCACTGAGATGGAACCCACAGGGGAAGAGGAGCCGAGGCCGTCCCAGAAACAGCTGGAGGAGGACGGTAGATGACGAGGCGAGCAAAGCAGGCTACACCTGTTGGCAGCTTGAAAGGATAGCCCAAAACAGACCAAGATGGCGAGCAATTGTTTCCGTGGACCTATGCTCCACTGGGAGCGAGAGGGTTTAATGATGATGATTGTGAGGAACTAAGGGATGAGTCTACTTTTAAGTTTTGTATTGACGGGAACTTTGGAAAAATAGTTTTGGTAAGAGTAGAATTTACAAATGGGGAGCAAGAAAGAAACTAAACATGTATCTTCCCCTCAGAGAACCTCACGACTGTGTATTAATAATATCCGTGCAAATAAATAATACTCAGTAGTAATGAACAGTTGCTGTGATGCCTCACTGGCTGTACTAACTCTATAAAGGTAAAGGTAACTAAGTGTTTTGATCCCGTATGTTTTTTTTAATGTCAACCGCATTAGTGAGCAGAGAGAATGAAGGATTTTGAATTAGTAAGCTCTCTCTTGTTGCTTCAAGAAATCGTAGGATAATTTGGGGGAGTTGTGTCCTAGCTTAACCGTTATTTCGGGTAATCCAAACGGAATAAAATAACCAAGAGATATTCTATAATTCTGTCCGTTTATCAAAAAGATCGTCAATACTGGGTCTTGCCTTGAAGGAGCGGATGGAAAACGTATTTTGAAGGCTATACGAAGGGCACAGCACTAGGAATTGCGCAAGTTCCGGGACTGCGATAGTTTCGTGAGTCGTTACCTTTCTCGCGTGACGTTATTTTAAAGTCAGACATGCGATCAGATGAAAATCGATGTATCAAATTTGCCTTTCAACCAGTAACTGGGCGCGTTGGAGATGTGAAGCAGAGCTCCCCAAGATGGTCGCCCATTCCATGATTCTTTTATCCAAGTGTGCTCAGTTTCGAGACGAAGGTCAATTCATCGACTTTGTTTAAAAGTACGTGAAGACATCTTTCCAGCTCATCGCATTGTACTCGCTGCGATTAACGATTATTTACACGCCATGTTTACTGATGGAATGAAGGAGTCGAACCAGGAAGTGATAGAACTGAAAGATGAATGCATTTCACCTGATGCTTTTCAAGATTGTTATGGACTCCATCTACACTGGAGATCTTCATGTCAACGAGGAAAACGTGTTTGAAGTTCTTGCCGCCGCGGATCATCTTCAAGTTACAAGCGTTGTTCAACAGTGTTGTGATTTGTTGAAGAGGGAATTTATTCAGCTCCGACTTGACCTTCACAACTGCTGTCTGCTTTTCACAGGGGCTGATAGACACGGTCTGAGAGATCTACAAGAGGCAGCGGAGCACAAAATGGCATCGATGTACGTGGATGTCTGTGAAAGCGAAGAATTCCTTTCCAATGTTGGCGCAGATCAGTTATTCAGCCTCCTTAGTCGAGATAGCCTCAGTGCACCTTCGGAGACGTTCGTCTTTAAATCAGTGATGCATTGGATTAAACACAAGAAGGAAGAGAGGATGGCAGTTGCAGCCAAAGTTATCGGAGCTGTTCGTCTGGGGCTCGTGTATATCAGGGTTGTAATTGAAAAACTGGACGCAGAAGAGATGCAGGGGGTTCCAGAGATTCACAAGCTAATGTATAAGGCGTTAATCTATAACTTTATGCCTTCTCGTAATCCCACATTTGCTATGGAGAAAACAAAAACAAGATGCACTAGCCCGGTAAGAGAGTTCGGATTTCACATCGCACAGCCAGCGAAGTCATGCGATCGATTCTATAATACACAAATAATGCCAAATTCTAAACCTATCTATTTACCTCAATCCAAATTCATAGAAATTGCCACGAAGTGAAGTGAAGTTCGTTGAATTTTCCTTAAAGTACGTTTGGGTGATACATAGTTTGGCATTACTGGACGTCACATAAAAATGTGTGGTTGATCATTTTCCAGTAATGGCTTATCACGAAACCTGAGTCTTCGATACACGCAATTTGGTTCTGGTAGGAATGGACCATTATACTGAATTTGGGGGGAGGTGGGAAGGGAGTGTTGGCCAATTTTTAACTTATTATTATAATTAGAATTCTCTTTTCTTTTCCCGTTATTTCAGGTTCTGATTGCTGTTCTACCTCAGGCTAAAATGCAGTATTTTGACGTTGTGGCCAAAACATGGAAACCTTTGGCGTCCACAACACCAGCAATTGAGGCAGTGCACTGTTACTGTGCAGCGTCGGCTGGTAATAACCTGTATGTTGTTGGATCTGCACCGAGTGATTGTTACATTTATCGTTATGATACAGAAGGTAATGTCTGGGAGAGGCAGTCACACCCATGCGGTCAAATCAGCAATTTATATATTGTAGACGATCACTTGTATGCAATCGGTTCTGACTGCAATCAGTTTCCTCAAAGGTATAGCTTTTCTAATTGTCAGTGGCAAACGTTTGCTAAAGTAAATATTACGATTAATTATAGCCGGAACCGGTTTTACTTTAACGGAGCAACAGCACTTCAGTCGAAGGTGTATGTCCTTTATGGAGCTAATTTGCTTTCAGATTGCGGGCGTGTGCAGAATGCAGGGCTACACTGCTTTGATCCAGCCAAGAACGAATGGGAAGTAAACGCAACAACCTGTAAGCCTCACTTTGGATCCGGTCTTTTTGTAGTAAACAACAGAATCTTTGTTGCAGGGGGGTATGACTCTATCGCACCTGATGGTACCCTCCAGGGTAACCCCGCACTTGTAGAAGTTTATGATGAGGAAAACAACACTTTTTCAAAGTGCGAGCTGCGTGACACATTGACGCGACCGGCGTTGTCTGGACTCTTATCGACAACGGCAAATTAGCCAATCAGATTGCGAGATTAGTAGCAGCTGTGGTAAAATATTAAATGTACATATCAAAAGATGCTAGAATTTTCTTGTAATTAAGGTGCGCATGGATCAATACGTGAATTGCTGCACGAAGGAAAAAAGATTGTGAGCAAAGCAGGGAAGGATTGAGAGGAGCAAAAGCAAAAGCCGGGTAGGAGATGAGAGGAAAGGAAGACTAGTTTTCTCCCTTCCCTTTCCTAGTCTCGATCACTAATTTACGCATGTGATGCTCCTTCCTTGCGTGGCAGTCGTTTTCTTGATGTGAACATTTACTACTTACTGAGGCTTGAATTAAATTTGTACAAATTTGAGAGTGGTTTTCAATTGGGTGTCGTAAAACCAAAACTGAAGTGATCACTCTAGCCAGTGACAAAAGCCACAGAGAATCGAATCAACCAATCAAAACTCGAAATAGTACTTGCTCGGGAAATCGCGCGCGAGAGAGTCACGATTGGTTTTGGTTTCACTTCTGATTGGATAAGAAAGTGGTGCGAGTTTTCTTTTTAAACCAATAGTGTAGCGTAGTAATTAAAACCAATTACTTTTCGACACTCAAGTGAAAATCACTTTAGCTATTTTAGAGCTGTGTGAAGAGATCAGTGCGAAACACACAAAATAAGATACATTCTTTACTTAATTATTTTATCAAGGTTGAAAACCTTTCTTCTAGAGACATTGCAGGCTGTTATCGGTAATAAGCTATGTAGCTTTAGCACTATACATGTGTATGTAAGATCTTTTTCCAGTATTGAATAACAGAACTTTACTTTTAAGTTTTTATCACGTTAGCAGTTTATACCAGTAACCCTAGAAATAATTTATAGTTATTCTAATCTAAAGGACATAATCTGTTTTAAACTCCTTGTGAAAACTATAGATTAAAGTTAGTTTAATAAATTTCCTTTCGAACCTTTGACAAAGTGTTGTGTGCATCATTTAATTTTGCTTCCCCTACACTTAGATGAAATCTTCTGATTTGCTCGTTTTTTTCACATTGAAGTGAAAAATCCTTTGTCTGGAAACATCATAACGAGGCTTAGGATGTATAAAGTATTCTTCAAATTTGGCCGGCTTTTATGCAAAGTGTCTATCGACAATGCCGCGTGATACAAGCTTCAAAGCGTGGCTATTTGCAGCACGTGGTTTGGTTAGGCCGCATAGGCTGAAGGGAATGACCTCGAAGTTCGCACAGTGGAGGCGTATCCCAAACAAGATCAGAGAAGAGTAGTGGATATTTCCATCTTGAAAAAGAGCAGAATTAGTGAAAATGATTTTGAGTAGTATCTTACATTAAGACACTCTAGTCGTCGTACCAGTTATCGACTTAAACGGAATCTCTTATATAGTTGCCCAGGCTGAGGCGTTGTGAGGAAAAGAGCTGCAACTTTGGCTTTGCTTGTTCGTTCTATTGTTCTCATAGTCAGAAGTTTTGGGACATTTTTCCACAGCAGTATTATCACCTAGCTTGGCGACTATTTGATCTACGTTCAAGTTACTAACTGACTTTGATTGACAAAATGAGCTGCAATTGCACTTAGTGTGAAAAGTGAAGCCTTGGAGCCGACGGGCTCATAGCTGTCGGAGCTCATCCCGGTTTCTGTAGCATGAAACGGCTGGGAGTATTTCTACTCCCCCTGGACGGGACGCTAGTCCATCGCAGGTCACTCCCCCGCAATTTGTTAGGTTTCCCCAACAATTCGCCGGTACCCATTTATACTCCAGGGTGGAGAGAGGTACTGTGAGAGTTAAGTGTCTTGCCCAAGAACACAACACAATGTCCTCGGCTAGGACTCGAACCCGGACCGCTCGATCCGGGGGCGCACGCACTAAGCATGAGGCCACTTCGCCTCGTTAAATGCATTCAACCTTCAGTGGCATTCTCGAGACCACTGCATGCCCACGGTAACGTAAAAGACAAGTGAGCAGTCTCCTTGCTCATTACAGCTTGGACATTTCAAGAATATCGCAATAATACGAGCTTTAGCAGTTGTTTGTGCACAAGTAGAAAAGTGTTGATTTAAAAATTCTTAAACAAAATTTGAGACTTAGACTTGATGAATAGACAGTTTCAAAAATGCCACGCACTAAAGATCTGGCAAACAAGACTAAGAAGATGGAGTTGTTACAAGATGATTGTTTTTTCGACTGGCGTACTGCAAATAGGTCGGTGGAAATTAGAAATACAAAGAACAATAGTTGATTTAGATGAAAAGGACGTGGTGCACAAGTGCTTCATTTCTCATTTAAGGACGGTGCCTACTTTTGTTAGTGCACACACGTTCTGCGCATTACGCATGGCATGATCAACCGCCACGCGCGCGCGCTAGGGTTGGCACTGATGTCATCAACTACACTACCAGGTACACGACTAAAATGAAAGCAAAATTATCCTACTGTGACCAAACCAAATTTAATGAACCTGCACTAAACCTAGGAACAAAAGAATAGTGTTATCTTAGAGCTTTTAAATCAGTATCTGCTTTTAAATTTAACATGAAACGTAAACTGGTAAAGGATTATATAGATTCTTAAACATTAGTGTTAATAATTTTTTAGGGTCCTTAAAGTACATTTTTATCGTTGCCATCTTATTTTTATTGTTGTACTTATTTAAATTTAAGTTATTATCTTTGAAAAACCTCTTAGGGGAAAGAGTATTATGTACTGTATGTAGTAAGAGAGTATCGCTAACCGCTAACTGTTAACGGCCTCTAGCTGAAAAAGCAGCTGTTATCTGTCGAAAATTATACTGAAATCCAGCTGTAAACATATATATGCAGATGGCACAGTGCGCGTGCAAAACAACTGCAAAAGACGCAAATGTTTCACTTACTGGGGAGATGACAGGAGAAAATGTAATAAGCGCCGTAAAACGTTTCAACTTTAAAAAACGTGCGGTTACCCTTACATTTTATGTTATAAAATGGAAGTGGCAAGCCTATTCAACACGCGATTAGCTTTTGGTTGTGAGGAAAAGCTATTTAGACTGTATTATCTGGTAAAAATGCGTGGCTACCCTCATTTTTCTTTGTGGATATCCAATAACCCTTTCAAAGATCTACTTTTTCCCCATGGTCGAAACCTGGCGACAAAACCTTTGTATTTAGCAGGCGCCGTCCTTAAAGCTTTTGAACAGTTTCGCGACCTTCCTTGCGTGAGCTTTTGATGCAGACGGGTCGATCACAAAACAACTCTGTAAGATTTACATTTCTCCCTATGCAAGATTTGCATTTTTTAAACTGCAAATCACTGTTACATAAAAACGCTTCTCTCTCGCTATCAGAGTTCGTCAACATCGCAAATCATCTCAAGATGGTCGCCCATTCCGAGATTCTTTTATCCAAATGTGCTCAGTTTCGAGACGAAGGTCAATTCATCGACGTTCGTTTAAAAGTGCGTGAGGACATCTTTCCTGCTCATCGCATTGTACTCGCTGCGAATAGCGATTATTTCCACGCCATGTTTACTGATGGAATGAAGGAGTCGAACCAGGAAGTCATCGAACTGAAAGATGAAAGCATTTCACCTGATGCTTTAAAGATTATAATGGACTCCATCTACACTGGAGATCTCCTTGTCAACGAGGAAAACGTGTTTGAAGTTCTTGCCCCAGCAGATCATCTTCAAGTGGGAAGTGTTGCTAAACTGTGCTGTGATTTCATGCTGATCCAGTTTGTCCAGCTTCGGTTTGATGTTCAAACGTACTGTCGAGTTTGGACAATTGCCGATAGACACGGTCTGAAAGATCTGCAAGAAGCAGCGGAGAAAAAGATGGCACCGATGTATCAGGAGATTTGTGAAAGCGAAGAATTTCGTTCTCACTTTGGCGCAAATGAACTATTTAGTCTCCTCAATCGAGATGACCTCAGTGCACCTGCGGAGACGTTCGTCTTTGAATCAGTGATGCAGTGGATTAAACACAAGAAGGAAGAGAGGATGGCAGTAGCAGCCAGAGTTATCGGAGCTGTTCGTCTGGGGCTGGTGGATATCAAGGTTGTGATTCAAGAACTGAATACAGAAGAGATGCAACAAGACCCAGAGATTCGCATGCTTCTGCAAGAATCACTGTTGCATAGTAACATGCCTTCACACAACTCCAAGTTTGCTGTTGAGAAAACCAAACCACGATCAATGAGCTCGGTAAGTAAATGTACCTTTGCCACATTTGTGATACAGTTTGGGGATGAGGAGGAACTCCTACTAAAACTCAATTGGTGGGAAATGTGGTGGGGGGGGGGGGGGAATGCTTCTTCTATTTAGTTTGTCAATCTTTTTCTCAGTAGCCATTCTACCTCTGCAATGAACTTATTAACTGGTCTTTCATGGGGTAAAAGCCATTTTTATTTGTAATTTTAACTCTTTCCCGTCTACCCTTCCTCCGTCGTCCTTTGTATACCCACCACTAGTCAGGTTATCTGGTGTAGGGGTTGGTTATTTCATTTGGTTGGAAGAACCTATTCTTATGCATGGCTAATCATTTTCTTTACTAATCATCATTGTTCATGCTTGGATGTTTCATGTAAACTTGAATTTTTGTTTCAAAATATTACTGTCGGTATGTTAGAAAGGATCGTGGAAATATCAGTTCACTTTAACAAGCACTTACATATACGGATATGACGTGAAGAGTCCCAAACTCATGATAATCATACAATTGCAATCAGATATCAGTAGCATGCTCATCTGTAGTTATTTCGTTTAGGTTCTCGTGGCCATTAACCAATATAAGACAAAGTCTAAAGAGCCCGTTCAGGATACTGATGAAGGTCCAGAATTGAAGTACAAGACTGTAGTTCAATATTTTGACGTCGAAGCCAAAATGTGGAAACCTTTGCCATCTGTAGCACAGTTAGTGAAAACCCAGTCATGCTTTTGTGCAGAGTATTTCGGTAATTACTTGTATGTAGCTGGAAAAAACCAGTCTGACCAATTTGGTATATACCGTTATCACATAGTTAATAATTCTTGGGAGACACTGCCACCATTTTTGGAGTCCAACCATAAGATCGACTGCCTATGTTCTTGTGATGATCATATATATGCAGTCAACAAATCCATTGAATCCAATCCGCCTCAGAGATATGGCTTGGTTAATAATAACTGGCAACGTGGAGTTGCGTGTAGAAACTGGCCAGGTGGTATCTATAAGTTTCATACTGTAGCAGCAGTAGTTTTGGAAAATATAGTGTATGTAATTCGTGGAAAATCAAAACAAGACGGCAGTTGGAAGAATAGGGATTGGGTAACCAATTCCGCTGTATTGCATTGCTTTGACCCTATTAACAATTACTGGGAAGAAAAGGCGCCAACCTGCAGACCGCACTTTGGATCCAGCATTTTTGTAGTCAATGACAAACTCTATGTGGCAGGGGGGAAAGTTTCTTATTACAGCGACACTGGTGAACCAACTGACGATCCTGCACCAGTTGAAGTCTATGATAATAAGAAGAACACTTGGTCAGTAGTGGAACAAAAACACATTCCCCCAAACAATCTTGGTGCCGTGGAAATAGAAGGGAGGGTTTATTTTGTCATCAATAGATTTCCAATCGACAGTGGAATCAGAATCCCACCAGAGGAGATGTATCACGTTCATTTAAACGAATGGGAAAATTTGGCAAAAGTAAGCAACAAAGCAGTTTTGTGCTATCTTCCTGTGAAGAGACGAAGCTTGAAAACAGAGCACGATGAAAGTCAAGCTGACTAACAATTAAAGTTAGCATGAGATAGCTTATCATGTCCTATTGAGTGATAGCTTTTCTGCAATATTTCTCAGGTAAGGTAATCCAAAATAAAGGTATATTGGTAACTCTGCCTTTTGAAAGAGGTTTGAAAATTATAGCGCTTTTTAATCATGGTAGCTTTGCAGGCTTCGTTGTTCCTATTTTTTATAGTCTTCAGGGGCCGAATTGTGTAGGCATCTGATATAGAGATATGTAGGCTATTAGATCTAGAGAAATGTGTAGCCAGACATTGACAGAAGTCAAAGAGAACTATTTCTTTTAAGTGTAATACCCGTTAGTACTGTAATTTTCATAAAGTGTTTTGAATTTTAGTTTCAGTAGTAGTAAAATATTAAGTGACTTCAAAAAAGGAAATGTATTCCCTTTTCGATTCAGACCCTCGCAGGGTGATAAGGAAACGTTATCATTTATTCAAAGCGATATCTCCTCTATTAACGGAGACTTTGGCAAAACAGTTTTGGTAAGATTAGAATTTACTAAAGCAATGGGGAACAAGAGAGAAAATGCAGACTTTTTTAGACATAACGGATCATGTATCTTACCCTCGGGGAACCTAATGATTGTGTATTAATAATCGCGCGAGCAATAAATATATGTTTTTATCATGTATGTTGTTGCTGTTGTTTTTTTTTTTATGTAAGGTGCATTAGTAAAACGGCATAGGAATGACTGATTTCGGATTAGTAGCCTCTCTCATATTGTTTGAAGGAAGTGTTGAATAATTTAAATGCGTGTACCTTAGTGCCAACCGTTTTCCTACAATGTGGGAAAACAGAATTCGAATATCCAGCTTCGTTTTTCGTTTACCCACGCAGTCGGAAAAATTCGAACTTTTATTTTCCTTTTTAGTTTTCCTGCTACATTGAAAATGGAATTCCAACTTCTATTTTCGTTTTCCCACAACTTTGGACAACGGAATTCTAATTGCCATGTCCGTTTTTCGTCTTTCGTTTTCGTAAGATATGAAAAAAAAAAAAAACAACGGAATTTAAACTCCAATTTTCCTTTTTCGTTTCTCTGTTTTTGTCGCTTTCGAATTTTACCTAAACCGGCACTGTTGACACTTGCTGTCGCTGACTATAAACCTGGAAACAACGGATGATGTTTTGGCGGGAATAAAATATCCTTGACGAAGTCTTTGTCGGTGGTTATTTTATCGAGGAAAGTAATAGCTGTGAAGAGCTTCTATAGGTAATCAAGAACCGTTACACGGCCGAAGCTAAGGGGATGCACAGTTTGCTAAGTGTAAAACGGTTTTGCGGTTGTCATGATATTAAAAAGAGAATGTCAGTTAAGTGTTAATTTAAAAAATGTTAACTAGACTTAGACTTGATGAATAGAAAGTTTCGAAAATTCTTCCATGCGCTAAAAATCTGGCAAACAAGACCAAGAATATGGAGTTGTTACAGATTGACTATTTTCTAGACTAGCGTACTTCAAATAAGTCGGTGGAAATTAGTTACACTAAAAAAGTTAATTGATTTTAGATAAAAAAAGACCGCATGCACAAGTGCTTCATTTCAATGCCAATTAACTCAGAGGAATACTCAGCTTTGTTCAGTTACAGCACACAGCCAAACGCATGCACGGCCTAATCTCTTCTTCAGTGTAACTCTTGTGTAACTTTTGTAAGATGTCTTTTAACCTCAACTTGAAAATTACAAATCTTTAATCTTAAATCTTTAATACAAATTCCAAATTACATTACATTGAACAAGTGAATCCAATGAATTTGAGGACAGCTTAAAACAGAAGACAAGATTCCTTAATATAAGCCGCCTTAGTGTATCATTGTATGATTGTATACCTATTTAAAAAAGGAAGAAAAGATTGATATTATAACCCACAAAACTCACAGACTTTCCCGCGTGTTCAACAAATCTACTGAAATCTGAAGGTTCGTGACCCTCCTTGCGTGAGCCTTTGATACAGACGTGACCATCACGCAACAACTCTGTACGATTTGCATTTCTTCATCTGCAAGATTTTTAAAACTGGAAATTACTGTTGCATAAAAAAGTGGGTAACCTTAAACATGGAATCCGGAAACCAGAATCCGGAATCCGGAATCCAGATTCCGGAAACCGGAATATTGAATTTGAGAATGACGACAGAAAAAAATTCACTTCAGCAATGTTCGATAAGGAAATGTTGGAGAAAAGAAAGGTTATTGTTGTTTTAGTCAATTCTCTTTGCTTTCAGCTTCAACCAAAAACTGAAAACATAACTGAAAACATAACTAGTTTTAAACAACCCCTATGCATGCACCTAGTTGTGCAAAAGGTGGATAAAGCCATCCACTGGATAAATCATTATCCAGTCAAGGTTAGTGATGTTTTGGATGGACAAAGTCAGCCATCCTTTGATGATCTTTAAGCAACCTGGCTCCAATCTCCGATCTCTGGTCCGCGGTCAGTGAACGTACAGTATCTGTCTAGCAGATACTGTACAAGTTAGCAATGTCATGGAGAAACGGGTTTTCGTCAGTAGCAGCAAGCTGTTACTCACTCGACGGTGGCGCCTCTCACTTTCGATGTGCAAAGGTTAAATTAGCTCGTCTAAATAAGTTTGTTTTTCCCACACATACGAGATTAAATCCAGAACAGTACTATTTGCACACTGCCACTGTTGCAAATCACCATCCACTTTTTGAACAACTGGGCCAGATGCATAGCTAGAGGTTGTTTGAACCAGTAATGTTTTTTTTTTCAAAATTACAGTTTGTGCTTGAAGCTGAGAGCAAGAACAAAGGTAAAAACGTCCATGCTTTGATCTAACCCAAAGTTTATGTCCGTCTGATCATCGAAATTTAGCTCGAAAGCTAGATCGTTCCTCGGGGCGACGAACGAATAAGTGCCTTAGGGCGAATTTGCTTCATAATGGTTGGTGGGAAAAAGAATTAATCAATCGATATGCTGATGAAAAATGGCCGCCTGTGTACGCATACAAATAAGAAGAACAAGAAATGGAGGACTGTAAAAATTAAATCAGGATTTTAAACACAAGCAAAATAAACACTCACCGGAGCAGAAAAAACGCGAGATAAAAATTTGCGATCGAAGCTTTTCTTATTGAAGCAATGTTTGTGAAAGCATGTTCAATCGAAAGCCTTGAAGGGTATACTTGATAATCGAAATGGCAATATCCCCTCAGTCATTGTCCACTCACTGCATGCTCAATATTATAGTTACAGTACGTTTACTGTAACTGGGGCCACCCACACAATGAAAACCAATCAAATAGCAGAACTAAAACAATAGATTCCAACATTTTCAAATCCAGCCAATAATATGTCCTGTTTCCAAATCCAGCCAATCAAATGTTCGATGCAAAACAATGAAATCTCAACTTGTTCGTCGTGATGCTTACGCGACTGCGGTGTCGCTTATCAATGAATTGTTAAGCTCAAGCCGTTAGTACTTTCGCGTGCTTGTGGGTTTAAGAAGAATTGAATTTTATGCTGCACTTTCTATGTGATCGTTGGTTTTTTTTGTACATGAAAAGAAAAGCTGCGTAAGAGTGTCACTCGTAAATATATATTGCCATGCAGTAGAGTGCGTGGCGTATGCTTTGAATATTGTCGCAGCTGTTTAAAAGAAACCCTTTAATGGTGTCTGCGTAAAGAAGGTTCCTAGCTATGGCGCCGTCTTTTGTTTTTGCCCGAGTGATTTTACACTCTGAGGCTTTGAAAGTACAAGGCGGAAAAAAATTCGATGAAGATGATATTTCAATACACTGATATCCCAGAAAGGGAGCTGAAACTCCGAAATGTACAGCTCCTGAGACAGTGGACGCGACAGTTTTTCCGAGAACTGCGGACAACAGGAGCGGAATTTATTTTGTAAAAAGTGTCAAAATCTATAACATTATTTTACGATTTTAAACGACAACTGTAAAGATGATGTTTGTGTGGCCGTACGTTCACAGTGAAAAACGGTCAATCTAATGAATTTATCACGGTTGTAAATGTAAAGTCTAAAGTAACACAGAAATTTCTAACGCGAAAGTACTAACGGCTTGAGCTTGAGACACCGTAGTCGCGAGCATCACAACGAACAAGTTGAGATTTCATTGGTTTGTACCGGACATTTGATTGGCTGGATTTGAAAATGTTGGAATCTATTTTTTCAGTTCTGCCATCTGATTGGTTTTCATTGTCTGGGTGGCCCCGGTTTCAGTAAACGCACTGTAAAAATTAATAACGAGAGATGACATAACCTTTTTAATGACGACTCAATAAATCAGCCCTTTTTTCTCAGATTTATTTATTGGACATTGCTGAAGAAAATTATTTCTGTTGACATTCTCAATTATTTACAATAATTCGGGATTCCGGGTACTAGTTTCCGGATTCCGGATTTCGGATTCCTGGTTTCGGGATCCGGGTTCCGGGTTCCGGGTTCCGGGTTCCGGGTTCCGGGTTCCGGGTTCCGGGTTCCGGGTTCCGGGTTCCGGGTTCCGGCTTCCGGCTTCCGGCTTCCGGCTTCCGGGTTCCGGCTTCCGGCTTCCGGGTTCCGGCTTCCGGGTTCCGCGTTCCGGGTTCCGCGTTCCGGGCTCCGGGTGCCGGGTTCCGGGTTGTGGGTTCCGGATTCTGGATTCTGGATTCCGGATTCCAGATTTTAGAGTTGCATGCCCTAATCTCACTATCAGAGTTTGTCAACATCTCAAGATGGTCGCCCATTCCGAGATTCTTTCATCCAAGAGTGCTCAATTTAGAGACGAAGGTCAATTCATCGACGTTCCTTTATAAGTGCTTGAAGACATCTTTCCAGTTCATCGCATTGTACTCGATGCGAATAGGGGTCTGCTAAATCTGCGAGCCACAGTGCGAGCCATGCGAGTCATGCGAGTCATGCGAATCATGCGAGCCATTTTTGCGAGTATTTTTTTCTTTCAACTGGTCTGAGAGGTCGTCGACTTTTCACCAAGAAACACAGATCTCGCGCCCGATTATCACTAAACTATCGCTATAAACCGCCCGCCCGTCATCTTGAAAGCGGAGATGACCCTGGGGACGAGTACAACCTCGCTCCCAGGGTACTCTCTCTTTCCCTGGGAAATTAATTTTAAATTTAGCTACAAAAGTGTCTACAATTGAAATATTCCCAAAAGAAAATCCTAATCTCGCTTCGGTTACCAGAACTATTGCTGGTGCGGCAAATATGAAAAATGCTCTAAACATCTGTACATCGTGCCAAGTCTTGCGTCATAGTAATGGCTACCCTGAGTGTGATGAATTTTTTTCTTTGTTTCACATTTTTGTTTTTTGGAGAAGATTTTGTCTATTCAAATCGCCCAGGATCCGCAAAAAATAAAAACAATGCGTCAAAACTTTATTAAGGTTCAAGACTAAAGTAAAGAAAATTTTCTGAGAGAAACGTACGGTTCCACCGCCCCACCGCTACTCGAATGGGTAGGTTAATGGTATCCATTGGCACCTGTCATTCATTGATATCCACGTTGAAAATCATTCAAGAAAAAAGAGAACAGTACTTCAGGGCAACTCCGTGCATTGGCGTCAAGAATGGTGAGTGAATCGCGTAATTTTAACAGGTTCGCTCTTTAGTGAATCAGAGTTATCAAAACTTTGTCGGTTGGCTGACCGCTGCATGTGGTTGTCTCTTCCCTTAGAATTTAATATTGCAAGAATTTAATATTGCGATCTTATTCATTTTGTTCCGTTGCTCTTGTTCTTGTTCTCATGTGAATATAAATGTAACAAATAAAAAAACCTTAACATTTGTTCTAGGGCTCGCATGACTCGCATGACTCGCATGGCTGGCATGGCTCGCACTGGCTCGCCCTTTGGCTCGCACGTTTATAAAACTCTGCGAATAGCGATTATTTTTACGCCATGTTTACTGCTGAAATGAAGGAGTCGAACCAGGTAGTGATCGAACTGAAAGATGAAAGCATTTCACCTGATGCTTTAAAGATTGTAATGGACTCCATCTACACTGGAGAGCTTTGCGTCAACGACGAAAACGTGTTTGAAGTTCTTGCCGCAGCAGATCATCTTCAAGTCACAACTGTTGTTCAACAGTGTTGTGATTTCTTGAAGAGGGAATTTATCGAGCTTCGACTTGACCTGAACAAATACTGTCTGCTTTCCACAGTGGCCGATAGACACGGTCTCAGAGACCTGCAAGAGGCAGCGGAGAAGAAGACGACATGGATATTCGTGGATGTCTGTGAAAGCGAAGAATTCCTTTCTAATGTTGGCACAGGCCAATTATTCAGCCTCCTCAGTCAAGATGACCTCACTGCACCTTCAGAGACGTTCGTCTTTAAATCAGTAATGTAATGGATTAAACACAAGAAGGAAGAGAGGATGGCAGTTGCAGCCAAAGTTATCGGAGCTGTTCGTCTGGGAGAGGAAGCGAGTTTCTGATATTTATATGCAATTATCCGAAGCATCAATCTATAACAACATGCCTTCCCACCACTCTAAATTTGCGATGAAGAAAGCGAAACCACGATCAATGAAGCCGGTAAGAAAACCACATTGTAAGACTTGAAATCTCTGCTAATTCTAAATAGCAGGATGGGCTGGGGTGGCTTGTTTTAGGGTGTACAACTATCACGAAATGATACAGTTTTAAAGGCCTATCGTATCAAAAGGGGAATGTTATTTCATCATTTATAATATCACTCGGAAAGTTACATAATTATGATGGAATGAGAGCACGCTAATGTTTAGTTTTCACTCGAGAGCAAATTTATTAGGGGTTGTCTACATGCTATAAGTGACTTGCCATAAACATAGATTTTCTTGCTGCTGCAGTAAAGAGTTATTTTCACACGTAATGTTATCTTTCCATCTTGTTTCAGGTTCTTGTTACCATCTCCCCTCAAACGCAGACACACTACTTTGATGTTGACACAAAAAATTGGAAACCTTTACCATCCATGGCACAAGTTTTTGAAGGGACTCGGACATGCTATGGTGCAGTTCATGTTAGTAATTATTTGTATGTAGCTGCACAGAACAGCTTACGTCAATACAGTGCACCTTCTGAATGTTACCACCCTATCTATCGTTATGACTTAGTTAATGATTCATGGGACACCCTGCCACCTTTTCTGGGTTCCAAACATCAGATCCACTGCCTTTGTTCTGTTGATGAATGTATCTATGCATTCAGTGAATCCACTTTGCCTCACAGATATAGTTTGGCTAGTAATAATTGGCAAAGTGGAGCCAAGTTGAGCTTCTACAACACAAGTGACAGCAAGAAAGATAAGTTACAAAACGTAGCAGCAGTGGTTTTCAAATCTAAAATATATGTAATTCATGGATATACAAGAAGTGAAAACGATAAAGGAAATGATAATTATCGAGTAGATATGGCAGCTGTTGTTCATTGTTTTGACCCAGCAAAGAATAAATGGGAACAAAAATCATCAACCTGGTATCCTCACTTTGGATCCAGGCTTTTTGTTGTCACTAACAGACTGTGTGTAGCTGGGGGAAAAACTTCTACTCGTAATGACAATCCAGCCCCAGTTGAAGTTTATAGTTAGGAAAACAATGCTTGGTCTGTTGAGGAACAAAAACATATTCCCCCAAACAATCTTGGTGCAGTAGAGATAAAAGGGAGCGTGTATTTCATCATCAACAAATTTCCAATTGATAGTGGGATTAGAATCCCGCCAGAGGAGGAGTATAACGTTTCGTTAAACGAATGGGAAAATGTGGTAAACGTAAGGAGTGATGCAGTCTTGTGTTATCTGCCTGTAAAAAGAGAAAACTTGAGAGCAGAGCAAGGTGAAAGTGTGTCAAAGTAACTGATAGCTCATCATATCGCATGCCGGCTTTGCGTGTGTGATAACCTCTCTTCAAGATTTTTCACTTGAGGAGTGATCAGAAAAAATAAAAAGTAAATCCTAATGTTGCTGCCAAATATTAATGGTTTTTCGCGTTTCCTTTCTAGCCTTTAGATCTTTCTTTGTATTGCTATTTTACGTGTTTTTGTGGTTAGTCCAAGTGTATGTTTACCATGTACGATGTTAAGAACAAAGAGAGCTATTATCCTTTGTATTGTTTAGAAGTACTTCTAACGTGTTCAGGAAAACTTTCAGTTCGGGTTAGCCTTTCAACATGTTAACAGCAAGTTTCTTAAGGTATCTACGTTACAACTAGTGAAATGCCTCAAGGGGACACAGAAGGAAGTTTATACATCTTTTTGTATTTCGTAGTTCATCAGTCTACTCTCGGAACAATTGTTTCTAAGTTTCGTAGTTCTTACTAGTTAGTCTAATTATAGTTTTCATTATATTTACTTCCTAGTTTTTCGAAACCGCTTTGGTTATCGCTTTGTTACACCGCTTGGTTTACCGCTTTGTTATATCGCTTCGCTACACATCGCTTCATGTGCAAGTACCGTTTTTTACAAGGTTTTAACGCGTTTTTTTTTAACGTCACAACGCGTCGCTTCAATAAACTTTGTCTAAACCGGCTGAAGTCGCGATTTTTGTTGTAGCATTCGTGTCTAAAGCGTGTTAAGAATTATTTGGCACGTCCGAACGACACTTTGAATTCACATGGTCGACGTCCCGTGAGAAAACTGACGTCTTTCCTCTCTCACCTAAAATGGCAATGTCACGCCACCATTCTTTCACAGTTCCTTGGTCGTACCTGGAAGTTTTGTAAATGTAGTTTTTTCGAAACTTTTACTACTTTTAAAGGTTTATATAAAAATTATTCGGGGCTTGGTTTGGTGGTCTTCTATGTTTTGTAATCTATGATTTATTATGGCTTGACCCATATACATATTGATAGTCAAACAATGTAATGTACATTAATTAAGGTTCAGTGTCAAAAAGTGTAATATAGTAAATTTGTACAGTGACTTTATCACTTTGGTGTTTTCTGTATCTTATATTATCTCACAAGTAATAAATACATACTTCTTACTGACTGAGTTTGACGTCCATACTGTAAGTTACATGCCGAGTTTTTCCATCGATTTATTGTCCAGGTGCGAAGCGCGTGGCCTCAGTCGAGCCCCAGTGGCTTTTTCAACAACTCGTGAGAGATGAGTGAACAGTGTCCTTGCACTTTACAGCTTAGCATGGCTGTCGAGAAAGACCTGGATCATCATACAGATTCTCCAAACAAAATTGAACTTACCAACTTATACGAATGTGTTTGAGGTTCTTGCCGAAGTTGATCATCTTGAAGTGACAAGTAATGTTAACCTATGCTGTGATTTCACGCTGATCGATGCAGTTTGTACAGCTTCGGTTCCGTGACCGTTCTTGCGTGATGTTTGGATGGAGACGCGACAATCACTCAAACATCTGTACGATTTGCATTCCTTGATCTGCCAGATTAGCATTTCAAGCGTTGACAGGGTGTGTAAGAAATGTAAAGCAAACCATCTTAAGATGGTCGCCCATTCGGAGATTCTTTTATCCAAGTGTGCTCAATTTCGAGACGAAGGCCAATTCATCGACGTTCGTTTAAAAGTGCGTGAAGACATCTTTCCGGCTCATCGCATTGTACTCGCTGCGAATAGCGATTATTTCCACGCCATGTTTACTGCTGAAATGAAGGAGTCCAACCAGGAAGTCATCGAACTGAAGGATGAAAGTATTTCCTCCGCTGCCGTAAAGATTGTAATGGACTCCATCTACACTGGAGAGCTTAACGTCAACGAGAAAAACGTGTTTGAAGTTCTTGCCGCAGCAGATCATCTTCAAGTCACAACTGTTGTTCAACAGTGCTGTGATTTCTTGAAGAGGGAATTTATCCAGCTCCGACTTGATCTTAACAACTACTGTCTGTTTTCCACAGTGGCCGATAGACACGGTCTCAGAGATCTGCAAGAGGCAGCGGAGAAGAAGGTGGCTTCGATGTTCAAGGATATCTGTGAAAGCAAAGAATTCCTGACCCATATTGGTGGAGACCAATTATTCAGCCTCCTTAGTCGAGATGACCTCAGTTCGCCTTCGGAGACGTTCGTCTTCAAATCAGTGATGCAGTGGATTAAACACAAGAAGGAAGAGAGGATGGCAGTTGCAGCCAAAGTTATCGGAGCTGTTCGTCTGGGGCTGGTGGATATCAGGGTCGTAATTGAAGAACTGAACACAGACGAAATGCAAAGGGATCCAGAGATTCATATGTTGGTGTATGAAACGTCAATCTTTAAGCACATGCCTTCAGAGAATTCTAAATTTGCTGTAGAGAAAGCAAAACCTCGATCTATGTGTCCGGTAAGAGAAAGCACACTCACTACGAGACATGACAGTTATATGAACCATTGCAGTGGGGTGGGGAGGAAGACGGGGATAGAGGGTTGAAAGAAACCGGCACGACTTATTGGAAGGGTAAATTGTTTTGTATATTCAGTTTCTCCAGCAGATAATTATTAAGAGTCGAGCAAGGTAATCAATATTATTTTTTAACGTGGCAGTAGTATGGTCACGCAAACTCGACCACCTTCACGTGTGTTAGCTTTGTTTTTGCCGAGGGCCCATACGTGTTAGAGGATTCCAAATACACTCATGGCTATGTGCCCACAGGAGTCCCTAAAGTTTCCAAATCTCAAACTACGCAATACACTGACAGCATGTTCAAAGTTCACCAGCATAGCCAAGTCTTATCCTGATAAATATTCAATGCAGGAAAAATTCACGTATATTCATAATATACTTAGTACACCTTATCTTCCAATCTGGTTTCAGGTTCTTGTTGCCATTCTCCCTTCGACGGAGATGCAGTACTTTGATGTTGAAACCAAAACATGGAAACCTTTGCCATCTATGACACGCTTAAATGCATATGAACAAAACGTTTCCTGCCACTGTGCAGAATATGTTGGTAATTATTTGTATGTAGCTGCACATAAGCAATCTGGTGGCAATGTTATCTATCGCTATGATATTGTTAATAATTCCTGGGAGGCACTTCCGCCTTTTCTGGATTCCGACCATCAGATCAACTGCCTATGTTCTATTGATGATTACATTTATGGAATCAGTGAATCTAAACCACTTCAGAGATATAGTTTGGCTAAAAACAATTGGCAAAGTGGAGCTAATTTGAGTATCTTTAAGAAAGGCGATCGTAAAGATGCGTTATTTACTGTAGAAGCAGTGGTCTTTAAATCTAAACTATTTACAATTCACGGATATAAACGAAATGAAGGTGACTTAAAGTCACCTAATTGGGTAGATAAAGCAGCCATTGTGCATTGTTTTGACCCAACTAAGAATGAATGGAAACAGAAAGAGTCAACCTGTCGCCCCCACTTTGGGTCCAGTCTCTTAGTGGTCAATAACAGACTGCACGTGGTGGGAGGAAGAATTTCTTGTTTCGATAATTTTCACTTGTGTGGTAGCCCCGCGCCTGTTGAAGTGTACAATGAGGAAAACAACACTTGGTCTGTTGTGGAACAAAACGATATTCCCCCAAACAAGCTTGGTGCAGTGGAAGTAGGGGAAAAGGTTTATTTTTTAATAAACAAATTTGCAGTTGATAGCGGTATAAGAATTTCACCAGGAGGGCGGTATCCTGTTCCTTTGGGTGAGTGGCAAAATTTAGGAAAAGTTGACAAAAGTGCTGTTCTGAGTTATCTGCCAGTAAAGAGGGAGAGTTTGAAATCAGAGTGACATTGACTTTCCTTAGTTTATAGTTATAATATCAAATTATAGATTAGAACATTTAACAGTTTTCTTAGTAATAGCCTTGGAAAGCTTCAATATATCAATCAGTAAATAAACGAAAAAGGTTGCAAAAACAGTAAAAAGAGGCTAAGATGGGTAGAAAGTTAGAGTCAGGACGGACTGAGAGGACTGAAAAATGTCGCGATTTGAGAATTTGAACCTAATTGAGAACTGCTGCATCAGAAATACAAGCAATGTATTTACAATGATACACATGCATGTCCAGAGTGTTTACCGTTATTTTTGTCGTAATATTCACACCGTTTCTCGCTTGCTTGGCCCTAATGATCTACCTCTTGGTTTTAAGTTTTAGAAGTTCAAGTTTCACTCTTTTGTAATAATTCTATTTTCAAGCAGTTTGATATTGAATGGTTTCAATAAATGTGTACATATGTAAGCTGGTTAATAAAAATGTTGACGAACTTGCTAATGTTTCGGTTTTGTTTTAGTTGGTTCCCAGGGGCGTTTGGGAGACAAGTAAATAACATCCTTTATTCTTTTAAGGGAATAGTTTTTTAGGTTAATAATTGTGAGGAAGTAAGGGATGAGTCTACTTTTAAGTTTTGTATCGTAACGGGAACTTTGAAAAAATAATTTTGGTAAGAGTAGAATTTACAAATAGGGAGCAAGAAAGAAACTAAACATGTGTCTTCCCCTCAGAGAACCCTACGACTGTGTATTAATAATCTCCGTGCAAATAAATAGTACTCAGCAGCAATATTACTTTGTACAGTTGCAATGATGCCTGACTGGTTGTACTAACTCAATAAAGGTGAAGGTAAATAAATTTTTTGATCACGTATGGTTTTTTTGTGTGTCAGCTTCATTAGAAAGCCAAAGAAAGAATGATTTCGAATAAATAACCTCTGTCCTGTTGCTTCAAGAAATTGTAGGATAATTTAAACGGTACGGGGGTCGTTGTGTGCTAGTCTGGCGTGGCACATGTATGGAACTGACGTAGTTTGTAACCGTTATTTCGAGAAATTCAAAGGAATAAAACAACCCAGACTGTTTAGTTTATCAAAAGATCGTCATTTTGGGTGTTGCCTCGATAAAGCAAGTAAGAAAAGTTAGGAGGAAAACAGCAATAGAAATCGCGCAGTTTCCTAGACTGCGACACTAATTAGCCAAACGTTTCGTGACCTTCCTCGCGTGACGATTTCCAGACGTGCGATCACGTGACGCAAATTAGCATTTTAATGTCTCCAGGGCGCGTTTGAAATGTAAAGCAAAGCATCGCAAGATGGTCGCCCATTCCGAGGTCCTTTTATCCAGATGTGCTCAGTTTCGAGACGAAGGTCAATTCATCGATGTTCGTTTAAAAGTGCGTGAAGACATCTTTCCGGCTCATCGCATTGTACTCGCTGCGAATAGCGATTATTTCCACGCCATGTTTACTGATGGAATGAAGGAGTCCAACCAGGAAGTCATCGAACTGAAGGATGAAAGTATTTCCTCCGCTGCCGTAAAGATTGTAATGGACTCCATCTACACTGGAGATCTTCGTGTCAACGAGGAAAACGTGTTTGAAGTTCTTGCCGCAGCTGATCATCTTCAAGTCACAACTGTTGTTCAACAATGTTGTGATTTCTTGAAGAGGGAATTTATTCAGCTCCGACTTGATCTTCACAACTACCGTTTGCTTTCCACAGTGGCCGATAGACACGGTCTCAGAGATCTGCAAGAGGCAGCGGAGAAGAAGATGGCTTCGATGTACGTGGATGTCTGTGAAAGCGAAGAATTCCTTTTGTAATGTTGGTGCTGATCGATTATTGAGCCTCCTAAGTCGAGATGATCTCAGTGCGCCTTCGGAGACGTTCGTCTTCAAATCAGTGATGCAGTGGATTAAACACAAGAAGGAAGAGAGGATGGCAGTTGCAGCCAAAGTTATCGGAGCTGTTCGTCTGGGGCTGGTGGATATCAGGGTTTTGATTGAAGAACTGGACACAGACGAAATGCAAAGAGATCCAGAGATTCACATGTAATTCCATGAAGCGTTAGTCTTTAATTTCATGCCTTCTCGTAATCCCAAGTTTGCTGAGGAGAAAACAAAAACGCGAGAAACTAGCCCGGTAAGAATGTTTTTGGACTTCACTTTGCGATGCCACCGAACGAAGCCTATGACACAGAAAGTTAGTCGAATGGTCGTATTAAGTATGTTTGCCCGACATTTGAATTTGACATAATTTCATATTTTACGTGGCAGTAATCACTTGATTTTATCACGCAATCCCAGGCCCCGGAATTTGTTATAGACTACGTAGGAGAGTAGTCCCTCTTTCACTTAGTCCGTCGCGCGTGACGCGAAAAAAGACTGCGAGAAAAAAAAAAAAAAAAAAAACAGAAAGCCGCGCGAAATCGCAGGGGCGAGGAGCCCCAAGGATATCGCGCGGGCATTTTTCTCTCGCGGTTTTCTTTAGCGTCACGGACGACAGATGAAGCGAAAGAGGGACTACTCGAAGTCTAAATTTGTTAGGGTAGGACCATTTTAATTTGGGGGAGGGAGGACGAGGGGGTGTCGGCTAGTATTTTTTAGCTAGTAAATTTTTTTCAGCTTCGGGTCGTGCAAGATTTCTTTATTTTCTTCTTCGTTGCTCGTTTTCCGACTGTTACTTGGTTTTCTTTCTGGGGAAATCTTTTCGGTAATTGCGCGGCCCCCCCTCCTCATCTCGAGAATGTAATGGTGTATATTTGGCTTATCACGCAAGATTTTTGTTCTGCATTTTTTGCCTTGACTCAGATGTCTTCGCCTAGGCCATTGGCATTTCTTTATATTATTGAAATTTCTTTTTCCTTTACTGTCATTTCAGGTTCTTCTTGCAGTTCCACCCCAGGCTCAAATGGTGTATTTTAATGTTGAAGCAAAAACGTGGAAACCTTTAGCGTCCACAACACCATCAATTGAGGCAGCGGTATGTTTCTGTGCAGCGTCTACTGGTAATAACTTGTATGTTGCTGGATTGTACAGGGGCAATTACATTTTCCGTTATGATACAGAAGGTAATTTGTGGGAGAAGCAGCCACACTCGTGCGATGAAATCAAAAATTTATGTATTGTAGACGATTACATGTATGCAATTAGTTCTGATTGTAATCGGTTTCCTCAAAGGTATAGCTTTGCTAAATGTCACTGGCAAACGTTTGCCAAAGTAGGTATTACGAATAGTCATCCTAACCAGTTTTACAATAGTGGAGCGACAGTACTTAACTCAAAGGTGTATGTCCTCTATGGATCTAAATTGTATTCGGGTAGCTGGCGAATGCAGAATGCAGTGCTACACTGCTTTGATCCGGTAAAAAACGAATGGGAAAGAAAAGCAAAAACCTGTAAACCTCACTTCGGATCCTGTCTTTTTGTAGTATACAGTAGACTTTATGTAGCAGGGGGTTGTAACTCTATTGCCCCAAATGGTACCCTACAGGGTAACCCCGCACTTGTAGAAGTTTATGATGAGGAAAAAAACTCTTGGTCTGTTGTTGAACAGACCCACATTCCCCCAAACAAGCCTAATGCCCTGGAAATAGAAAGGAAAGTTTACTTTATAATAAACAGTTTTCCAGTTGACAGTGGCATCAGAATTCCACCAGGAGAGCTGTATCCTGTTCATTTGGGTGAGTGGGAAAATTTAGCAAAAATTGCCTCAACTGCTGTTCTGTGTTATCTGCCAGTAAAGAGAGAGAATTTGAAAGCAGAGTGAGAATGGTTGTTTCCTCACTTAAAATATCAAATGTTCACATCAAAACATGGTAAAATTTTCTTGTAGTTAAGTTGCCCATGTATCAATACATACATTGCTGCATGAAGGAAAAAGATTGCGAGCAAAGCAGAGAAGGAATGAGGCGAGCAAAAACGTAAAGGTCAGGTAGGAGATGAAAGGAAAGGAAGACTAGTTCCCTCCCTTGTCTCGATCTTTGATCCAAGCTTATGAATCTCCTTCCTTGCTTAGCACTGGTTTTCTTGATTTAATCGTTTAGTAGTTAATATTGAAAGGCTGAATTAAATTTGTACAAATTTAGGGCGGTTTTCAATTGGGTGTCGTGAAACCAAAACCAAAGGAATCACTCTGTTCAGTCACAAAGAGCACAGAGAAGGAATCAACCAATCAATACTCGAAGAAAATACGTGTAGCTGACGCAAAAGGCGGGAAAGCATGTGTGAGCGAGTCACGATCAATTTGGGTTTTCTTCTGATTGGATACTGAGAAAGTGGCACAAGTTTTGTTTTTTAAGCCCATAGTGCATGTAGCGTAGTAAATCAATTACTCTTTGACACTCAAGTGAAAACCACTGTAGTTTTTAAACTCGCAATGACAGACTTTCAAATGTACCGCCAGTCTGCCGTTTAAATTAGTTTTAAAAGTCGCTTTAGAACCGTGTTTAGAAGTCTGTGTGAAATACAGAAAATAAGACGCATTCGTTACACAATTATTGTATCAAGGTTGTAAGCCTTTCTGCTACAGACATTGCAGGTTGTTATGAGTTATTAGCTTTGTAGCTTGGGCACTATGCGTGTGTATGTAACATCGTTTTTGAGAACTGAATAACAGAACTTTACTCAACTTCTAGCGCTAATTTTTTATCACGTTAGTAAATTATACCAGTGGTCTAGAATTGACAGTTATTCTAAACTAAAAGACATTGCCTGTTTTAAACGTCTTGTGAAACTATAGACTAAAGTTAGTTTAATAAACATCTTTTTGAACGTTTGGCAGGCCAATGTGTATATCATTTCAATTTGCCTCCCCTACATTACGATGAAATCTTCGGCTTTGCTCTTCAAATTTAAGTTTACCAAACTCAGCTGATATAACAAGCTGTACCTTACACTATCGCAGTAAATTGATGCTTTCCATTTTTGTTGAGAAACTTATTCACAACCTTTTAGACAAAGAGAAATGTACTTAAGGTGATTCCCTAGTAAAAGAACCCCCCATAGATTTCCGATGAAACTTGGTATGCTGTTGATACAGGACAAGGAGAAAACGTAATAAAAAGAGGAGGTCACCGTGCTTGTTTTTACGCCACAATACTGACAAATGCGGTTATCTAGGTGACTTTTGGCAATCTCCGTGCGCAACAAATAAGTTCGATTATTTTTCAATGCAGCGTGTTATATCACACAGAGTTTGACTTTCTTTGATTGTTTATTCATCTACGTCCCAGAAAAAATGCCTTCAAATACCCTCCAGTTTTTTATCCTTTAAAGGAAACATAATTTGGACATGCGCTGTTGGGCCCGTTACGTCTCCCTCGGTAGTATTTATTTCATTTGCCAAAAGCAAGTAGCCATAGATTTCTGCTACTTTTTTCTCAGTTATTGAGGATATTGTTCTCACTGAATTTGTGAAATAAAAAGTGGGGGTCACCGTGCTCGTTTAAAAGAAAAGGAGCATTTATTTCGGTATCGAGCTTAGTTTAAGGGAAATCTCTTACGTTTTGTACGCGCACGCGATCATCTGCGTGCGCTAATGACGCTAAAATCGTGCGCAGTAGGGATGCGCAATGCAATGCTAAGGAATCACCTTAAGCACAACTAGTGTCAGTGACCTTACGCAAACATGGCGGGAGCAGCAGCGGAAACAAAACCATCTCAAGTCGAGCCTCCTCTGTAACCATTTCTCACAAGCGACTAAAATTGCGGCGGCATCTTTGCGGCTTCGAAGTGTTTGTGAAGGCGAGTTAGATAAAGTTTTGAACGAGCAGTAGATTTATACTAAAACAGTTAGATTATTCGCTCTTGATTTCTCTGCGTGATAGAAATCTCGAGCTCATTTGTTTCTAATTGTGTTAACACTTCCAAAGCTTGGTAGGACTCGAAAGTACTATCTCTCCTTCTCTCAAAGTTTGTATAACCTTGGTGTCAACGCGGAAAACGTTCTCTGTTTCTTTAAAAATACTAAAGGCATCTGTTGTTTCAAGGCGAGAGAAATTAAAAGCACAAGGTACATTCTTCATTTGTCAGAGCTTCACAAGGAAATTTGAGTTCACAGTTCGGTCAAACCCCTGTATCTAATATCTCTTTTCAATTATTGCAGGATTTGTGGGTTATATGTATAATAACCCACAAAACCACCTACTCCCGGTATGCGCTCATTAGAAAGATCGTCAATTGTGTACATGTGCGTGGCTTCGATAAGGAGCACTCGCGAAGACTATTTGAAGAAACATGCACTAGGAATCGCGCAGGCCCTGGTACTAAGACGGGAGGCTGTCAGCAAATAGTTTCATGACCTTGTTCGCGTGATGTTTTTAGGCAGACTCGGTAATCACGCGATGATCTGTCAGATTTGCATTTGAAACAGGACGAGCAGAACATCGCAAGATGGTCGCCCATTGCGAGATTCTTTTATCCAAGTGTGCTGAGTTTCGAGACGAAGGTCAATTCATCGACGTTCGTTCAAAAGTGTGTGAAGACATCTTTCCAGCTCATCGCATTGTACTCGCTGCGAATAGCGATTATTTCCACGCCATGTTTACTGATGGAATGAAAGATGTCGAACCAGGAAATCATCGAACTGAAACTTAAGATGAAAGCATTTCATCAGATGCTTTAAAGATTGTAATGGACTCCATCTACACTGGAGATCTTCTTGTCAACGAGGAAAACGTGTTTTAAGTTCTTGCCGCAGCAGATCATCTTCAAGTTACAACCGTGAGGGAATTTATTCAGCTCTGACTTGACCTTCACAACTACTGTCTGCTTTCCACAGTGGCCGATAGACACGGTCTCAGAGATCTGCAAGAGGCAGCGGAGAAGAAGATGGCTTCGATGTACGTGGATGTCTGTGAAAGCGAAGAATTCCTTTTTAATGTTGGTGGAGACTAATTACTTAGCCTTCTCAGTCGAGATGACCTCAGTGCACCTTCGGAGACGTTCGTCTTCAAATCAGTGATTCAGTGGATTAAACGCAAGAAGGAAGAGAGGATGGCAGTTGCAGCCAAAGTTATCGGAGCTGTTCGTCTGGGGCTGGTGGACATCAAGGTTGTGATTGAAGAACTGAATACAGAGACAATGTTGCAAGTTCCAGAAATTCACGTGCATTTGCATGAAGCATTGCTGTATTATTGTATGCCGTCAAGAGGCTCTAATTTTGCAGAAGGAAAGGCGAAGTTACGTTCAACAGGCACAGTGAGATTGATTTTATGATTAAGACTGATGTTAAGAAAGCGAATGGAATAATTGTTTTAGTAATTATATACAATACTCAAGCTTAATTATTGTCGCAAGAGTTAGAACACCATTACATTTCTTAATAGAAACTAGTTTTTTGGCATGTTGACGTTGAAATTCCAGTTTGACCTATACTATGCCATTGTACGATACCGCTGCTTTCCCGGCTAATTCAGTCCTGTCTTATCTTGGCTACAGTTCATTTGACATGGAAAGATATGACCCGCTATTTAAGTCAATATGAAGATTTGAAATATATAACATCACAAGTTAACATTAAGTACCTTGTCAAGTCAAGTGTACCGAGAAATTATTTGTTTACCGATCCCGAGCCTAATGAAGACCAAACAATGAATTGTGTTGAAATGAAACTAAAGGAAGTACTGTACTAAAAGACAAAAGGAAATTAGAGAGAATGAAAATGATATTCAAAGATAATTGACTGTCATTTCAAAAACGTTGCTTAATCGTCTCCAATGTTTATTAAGCTGGTTTTAAAGCTTTGCCCTGCTGGAGTCAGCATGTCTTCTCCAAACTTAAGGTTTCGAGAAGACATGCTGTAAAGGCTTTTAAACCTTTGCCCTGCTGCACAATTTAAAAATTGTGCTGAAGGAATTTTTACGTGTATAAAACAGTATAAATAAAGTTATCAATGAATGAATGAAGGAATGAATGAAGGAATCAATCAATCAATCAATCAATCAATCAATCAATCAATCCATTAGTAAGGTAGTATGAAGATTTTTTATTGAATTCCTCCCACACTAGCTTTTTTTGCTTGATTTTGAATGATTTCAAGCGATTTACTGTATAAAACACGTCACCACAAACAAAATGGTAAGGTACCCATATATGATAAAGCCTCGGCTACTGGCTCTTGGCAGAGGTTCGTGTATGCAATCAAAGCTAGAAATGCAATAACTCGAGTTTTCTAATACAGTTTATCAGTTAGCACCTGAGTGGCCAATTATTTCTCTGATGGTCCGTTGCCAACTCTATTCTTGTTGCAGGTGCTTGTTGCTGTTCTACCTAATGCCCAAATGCAGTATTTTGACGTTGAAACCAAAATATGGACATCGTTGGCGCCTGTGACACCTCAAAATAACTTAACGTGCTGCTGTTATGCAGAGTCTGCAGGTATTTTGTTTGCTGGTGGAAAAGACCCTGATGGTGACTGTATTTATCAATATCACATGGAAAAGAATTTGTGGGAAAGGCAGCCACATAACTTAGGAACTGTCGAAAAGATGTGTACTTTAGATGACTTCGTGTATGCAATCATGCATTGTAACCAGCTCCCTCAAAAGTATAGCTTTTCTAAACGTCAGTGGCAAACGTTCGCTAAGGTAGGCATTACAACTGATTGCAACAATGATTTTCACAACTCTGGGATGGCAGTACTTGGGGGAAAGGTGTATGTCCTTCATGGAGAGATAATAAGATCAAATCGCAATATGTATGTCCAAACTGCAGTGCTTCATTGTTTTGATCCATTAAAGAATGAATGGGCATGGAAAGCAGCAACCTGCCAGTTTCACTATGGATCTTGTCTTCTTGTGGTAAAGAGTAAACTCTATGTTGTAGGGGGTAATGTATCTATCGACAGTTATGGTAATCTAGGTGGTATTCTTTCACCTGTAGAAGTTTATGATGAGGAAAAGAACACTTGGTCTGTTGTGGAACAAAAACATCTTCCCCCAAACAATCTTGGTGCAGTGGAAATAGAAGGGAGGGTTTATTTTATCGTCAACAAATTTCCAGTTGACAGTGGAATCAGAATCCCACCAGGAGAGCTGTATCCTGTTCATTTAGGTGAGTGGGAAAATTTAGCAAAAATTGCCCCAAATGCAGTTCTGTGCTATCTGCCAGTAAAGCGGGAAAATTTGAAGACAGAGTGAAGTTAACTACAAGTTGCAGTTAGTAAAATTGAATCCCCCCCCCCCCTCACTAGCATTTTATCATATATATTACTGTCAGTAACAACAATATACCAAAGCCATAAGGTATACACATATAGTGCTCACATAACTTTTTCCTGTGTAGCATGAGTATAACTTAATGTTTCTAGGGTTTCGTGGGATGAAGTAAGTTACCATCACCTGGAATTACGTGAGAAAGCAAGAATTGTATAAAACGTATAAGCTGCCTTTACCGCCATTCTTATCTACAGTCTTTCTTTTTTGATGGTAACAAAAAATCAATAGTAGATTTTATAAAGAATTTGTGTCCCATCAAGGTTGAAATTTTAGAAATAGTATTTTTTAAATCCTACAGTCGCTTTGTAGAGTAAAATGTTTGTCACTATATATTAAGAGTGCTTTCTTCTGTACAATGATCAAGGGTGTCATCGCTATGCTTGAGTGTCGCAATCCAATTTAGCATTTCCCAGTGCTAAAGAAACGACAAAGTGCCGTAACTTCAGTGATGAAGAGAATTGTTCTCATAAAAAATCTAGAACTGCGTTTAATCTTTCGTTGATTTCGAGGAAATGCAAGTTAATGAATAGAGGTGACACATGCCCCAGGGGCAGCCGTATAGAAGTATTAGGTTGTTTAATGAAAGCTCTTTCGCCGATTCCAATAGCTTTGACTCTAGCTCCGTAATGATAACAGACCTGTTGTTTAGCCTGGAAGCTACGCAGTTTATTCTTTCATTACGAATAGTGTAATATTAATGACTGTTTATTCTGAACTGTTGATCATTTTTGTATGCATGTAAAATAAATTTGAGAAATAAAGTGTGCGAAACTGCAGCCATTATTTCGTCCCCATGTCCCATCTATGTTACGTACTGTGTGGACGGCATAACATTTTAAACGGAATTGTCAGTATCATATATGATTTACTTTCCTTTCAAAACAATCTATAACTCACAAACCAGAGCCACAAAAACGAGTAACTTTTATTAACATCAATAACGTAGAGAATAATTAAGGATCTATTGCTACAAAATATAAAATGGAGACTGTACGTTAGTTTGGCGACTTGGCAGTAACTTAAAGAAGTCAAAGTTGGCCTTTATTTGTTCCTTGCCAAGAGACACAAATGGCGGCTGTACAAATACCCTTCGTTACAAAGCTGCAAACAGAACTTCGAGAAACTTATTATACGATTTTAAAGTATAAGAATGAAACAATATTTGTGCTAAGTTTTGTTTTCGTAGGATTGTTTTTACGCCCCCGCTGTTTTCGTAAAGAAGCGTTAAATTCTGAGCATTTTAAGCCGCGAAAACCGCCATTATATGCAAAGTTCCAACTTTCTTAAATTTTGGCCGTAAAATAAATCGTTGGAACTTTAAACTATTTTTCCATGAATAAGTTAACCCAAAGGTATGTTTTGGCGAAATAAAAGAAAAATCGATTTTTCGTGACTGTCTTCCGATTCTCGACACTCAGAAAATCACTCTTAAATTTTTTTTTTTCTGTTTAATGGTCAAGGGTTGTATAGCTATGCTTAAGTCTAGTAATCAAATTTAGCATTTGTTAGCTAGTGCCTTAGATACTAATAAACTGCAGTAATTTGATAAATAGAATTGTAATCTTAAAAATCTAGAACTGTCTTTCATTTTTTTTGGATTTTCAGAGAATATTAGTTTGTGAACAGAGATGACAAATACCCCAGGGGCAGCCGAGCATTAGGAAGTTAGACTAGGTGATTTCGGCGTCAGGAAAATCGTCCGTACTAGTAACTGAACGTGGATATGTGAATTTGACTGACAGTTTACAATATACAGATATAGCTTTGCTCTTTCATTGGGAATAGTGTTTCCACTTAACTGCAGTTGATTATTCTTGTAACAGCAAATGTATAGAATAAATTATATAAAATGAAGAAAACTGCAATCATCATTTCTTTCACAAGTCCTTTCTGTCTCACGTATTGTGTACACGGCAATACATTTTCGAAAATGGTCCGTAAAATGAATTGACTTACATTCTTTTCAAAATAACCTTTAATTCACAAGTTACAGCGACAAAAACAAGAGACCAGCATTAACACCAGACCATTTCACGTTAAAAGCAGGGCGTCACTAAAATTACGATTTACGCGATAAGTCAACGTAATCTCGCATTTTGATTGGTTCTTACTTATGATCGATTGGAGGACAGACGTATAGATGACGTCATTACCATTTGCTTTTGTTTCTTTATTATATAAAACAGATAGGACCCATTATTTAAACGAAGTTTAGACAACCTTTATGAAAGTCATCGTCCAAGCCATGTTTAAACCATGAGTACCGATTATTTAAACATTGTTATTCCATAACAGTGTTTAGACAGTGTCTAAACACCGACTAAGGAACAAAAGTGAGTTAGACCTGATCAAAGGTAGGTTTAAACGCTATTTCACGATATTTTCATGGTCAGCCATTTTGAAATGGAGGGACCTCTGCGCTACAGACAGTTAAGAAACTACGCCAATCGACGTAATATACATGTTCGAACAATTTGGCACCCGGCCTAGGAATAGATAAAACCCATTAGAGGAATACGGCCACGAAGACTTTCGATTGCGGAGGGGCGGGGGGGGGGGGCGTAAGGGGGGTCCGAAAACCGCAAAACCGCGCAAAAAAACGTAAAAAACCGCAATACCGCATGGAAATTTACCAAAATACCGAAACCGTAGTTACAAATGTGCTACGGTGCCGCCATCGTTACTTCTAGTTCGCCATCCATTAGAAATACGACCTTATTTAGTTTGATAAAAGTGTAGGTTAATGTTAATCAACGTATGATCATCGCACTCATAAAATAACACTGTAATATTATAACTGATCTTATCATTGTGCACTCTGACGAGTATCGACGACTTCCATGACTCCGTACTGAAAAGATTAATAATTGACACACGTCCGTGGCACTGACTTCGTTATGCTGCTGTGGAACTAATATAAGTGCGCTCGCGCCAGCACGAATACTGCTGAGACCCAATTGAAAAACATCGATGTTTACGACTTCAGCACTGGAAACCACTCGAATGTTTTACACAACGCAAGCTTTCATCGAGTTTTTTTCGGTGAAAATTCGTCAAGATGATAGTTTTCAAGTTCAAATATCCCGAATACGAACTCGGAACCCATTTTATGTCGCAACTCGACTGAATCAACCTTAAATTTCATTTAAAATATTTCCAAGAAGAATTTTGAATAACCCGAAGACAACGTAGTCAGCCCCATGAAGTGTTCAGTAAAGCAAACGATTGTTGAAGCGTTATAACTCTCCCGAAGGGAGTTCTTGCTCCCAGAAGAAACGTCGCTGAGCTTCCAATCTCCTCTTCTTGCTCGGCAGACATTGTCCCGCACTAGGCCACGGCAAATACTGTAGGAAATCTGAGCGAAAGATTCCCAGCGCGGAAAGTGAACAAGTCGACGTATCATTGGATAAAATGGTTAATCATGCCAATTATTAACTGGAAAAAGCGGAAATTACAAACAGCAAAGCTTGCTTACGCAACAGTGGTCCCTTGCAAAACATAAACAAGAGATCAAAAGTCATCGGAAGCGTCAGGATCCGAATAATAACTGTCATGACTGGAAAGCGCAGACGGCTGCAGACTCTTTTTTACCGATTACCGCGATCCAAAATTTATGAAAACCGCAAACCGCTTAGTCTTATAAAACCACAATATCGCAGTTTAAAATAGAGATTTCCGTAAAACCGCACCAAAAACAACACAAAACCGCATCACCGCAAACCCTTACGTCCCCCTCATTGCGTTTTCGCCTTAGAGAGGACTCGGTACGTCAGTGATCTCGTAAAATTTTTGGATAAAGATCTTCAACAACAACAAACAAGGACAGGTGTGCCGCTTACACCAATGCAGCAAGTGCTAATTGCTTTAAGCTTCTATGCGACAGGAACTTTCCAGAGGGTTACTGGCGATTCTAGCAAACAATCTCTAGAAGCGATTGAAAATTACTGTATTTTCGACTATCCTCCTGTTTCGTGACTTTTTCCGCTACTCGGCCGGCTTCAAAGTTTGGCTCCTCTTCGCATGTAATAACTTCCCTCTCGTCTTTGTTCCGACTTAAATCAAGTTCTTCTCCTGTATCATCATCAAATTCCTGCTCTAGAGGATTAACTGAGGCTGGGATAACGTCCGCTACTAATTTGGTTTCTTCACTTGGGGAGGCAGGAGCTTTTTCTCCACCAGTTTTTTTTTTTTTTTTTTTTTTTTGCTTCATGACGATGTAAGTCCTGCTCCTTTTTCGACTGGAGTTTCAGCCGCCTCCAGCATCCTTAAAGCTGACTGAGCTCACGTTTGATACCGTTAGGAGTTTGGGAGTTAAATTTAGTTAAAATGACCTCCCATGCCTTTGCCTTTTTTACAAACGCTTTACTGTCATAGTCTTTGCTTTCTACTTCTGGAACGTCTCTACCCAATTCGGCCAATAAAAGTTTTTCTTGTTCGCTGAAATTTGTTGCGGGGCTTGTTTTAGACGCCATGTTTAAGAGCCATAACCACTGTCTGGAAATTTGCATACGAAATAACTCCGCAGACAATGCATTTCCTCGTAAGACATGGTTTAGTCATTGTTTCGAGAAAACACGGTTCTGTCGCGTTTCAATAATGAATTTTAAAAATTGTTTAGCCGTTGTTTATCGAGACAACGTCTAAACCGTGGCTCAACCCTAAACAATGATTAACTTAGACTTCATTTAGATAAGCGGCCCATAGATTCCACCTTGCTGTGCGTCTGTTCAGTAATAGATCACAGGAGACGTCAAAATGTCGTAAGAACATCAGACACACTCCGCTATCGCCTCGTGTGCCACATTTTGTTCTTACCACATTTTGAGACGCACGTGTAATGATATTGCGCCGACATAATGTTTGATATTATGTTTGACCCTTAGCGTTGTTGGTATATGATCGAAACATCTCCGGACTTTGATCGGAAGTCTTCAGTAGTCTTCGATTGTCTTCGAAAATTTTAGGAGACGTTCGAAAACGTTTGAGTGGCCTTCGCACAAATTTTGGAGAATCTTCGGAAAAATTCGGAAAGTGGTCGGAAATCTTTGAAAACCGTCAAAAACGTCGTTAGATTATACAATAAAGAAAATAGGACATGGTTGTTTGTAGATATGGAATTTCTCTTCTCGTGGTGAACTTTATATCACGCTCGTTCGCTGCGCTCAATTGTGGGATATCGAGTTGAACAGTCGTTACATTCAAGATGTACCAATCAATTTCAAATGGCATAAAGAAAAGTTGTCTGATTTCCATCCATTTATCCCTCAAAATCTTTCAAACAAATCATTCCTTAATTGGGGTGTTTGCTTTTAAAGGAGCTCATAGCAAAACTTTAAAGACCACCCCTACTTACAAATCATACCAAAAAGTTGTTTGATAAGAATTTGCGTTTCACATCGCAGTTAAACGTGTGCATCTAATATCTCTTTTAGATTTTTGCGTAACTGAGTAGATGTTGGTATACATTCATCAAAAATATCGTCAATACTGGGTCTTGCTCTCCATGGAGCACATGGAAACACATTTTATTGAGACTATAGAAAGAAAACAGCATTAGAGATCGAGCAAGGTCTTGGCGAAGGTTCCTCGTTAGTACACCCGTCACTGTAACCCCACCCCCTTCCCAGGGAAACGTGGGGCATGGGTGGAGCTTTGTGGGGGCTTTGACTCTTTCCCTTGCCCGAGGGGGTGGGGGATTAACTCATTTTAGTCCTTTGCCTTCCTTGAGTGATGGGGGATTGGTACATTTTTGCAGAATCAAATGATGATTCGATAACGTCCTTTGTCCCTGTGGACGGCCAAATAATCATGAAAACATGATAGGATGTGACAGCGTGAATTGCAGCGTGAAGTGGTACCATTTTTCATGTGCAGGGATTCGTTTCCTGTACTGAAAATTAGGTTATTGACACTTTTGAAGTCTGTCCCCTGTATATGTGTGGCGTTATCCTCATTTGGTAGGGGCTTTACCAGAAGATATGTCCCCTGTACGTGGGGATTATCCTCGTTTGGTTTTACTTTGGGGCTAATGCCCCATGTTTCCCCGGGTTGCGGGGCAGGGGGTGGGGTTAACAGTGACAGGTGCATAACTAGTTTCGTAATGTTGCTTGCGTGAGGTTGTTAGGAAGACGTGACCGATGCCAGTTTAGCATCATTGACAGGGTGTGTTAGAAATGTAAAGCAAACCATCGCAAGATGGTCGCCCATTCCGAGATTCTTTTATCAAAGTGTGCACAGTTTCGCGACGAATGTCAATTTATCGATGTTCGTTTAAAAGTGCGTGAAGACATCTTTCCAGCTCATCGCATTGTACTCGTTGCGAATAGCGATTATTTCCACGCCATGTTTACTGCTGAAATGAAGGATCGAGTCGAACCAGGAAGTCATCGAACTGAAGGATGAAAGTATTTCCTCCGCTGCCGTAAAGATTGTAATGGACTCCATCTACACTGGAGAGCTTAACGTCAACGAGGAAAACGTGTTTGAAGTTCTTGCCGCAGCAGATCATCTTCAAGTCACAACTGTTGTTCAACAGTGTTGGGATTTCTTAAAGAGGAAATTTATCCAGCTCCGACTTGACCTTCACAGCTACTGTCTGCTTTCCACAGTGGCCGATAGACACGGTCTCAGAGATCTGCAAGAGGCAGCAGAGAAGAAGATGGCTTCGATGTTCAAGGATATCTGTGAAAACGAAGAATTCCTGACCCATATTGGTGGAGACCAATTATTCAGCCTCCTTAGTCGAGATGACCTCAGTTCGCCTTCGGAGACGTTCGTCTTCAAATTAGTGATGCAGTGGATTAAACACAAGAAGGAAGAGAGGATGGTAGTTGCAGGCAAAGTTATCGGAGCTGTTCGTCTGGGGCTGGTGGATATCAGGATTGTAATTGAAGAACTGAACACAAACAAAATACAAAGAGATCCAGAGATTCATATGCTGGTGTATGAAACGTCAATCTTTAAGCACATGCCATCAGAGAATTCTAAATTTGCTGTAGAGAAAGCAAAACCTCGATCTATGTGTCCGGTAAGAGAAAGCACACTCACTACGAGACATGACAGTTATATGAACCGTTGCAGTGGGGTGGGGAGGAAGACGGGGATAGAGGGTTGAAAGAAACCGGCATGACTTATTGGAAGGGTAAATTGTTTTCTATATTTGGTTTCTCCCGCAGATAATTATTAAGAGTCGAGCAAGGTAATCAATATCATTTTTAAACGTGGCAGTATGGTCACGCAAACGCGACCACCTTTACGTGTGTTAGCTTTGTTTTGCCGAGGGCCCTTACGTGTTAGAGGACTCCAAATGCACTCATGGCTATGTGTCCACAGAGTCTCTAAAGTTTCCAAATCTCAGACTACGCAATACACTGACAGCATGTGCAAAGTTCACCAACATAGCCAAGTCTTATCCTGATAAATATTCAATGCGGGACAAATTCACGTATATTCATAATATACTTAGTACACCTTATCTTTCAATCTGGTTTCAGGTTCTTGTTGCTATTCTCCCTTCGACGCAGATGCAGTACTTTGATGTTGAAACCAAAACATGGAAACCTTTGCCATCTATGGCACGCTTAAATGCATATGAACAAAACGTTTCCTGTCACTGTGCAGAATATGTTGGTAATTATTTGTATGTAGCTGCACATAAGCAATCTGGTGACAATGTTATTTATCGTTATGATATTGTTTATAATTCCTGGGAGGCACTTCCACCTTTTCTGGATTCCGACCATCAGATCAACTGCCTATGTTCTATTGATGATTACATTTATGCAATCAGTGAATCCAAACCACTTCAGAGATATAGTTTGGCTAAAAACAATTGGCAAAGTGGAGCTAATTTGAGTGTCTTTGAGAAAAGCGATCGTAAAGATGCGTTATCTACCACAGAAGCAGTGGTTTTAAAATCTAAACTGCTTACAATTTACGGATATAAACGAAATGAGGGTGATTCAAAATCACCTAATTGGGTAGATAAAGCAGCCATTGTGCATTGTTTTGACCCAACTAAGAATGTATGGAAACAGAAAGAGTCAACCTGTCGCCCCCACTTTGGGTCCAGTCTCTTAGTAGTAAATAACAGACTGTGCGTGGTGGGAGGGAGAATTTCTTGTTTAGATAATTTTCACTTGTGTGGTATACCCGCGCCTGTTGAAGTGTACAATGAGGAAAACAACACTTGGTCTGTTGTGGAACAAAACGATATTCCCCCAAACAAGCTTGGTGCAGTGGAAGTAGAAGGAAAGGTGTTTTTTTTAATAAACAAATTTGCAGTTGATAGCGGTATAAGAATTCCACCAGGAGGGCGGTATCCTGTTCCTTTGGGTGAGTGGCAAGATTTAGGAAAAGTTGACAAAAGTGCTGCTCTGTGTATCTTCCAGTAAAGAGGGAGAGTTTGAAATCAGATTGACATTGACTTTCTTTACTTTATAGTTATAACATCAAATTATAGATTAGAACATTTAACAGTTTTCTTAGTAATAGACCTGGAAAGGCGTCAATATATGAATCAGTAAATGAACGAAAAAGGTCGCAAAAAAGGAAAAAGAGGCTAAGATGGGTAGAAAGTTAGAGTCAGGATGGACTGAGAGGACTGAAAAATGTCGCGATTTGAGAATTGGAACCTAATTGAGAACTGATGCACCAGAAATACAAGCAATATGTTTACAATGACATACATGGATATCCAGAGTGTTTGCCGTTATTTTTGACATAATATTGACGATGTTTCTCCCTTGCTTGGCCCTCTATCTATCTCTTGATATGAAGTTTTAGAAGTGTAAGTTTAACTCTTTTGTAATAATTCTATTTTCAAGCCGTTTGATATTGAATGGTTTCAATAAATGTATACATATTTGAGCTGGTTAATGAAAAGGTTGACAAACTTGCAAACGCTTCGTTTTTGTTTTAGTTGGTTCCCAGGGGCTCTTGGGAAACAAGTAAATGTCATCATTTATTTTTTTAAGGGAATGTTTTTTTAGGTTATTGTAAGGAACCAAGGAATGAGTCTACTATTAAGTTTTGTATTAACAAGAACTTTGGGGAAAAAGTTTTGGTAAGAATAGAATTTACAAATAGGGAACAAGAAAGAAACTAAACATGCATCTTCGCCTCGGAGAACCTCACGACTTTGTATTAGTAATCTCAATACCAATAAAAAGTACTCAGTAGCAACGTACAGTTGCTGTGATGCCTCACTGGCTGTACTAACTCAATAAAGGTAAAGGTAAATAAATGCTTTGATCACTTACGTTTTTTTGGCTCCTTTATTAGAAAGCCAAAGAATGAATGATTTCGAATTAGTAACCTCCTCCTGTTACTTCAGGAAAAAACGTGTAGAATAATTTTGACACTACTGAGGACGTTGTGTCCTAGTCTGACATGGTACACAAATGAAACTGACGTTGTTTTTAACCGTTATTTCGAGAAATTCAAAGGAATAAAACAACCCAGAGATATTCTTAAATTCTATTCAGTTTATCAAAAAGATCGTCATTTTGCGTGTTGCCTCGATGGAGCAAGTAAGAATATGTTTGGAGGAAAACAACACCAGAGATCGCGCAGGTCCCGAGACTGCGGCACCTGATCAGCCAAACGTTTCGTGACCTTGCTCGCGTGACGATTTTATCGTGGGTGAAGGCAGACGTGCGATCATATGACGATCTATCAAATTAGCATTTTAATGCATTCAGGGCGCGTTAGAAATGTAAAGCAAAGCATCGCAAGATGGTCGCCCATTCTGAGATTCTTTTATCCAAGTGTGCTCAGTTTCGAAACGAAGGTCAATTCATCGACGTTCGTTTAAAAGTGCGTGAAGACATCTTTCCAGCTCATCGCATTGTACTCGCGGCAAATAGCGATTATTTCCTCGCTATGTTTACCCATGGATTGAAGGATTCGAACCAGGAAGTGATCGAACTGAAAGATGAAAGCATTTCACCTGATTCTTTAAAGATTGTAATGGACTCCATCTACACTGGAGATCTTCGCGTCAACGAGGAAAACGTGTTTAGAGTTCTTGCCGCAGCTGATCATCTTCAAGTGAGAAGTGTTGTAAAACTGTGCTGTGATTTCATGCTGATTGAGTTTGTTCAGCTTCGGTTCGATGTGGAAGCTTACTGCCGCGTTTGGAAAATTGCCTGTGGACACGGTCTGAAAGATCTGCGAGAGGCAGCGGAGAAGAAGATGGTCCTGATGTATCAGGAAATTTGTGAAAGCAAAGAATTCCTGTCTCATTTTGGCGCAGACGAACTATTTAGCCTTCTCAGTCGAGATGACCTCAGTGCACCTTCGGAAACGTTCGTCTTCAAATCAGTGATGCAGTGGATTAAGCACAAGAAGGAAGAGAGGATGGCAGTTGCCGCCAAAGTTATCGGAGCTGTTCGTCTGGGGCTGGTGGATATCAAGGTTGTGATTCAAGAACTGAATACAGAGGAGATGCAACAAGACCCAGAGATTCGGATGCTTCTGCACGAATCACTGTTGCATAGTAACATGCCTTCACACAACTCCAAGTTTGCTGTCGAGAAAACTAAAGCACGATCGATGAGCTCGGTGAGTAAATGTACCTTATTTTACCACATCTGTGATACAGTTTGGGGATGGGGAGGAACCCCTACTAAAACTCAATTGGTGGGAAATGGGGGATACTTCTTCTATTTAGTTTGCCAATCTTTTTCTCACTAGCCATTCTACCGCTGCAATGAACTTATTTACTAGTGAAATAATGAAAGATGCGAATGCAGCCATAACACTACTGGAAAAATGACCTGAAAAAATTTCAGGCTCTGAACGGGATTCGAACCCACGACCTTTGCGTTACCGGTGCAATGCTCTATCAACTGAGCTATCAAAGCCACATGACAGCGAACCCACGACGGCTTTGAACCGCTCTCATGTGGCTTGGAACGCAAAGGTCGTGGGTTCGAATCCCGTTCAGAGCCTGAAATTTTTCAGGTCATTTTTCCAGTAGTGTTATGGTTGCATTCGCATCTTTCATTATTTCATTTAATTGCTACTGTTGGACATCTATTACCATGTTATTTACTAGTCTTTTATGGGGTAAAAGCCATTTTTATTTGTAATTTTAACTCTTTCCCCTCTCCCCTTCTTCCGCGCGTTGTCCTCTGTATATCCATCACTAGTCAGGTTATCTGGTGTAGGGGTTGGTGATTTCATTTGGAAGGAAGAACCTGTTTTCTTTACTAGTCATCATTGTTCATGCTTGAATGCTTGGTGTAAACTTAAAATTTTTGTTTTAATATATTATTGTCGGTATGTTAGCAAGGATCGTGGAAATATCAGTTCCCTTTAACAAGCACTTGCACATACTGATATGATGTGAAGAGTCCCAAACTCATATTAATCATACAATTGAAATCAGTTATCAGTAGCATGCTTATCTGTAGTTATTTCATTTAGGTTCTGGTGGCCATTGAACAATGTATGACAACGTCTAATGAGCCCATTCAGGATACTGATGAAGGTCCAGAAGTGGAGTACAAGACTGTAGTTAAATATTTTGACGCTGAGGCCAAAATGTGGAAATCTTTGCCATCTGTAGCACAATTAGGAAATGAAACCCAGTCATGCTTTTGTGCAGAATACTATGGTAATTATTTGTATGTAGCTGGAAAAACCCAGTCTGGCCAATTTGTTATTTACCGTTATGACGTAGCTAATAACTCATGGGATACACTGCCACCATGTCTGGAGTCTAATAATAAGATCAACTGCCTATGCTCTGTTGATGATTACATTTATGCAATCAGTGAATCAAATCCACCTCAGAGATATAGTTTGGCTAACAACAAGTGGCAAAAGGGAGCTAAATTGCCCAGGGCAAGTGATAGTTGGTACAGGCTCAGTAATGTAGCGGCCGTGGTGTTAAAATCTAAAATACACGTAATTCAAGGATATGAGAAACAAGAATGGACTGATAGAATAGAAAGTTGGGTAGCTAAACCGGCTGTAATGCATTGTTTTGACCCAGAAAGGAATGAATGGGAACAAAACTCGTCAACCTGCCGTCCTCACTTTGGATCCAGTCTTTTCATAGTCAACAACAGGCTGTGTCTAGCTGGGGGAAAAGATTCTCGTTCCGATTTTCCTTTTCAAAACACCGCCCCTGTTGAAGTTTACAAAGAGGAAAACAACATTTGGTCTGTTCTGGAGCAAAAGCATATTCCCCGGAACAATCTTGGTGCGGTTGAAATAGAAGGGAAGGTTTATTTCATCATCAACAAATTTCCAATTGACAGTGGCATTAGAATCCCACCAGGGGAGATGTATCACATTCATTTAGATGAATGGGAAAATTTGGCTCAAGTAAGTGACAATGCAGTCTTGTGTTATCTTCCTGTGAAGAGGGAAAACTTGAAAGCAGAGCACGATGAAAGTCAAGCTGACTAACAATAGAAGTTTCGGCATGAGATGGCTTCATCATGTTTAATAAACATGTGATAGCTTTTTTACAATATTTTTCAGTTAGGGTAATCCAAAAGTAAGGTAATAATAAGAAGTACATGTATTGGTAAATCTGTCTTGTAGAAGGGTTTTGAAAATTACAGCAGTTTTTAATCATGACATCTTTGTAGTTCCTACTTTGAAAAACCAGGTCGATAACTTTTAAATTTAATTAATTATAATATAGATAGGACACTGCGCGAGCTCTGATTGATCGAAAAACCATGTTTTAACAGAGTATAAAACATAGAGAAAGTGTGTATTATTGTTTTTCGCTACATTATCTCTAAATCATAAGGCAAATGAAGAAATCTAAGCCGTGTATTACACTGTGATAAAACACTCTGGACATTTGAGAACATTCGAGAAATGTAGAAAACACTCGCCTGCGGCCAGTGTTTTCTACATTTCTTTCGTGTTCTCAAATGCCCGTCGTGTTTTATTACAGTGTAATACACGGCTTAGGCTTCTTTATTAGTCAAACATAACTATTTTAGATGAAACATTAAGGTGCTTGTTTTTTTCTAGTCTGCTGTATTGTACAGGCATCTGATTTAGAGTTATATATATGCGTTGTTAGAGCTAGAGCTATGTAGCCAGGCATTGACAGTAGTCAAAGAGAACTATTTCTTTTAAGTCTACTACCCGTTAGTATTGTATTTCACAATGTATTTTAAATGTCACAAAGTTTCAGTAGTAGTAAATATTATGTGACGCCAAAACAAGAAGAGTATTGCCCGGTAGATTGAGGCCCTCAAAGGCGTTTTAGGAAATAGGGAAACCTCATCATTTATTCAAAGGGAAATCTCTACTATTAAAGGAGACTTTCGGAAAAGAGTTTCAGTAAGTATATAATTTACTTATGAGAAACAATATATTGAGAGACTTTTTTTAGTGATAAAGGGAACATGTGTATTTCCCTCAGAGAATCTCATGACTGTGTATTAATATTTTCATGAGCAATAAATGTATCTTTTTATCATGTATGTTGTTTTTTTTAATGTAAGCTTCATTATTGAGCATAAGAATGAATGATTTCGGATTAGTAGAGTAGTTTTCAGCTGAGTTTCGAAAGTAATCCGGCAATTACTTTGGTTTTAGTTTTGGTTTTACGACGGTTTGAGATTGGCTGAGTAGTCTAATTGGTAAGTAATTGGTTTGGTTTTGGTTTTACGACACTCAATTGAAAACTGCTCTAACCCCTCTCTTATTACTTCAAGGAATTGTAAAATCATTTAGAAGCTACTTCAGAGATTTTGTGTTAATCTGGGCGGTTTGTAAATGAACTGACATACTTACTATTATTTGAGAAATCCAAAGCAATAAATAACCCAGTGATTTTCTCGAATTCTATTTTTTTTTTAAACAAACAAATCGTCGCATATCGGGTCTTGCCTCGAAGGAATAGGTGAGAAGACATGTTATGAAGGCTCTAGGAAGAATGCAAAACTTTTCCTGCCACTGTGCAGAATATGTTGGTAATTTTTTGTATGTAGCTGCACACAATTTCTATCGTTATGATATTGCTATTAATTATTGTTTTATAAGCCGAGTTGGCGTTGGCCGCATGCTAAGTTAATTTAATATTTACATTAAAGACGATAGCAGGAAGAAAGTAGCCTTTTATAAAGTCTTAGATTATCCCATGAAGCTTGAATTTTTAGAAATAGTATTTTCTTTTAATCATATAGTCGCTTTGTAGAGTAAACTTTAAATTAAGGGCGTTTAATTACTGTTCTGTTTAATTATCAAGGGCTGTATAGCTGTGCTTAAGTCTAGTAATCCAATCTAGCATTTGTTAGGTAGTGCCACAGATACTAATAAACTGCAGTAATTTGGTGAATAGAATTGTAGTCTTAAAAATCTAGAGCTTTCTTTCATCTTTTGTGGATTTTCAGAGAATATTAGTTTGTGAACAGAGATGACAAATAACCCAAGGGCAGCCGAGCATTAGGAAGTTAGACTAGGTGATTTCGGCGTCATGAAAATTGCCCGTACTAGTAGCTGAGCGTGGATATGTGAATTTGACAGACAGTTTACAATATATAAGTATAGCTTTGTTCTTACATTGGGAATAGTGTTTCCACTTAACTACAGCTGATTATTCTTGTAACAGCAAATGTATAGAATAAATTAAATAAAATGAAGAAAACTGCAGTCACCATTTCTTTTACAAGTCCTTTTTGTCTCACTTATTGTGTACACGGCAGTACATTTTCGAAAATGGTCCGAAAGATGAATTGACTTACATTCTTTTCAAAATAACCTTTAATTCACAAGCCACAGCGACAAAAACAAGAGACCAGCATTAGCACCAGACATTTTCCCTTTAAACGCGGGGTGTCACTAAAAATACGATTTATGTGATAAGTCAACGTAATCTCACATTTTGATTGCCTCTTACTTATGATCAATTGGAGGAAAGACGTATAGATAACGTTATCAAATAACATTTGCAGTTTTGTTTCTTCATTACATAAAACAGATAGCTTCCATCTTGCCGTGCGTCTGTTCAGTAATAGATCACAGAAGACGTCAAAATGTGGTCAGAGCATCAGAAACACTACGCTATCGCCTCGTGTGCCACATTTTGTTCTCACCACAATTTGACGTCAGTAAACAGACGCACGCGTGATGATATTGCGACGACATAATGTTTGATATTATGTTTGACACTTAACGTTGTTGGTGTATGGTCGAAAGATTTCCGGACTTTGATCGGAAGTCTTCGGCAGTCTTCCATTATCTTCGGAAATTTTAGGAACGTTGTGGCCTTCGGAAAAAATTTTGGAGAATCTTCGGAAAATTTCGGAAAGTGGTCGGAAATATTTGAAAACCGTCAAAAACGTCGTTAGATTATACAATAAACAAAATAGGACATGGTTGCTTGTAGATATGGAATTTCTCTTCTCGCGGTCAACTTTATATCACACCCTCGTTCGCTGGCTCGTGAGATATCGAATTGAACACTCGTTACATTAAAGTGGTATAAATCAATTACAAATAGCATAAAGAAAAATTGTCTGATTTTCATCTATTTATCCCTCAAAATCTTCCAAACTAATAATTCCTTAATCGAGGTGTTTGTTTTTAAAGGAGCTCATAGCAAATTTTGGAGACCATCCCTACTTACAAATCGTACCAAAAAGTTGTTTGATAAGAATTTGCGCTTCACATCGCAGTTAAACGTGTGCATCTAATATCCCTTTTAGATTTTTGCGTAACTGAGTAGATGTTGGTATACATTCAAAAATATCGTCAATACTGGGTCTTGCTCTCCATGGAACACATGGAAACACATTTTATTGAGACTATAGAAAGAAAACAGCATTAGAGATCGAGCAAGGTCTTGGCGAAGGTTCCTCGCTAGTACACCTGTCACTGTAACTCCAGCCCCCTCCCCCTCCCAGAGAAACGTGGGGCATGGGTGGAGCTTTGTGGGGGCTTTGACTCTTTACCTTGCTACAGGAGGTGGGGGACTCATTTTAGTCCTTTGCCTTCCTTGAGGGATGGGGGATTGGTACATTTTTCCAGAATCAGATAATGATTCGATAACGTTCTTTGTCCCTGTGGACGGCCAAATAATCACGAAAACATGATAGGATGTGCACGCGTGAATTGCAGCGTAAAGTGGTACAATTTTTCATGTGCAGGGATTCGTTTCCTTTACTGAAAATTAGGGTATTGACACTTTTGAACTCTGTCCCCTTTACATGTGCGACGTTATCCTAATGTGGTAGGGGCTTGACCAGAAAATGTATGTATGTGCGGATTATCCTCGTTTGGTTTTACTTTGGGGCTAATGCCCCATGTTTCCCCGGTTTGGGGGGCAGCGGGTGGGGGTTAACAGTGACAGGTGCATAAATAGTTTCGTGACGTGGCTTTCGTGAGGCTGCTAGGAAGACGTGACCTCTGCCAGATTAGCATCATTGACAGGGTGTGTTAGAAGTGTAAAGCAAACCGTCGCAAGATGGTCGCCCATTCCGAGATTCTTTTATCAAAGTGTGCACAGTTTCGAGACGAAGGTCAATTCATCGATGTTCGTTTAAAAGTACGTGAAGACATCTTTCCAGCTCATCGCATTGTGCTCGCTGCGAATAGGGATTATTTCCACGCCATGTTTACTGCTGAAATGAAGGATCGAGTCGAACCAGGAAGTCATCGAACTGAAGGATGAAAGTATTTCCTCCGCTGCCGTAAAGATTGTAATGGACTCCATCTACACTGGAGATCTTTGCGTCAACGAGGAAAACGTGTTTGAAGTTCTTGCCGCAGCAGATCATCTTCAAGTCACAACTGTTGTTCGACAGTGCTGTGATTTCTTGAAGAGGGAATTTATCCAGCTCCGACTTGATCTTCACAACTACTGTCTGCTTTCCACAGTTGCCGACAGACACGGTCTGAGAGATCTGCAAGAGGCAGCGGAGAAGAAGATGGCTTCGATGTTCAAGGACATCTGTGAAAGCGAAGAATTCTTGACCCATATTGGTGGAGACCAATTATTCAGCCTCCTTAGTCGAGATGACCTCAGTTCGCCTTCGGAGACGTTCGTCTTCAAATCAGTGATGCAGTGGATTAAACACAAGAAGGAAGAGAGGATGGCAGTTGCAGGCAAAGTTATCGGAGCTGTTCGTCTGGGGCTGGTGGATATCAGGGTTGTAATTGAAGAACTGAACACAGACGTAATGCAAAGAGATCCAGAAATTCATATGTTGGTGTATGAAACGCCAATCTTTAAGCACATGCCTTCAGAGAATTCTAAATTTGCTGTAGAGAAAGCAAAACCTCGATCTATGTGTCCGGTAAGAGAAAGCACACTCACTACGAGACATGACAGTTATATGAACCATTGCAGTGGGGTGGGGAGGAAGACGGGGATAGAGGGTTGAAAGAAACCGGCATGACTTATTGGAAGGGTAAACTGTTTTGTATAATTAGTTTCTCCAGCAGATAATTATTAAGAGTCGAGCAAGGTAATCAATATCATATTTTAACGTGGCAGTAGTATGGTCACGCAAACTCGACCACCTTCACGTGTGTTAGCTTTGTTTTGCCGAGGGCCCATACGTGTTAGAGGATTCCAAATACATTCATGGCTATGTGCCCACAGGAGTCCCTAAAAGTTTCCAAATCTCAGACTACGCAATACATTGACAGCATGTTCAAAGTTCACCAGCATACCCAAGTCTTATCCTGATAAATATTCAATGCAGAACAAATTCACGTATATTCACAATATACTTAGTACACCTTATCTTTCAATCTGGTTTCAGGTTCTTGTTGCCATTCTCCCTTCGACGCAGATACAGTACTTTGATATTGAAACCAAAACATGGAAACCTTTGCCATCTATGGCGCGCTTAAATGCATATGAACAAAACGTTGTAAGGTGTAATTGCTTACGCTTACATCAAAGGCCTAACTGAACCTCCCTCAAGACTTCTAAGAAACAATGGAATACAAATTACAAGCAGACTCCTTAAGACATTACAACAAGAGTTTGTACCTCCGAAATCAAGACCACCCGCGGAACTACAAACAAATGTCGTTTACAAGATCCCATGCGCCGATTGTCCGTGGAGCTATATCGGCGAGACTGGTAGATGTTTACAAACAAGGAAGAAAGAACATATTAGAAACACAAAAACCTTTAAAAAAGGTTCGAACATTGCTTCACATGCCTGGTGAAACGACCATTCCATCGACTTTGACAATGCACGCGTGATTGACAAGGGAAATTTCCGTGTTAGAAAAACTCTGGAATCCTGGCACATAGCAATTACGAACTATACTGGCAATAATGCGAAACAATTACCAAGACAATATTCAATTTTATTTTGAACCTCACATTAGCATTTTTACACGCACACAAGCATTTCTATTGTTTTTTATTATAATTTTGTTTTTTCACACTTTCCTCAGTATATATTTTAACGTTCGCGCTTTTTGTCTAGTTCTATTACTCGTTAAAGACTACAGACTGGTAGTCGAAAGCTCGTTTTAAACAAAAATTTTTAACCAGAGATCGTTTTTCTATTTTTCGAAATGTCTTATCCTGGTTACTCATCTATTTTTGAAATATTTAAGCTGGTTAATAAAAACGTTGACAAACTTGCTAATGTTTCGGTTTTGTTTTAGTTGGTTCCCAGGGGCGTTTGGGAAACAAGTAAATAACATCATTTATTTTTTTAAGGGAATGGTTTTTTAGGTTAATTATTGTGAGGAACTAAGGGATGAGTCTACTTTTAAGTTTTGTATTAACGGGAACTTTGGAAAAATAGTTTTGGTAAGAGTAGAATTTACAAATAGGGAGCAAGAAAGAAACTAAACATGATGTATCTTCCCCTCAGAGAACCTCACGACTGTGTATTAATAATATTCGTGTAAATAAATAGTACTCAGTAGCAATGAACAGTTGCTGTGATGCCTCACTGGCTGTACTAACTAAGGTAAAGGTAACTAAGTGTGTTGATCCCGTATATTTTTTTTTAATGTCAACCGCATTAGTGAGCAAAAAGAATGAATGATTTTCAATTAGTAAGCTCTCTCTTGTTGCTTCAAGAAATCGTAGAATAATTTAGAGGGTACTTGGGGCGTTGTCTCGTAGTCCGGCTTGGCACATAAATGGAACTGACGTAGTTTTTAACAGTTACTTCGAGAAACCTCAAGGAATAAAATAAAACAGAGATTTGAATTCTATTTTGTTTATCAAAATTGTCGTCACATATTGGGTCTTGCCTCGATGGAGCAGGGCGGAATACTTTGGGAAGAAAACAGAACTAGAAGTCACGCATGCAGGTTGTGGGACTGCGACACTGATTCTGATTAGCCAAGCGTTTCGTGACCTTGCTCGCGTGACGATTTTGTTGTGGGTGGAGCTAGACGTGCGATCATGTGACGATCTATCAAATTTGCATTTTAATGTCTACAAGGCGCATTATAAATGTAAAGCAAAAGCATCGCAAGATGGTCGCCCACTCTGAGATTCTTTTATCCAAGTGTGCTCAGTTTCGAGACGAAGGTCAATTCATCGATGTTCGTTTAAAAGTACGTGAAGACATCTTTCCGGCTCATCGCATTGTACTCGCTGCGAATAGCGATTATTTCCACGCCATGTTTACTGCTGAAATGAAGGAGTCGAACCAAGAAGTCATCGAACTGAAAGATGAAAGCATTTCACCAGATGCTTTAAAGATTGTAATGGACTCCATCTACACTGGAGATCTTTGCGTCAACGAGGAAAACGTGTTTGAAGTTCTTGCCGCAGCAGATCATCTTCAAGTCACAACTGTTGTTCAACAGTGTTGTGATTTCTTGAAAAGGGAATTTATTCACCTCCGACTTGATCTTCACAACTACTGTCTGCTTTCCACAGTGGCCGATAGACACAGTCTGACAGATTTGCATGCGGCAGCGGAGAAGAAGATGGCTTCGATGTTCATGGATGTCTGTGAAAGCGAAGAATTCCTGACCCATATTGGCGCGGACCAATTATTCCGTCTCCTCAGTCGAGATGACCTCAGTGCACCTTCGGAGACGTTCATCTTCAAATCAGTGATGCAGTGGATTAAACACAAGAAGAAAGAGAGAATGGCAGTTGCAGGCAAAGTTATCGGAGCTGTCCGTCTGGGGCTGGTGGATATCAAGGTTGTGATAGAAGAACTGAATACGGAGGAAATGCAAAGAGATCCACAGATTGCCATGCAGCTACATGAATTGTTAATTTATAAGAACAGTCCTTCTCACAATTTTGCAATAAGGAAAGTAACACCACGTTCAATGAACCCGGTAAGAAAAAGTGTAGATCATTATGGAGACCTGAAATATCTTATATCTCAAAGGGGTGTTAATGTAGTGGGGGTGGGGAAGAGGGAAATATTTCCTAACCGGCTACATACAAAGGGTAGAGATGCAACGAGTTCTAGAGATTGAAGTGTACTGCCGTATGAATCATTTTCACCTAACTTCATTCCTTTAAACAACTTCAGTTTGCTGTAGGGAAACATAAACCAAAAAATTGAACCAGATAAAAAAAATGAGCTTTGCTGGAGTACTAAGAACAACAAATACAGGCTAAATTTTGGTTGAGTAATTTTCGCACGCGAAGTCACAGAACCAAATAAGTATAAGCATGAAACTGATTTTAAAATTAATTGCACGTTTCGATTATTGACGTCAGCGGACATCCTGAACGTGTGAATTAGAATTGATAAGCTAGAACCAAACAATTACTATGTTATTTATTTAAACGTCTTGATACTGCTTACTATATCTGGTGCGGTTTGTTTTTGTTTTTGTTTTTTTAACTAAAATTTGCTCAACTTACTTCATTTTAGGTTCTTGTTGCCATTCTTCCTCAGACCCAGATGCAGTACTTTGATGTTGAAACGAAAACATGGAAAGCTTTGCCATCCATGGCACAATTGACCGAGGCAACAATGTGTCCTTGTGCAGAGAATGTTGGCAATTACTTGTATGTAGCTGCAGAGCAGGACGGTGATTTTGTCAACTATCGATACGACATAGTTAGCAACTCGTGGGAAACACTTCCCCAAATTCTAAGCCATGATGACTTCTGTAACAGACAGATTGACTCTCTATGTTCTGTTGATGACTTTTTATATGCAGTTAGTGGTGGATCAACATGTGTACCTTTCAGATATAGCCCAGCTAAGAATGATTGGCAAGGTGGGGCTAATTTGTCTTTTGTAGAGAAACAATCAAATAATTCAAATAACCGACTGACCAACGCAACGGCAACAGTTTGGAAGTCACATATATATGTGCTTCACGGTCTTAAGACAGCTGAAGAGGGAGCCATGCAATCAAATTCAGGCGGTCCTCAATTAGTGAAACCTCAGCGGGTTAGTACATTTTCTGGATTTACGGCCCCCGGTGTAAGCAGCACCGCATTTGGGGTCCCCGCTGTGGGTCAAAGTGGCACATTTGGAACAGTGTCACATGGAGGTCAAGCTGTAAGTGCTAAACTGACTAGTCAGGTCTGGGTAGATAAGTCAGCTGTATTGCACTGCTTTGACCCAAAAACGAATAAATGGAAAAGACTTTCCTCGACCTGTCGTCCTCGCAGTAATTCTGGTCTTTTTGTGGTTAATAATAGGCTCTATGTCGCCGAGGGTTGCACCCGCAATTCTCAATCTGGCCTGGTTCCTTCGGGTCCAGCCTCTGTTGAAGTGTATGACGATGGAAACGACACTTGGTCTGTTGTTGAACAGAAACATATTCCGCCAAACAATCTTGGTGCAGTGGAAATAGAAAGGAGGGTGTATTTTATGGTCAATAAATTCCCTGTTGATGTTGGCATTAGAATTCCACCTGGAGAGGTGTACCAGATCTGTTTGAATGACTGGAAAAATTTAGCACAAATTAATAAAGATGCAGTCTTGTGTTATATGCCAGTGAAGACAGACAGCTTGAATACAGATTGAGATAGAAGTCAAATGGACACATATACTTTCCTTGTGTGCATCACTATGCCTTTTCTTCAAAGTGTTTGCATTTTGAAGATTGACCGTTTCTTAATAAATGGTAAAACTTACCATGATCTGCCAAATTGCTGAGAGCCGCAATGTGCCATTGCAATAATATACCGCATAAGACGAGAATCGAGGTTTTAGTTTGTTATTTTGTAGTTTTGTGAAAAAGCTAGAATTGGGTAAAACGTTTAACTACCCTCTCACCATTTTCATCTGAGCATCTTTCTTTCAAGAGGGTAACTAAGAATAGATGGTAGCCTTTTAGAAAGACTTGGGTTGTCCCATCAAGGTTTAATTTTTAGAAATAGTAGTTTAGTTGTATTATATACCCGCTTTGTGGAGTAAATTTTAAACGAAGAGCGTTTAATTTTTTTCTGTTTAATGATCAAGGGTTGTATAGCTGTGCTTAAGTCTAGCAATCCAATTTAGCATTTGTTAGCTAATGCCATAGATACTGATAAACTGCAGTAATTTGGTGAATAGAATTGTTATCTTAAAAATCTAGAGCTGTCTTTCATCTTTCGTGGATTTTCAGAGAATATTAGTTTGTGAACAGAGATGACAAATACCCCAGGGGCAGTCGAGCTTTAGGAAATTAAGCTAGGTGATTTCGGCGTCATGAAAATCGCCCGTACTAGTAACTGAACGTGGATATGTGAATTTGACAGACAGTTTACAATATACAGGTATAGCTTTGTTCTTTCATTGGGAATAGTGTTTCCACTTAACTGCTGTTGATTATTCTTGTAACAGCAAATGTATAGAATAAATTAAATAAAGTGAACAAAACTGCAGTCATTTCTTTCACAAGTCGTTTTTGTCTCACGTATTGTGTACACGGCAATACATTTTCGAAAATGGTCCGTAAAATGAATTGACTTACATTCTTTTCAAAATAACCTTTAATTCACAAGTTACAGCGACAAAAACAAGAGACCAGCATTAACACCAGACCATTTCACGTTAAAAGCAGGGCGTCACTAAAATTACGATTTACGCGATAAGTCAACGTAATCTCGCATTTTGATTGGTTCTTACTTATGATCGATTGGAGGACAGACGTATAGATAACGTCATTACCATTTGCTTTTGTTTCTTTATTATAGAAAACAGATAGGACGATTATTTAAACGAAGTTTAGACAACCTTTATGAAAGTCATCGTCCAAACCATGTTTAAACCATGAGCACCGATTATTTAAGCATTGTTTTTCCATAACAGTGTTTAGACAGTGTCTAAACACCGACTAAGGAACAAAAGTGAGTTAGACCTGATCAAAGGTAGGTTTAAACGCTATTTCACGATATTTTCATGGTCAGCCATTTTGAAATGGAGGGACCTCTGTGCTACAGACAGTTAAGAAACTACGCCAATCGACGTAATATACATGTTCGAACAATTTGGCACCCGGCCTAGGAATAGATAAAACCCATTAGAGGAATACGGCCACGAAGACTTTCGATTGCGGAGGGGCGGGGGGGGGGGCGTAAGGGGGGTCCGAAAACCGCAAAACCGCGCAAAAAAAACGTAAAAAACCGCAATACCGCATGGAAATTTACCAAAATACCGAAACCGTAGTTACAAATGTGCTACGGTGCCACCATCGTTACTTCTAGTTCGCCATCCATTAGAAATACGACCTTATTTAGTTTGATAAAAGTGTAGGTTAATGTTAATCAACGTATGATAATCGCACTCATAAAATAACACTGTAATATTATAACTGATCTTATCATTGTGCACTCTGACGAGTATCGACGATTTCCATGACTCCGTACTGAAAAGATCAATAATTGACACACGTCCGTGAGACTGACTTCGTTATGCTGCTGTGGAACTAATATAAGTGCGCTCGCGCCAGCACGAATACTGCTGAGACCCAATTGAAAAACATCGATGTTTACGACTTCAGCACTGGAAACCACTCGAATGTTTTACACAACGCAAGCTTTCATCGAGTTTTTTTCGGTGAAAATTCGTCAAGATGATAGTTTTCAAGTTCAAATATTCCGAATACGAACTCGGAACCCATTTTATGTCGCAACTCGACTGAATCAACCTTAAATTTCATTTAAAATATTTCCAAGAAGAATTTTGAATAACCCGAACACAACGTAGTCAGCCCCATGAAGTGTTCAGTAAAGCAAACGATTGTTGAAGCGTTATAACTCTCCCGAAGGGAGTTCTTGCTCCCAGAAGAAACGTCGCTGAGCTTCCAATCTCTTCTTCTTGCTCGGCAGACATTGTCCCGCACGAGGCCAAGGCAAATACTGTAGGAAATCTGAGCGAAAGATCCCCAGCGCGGAAAGTGAACAAGTCGACGTATCATTGGATAAAATGGTTAATCATGCCAATTATTAACTGGAAAAAGCGGAAATTAAAAACAGCAAAGCTTGCTTACGCAACAGTGGTCCCTTGCAAAACATAAACAAGAGATCAAAAGTCATCGGAAGCGTCAGGATCCGAATAATAACTGTCATGACTGGAAAGCGCAGACGGCTGCAGACTCTTTTTTACCGATTACCGCGATCCAAAATTTATGAAAACCGCAAACCGCTTAGTCTTATAAAACCACAATATCGCAGTTTAAAATAGAGATTTCCGTAAAACCGCACCAAAAACAACGCAAAACCGCATCCCCGCAAACCCTTACGCCCCCCTCATTGCGTTTTCGCCTTAGAGAGGACTCGGTACGTCAATGATCTCGTAAAATTTTTGGATAAAGATCTCCAACAACAAAAAACAAGGACAGGTGTGCCGCTTACACCAATGCAGCAAGTGCTAATTGCTTTAAGCTTCTATGCGACAGGAACTTTCCAGAGGGTTACTGGCGATTCTAGCAAACAATCTCTAGAAGCGATTGAAAATTACTGTACTTTCGACTATCCTCCTGTTTCGTGACTTTTTCCGCTACTCGGCCAGCTTCGAAGTTTGGCTCCTCTTCGCATGAAATAACTTCCCTCTCGTCTTTGTTCCGACTTAAATCAAGTTCTTCTCCTGCATCATCATCAAATTCCTGCTCTAGAGGATTAACTGAGGCTGGGATAACGTCCGCTACTAATTTGGTTTCTTTACTTGGGGAGGCAGGAGCTTTTTCTCCACCAGTTTTTTTTTTTTTTTTTTTTTTTGCTTCATGACGATGTAAGTCCTGCTCCTTTTTCGACTGGAGTTTCAGCCGCCTCCAGCATCCTTAAAGCTGACTGAGCTCACGTTTGATACCGTTAAGATTTTGGGAGTTAAATTTAGTTAAAATGACCTCCCATGCCTTTGCCTTTTTTACCAACGCTTCACTGTAATAGTCTTTGCTTTCTACTTCTGGAAAGTCTCTACCCAATTCGGCCAATAAAAGTTTTTCTTGTTCGCTGAAATTTGTTGTGGGGCTTGTTTTAGACGCCATGTTTAAGAGCCATAACCACTGTCTGGAAATTTGCATACGAAATAACTCCGCAGACAATGCATTTCCTCGTAAGACATGGTTTAGTCATTGTTTCGAGAAAACACGGTTCTGTCGCGTTTCAATAATGAATTTTAAAAATTGTTTAGCCGTTGTTTGTCGAGACAACGTCTAAACCGTGGCTCAACCCTAAACAATGATTAACTTAGACTTCATTTAAATAAGCGGCCCATAGATTCCACCTCGCTGTGCGTCTGTTCAGTAATAGATCACAGGAGACGTCAAAATATCATAAGAACATCAGACACACTCCGCTATCGCCTCGTGCGCCACATTTTGTTCTTACCACATTTTGAGACGCACCTGTGATGATATTGCGCCGACGCAATGTTTGATATTATGTTTGACCCTTAGCGTTGTTGGTATATGATCGAAAGATCTCCGGACTTTGATCGGAAGTCTTCGGTAGTCTTCGATTGTCTTCGAAAATTTTAGGAGACGTTCGAAAACGTTTGAGTGGCCTTCGCACAAATTTTGGAGAATCTTCGGAAAAATTCGGAAAGTGGTCGGAAATGTTTTAAAACCGTGAAAAACGTCGTTAGATTATACAATAAAGAAAATAGGACATGGTTGCTTGTAGATATGGAATTTCTCTTCTCGTGGTGAACTTTATATCACGCGGGTTCGCTGCGCTCAATTGTGGGATATCGAGTTGAACAGTCGTTACATTCAAGTTGTACCAATCAATTTCAAATGGCATAAAGAAAAGTTGTCTGATTTCCATCCATTTATCCCTCAAAATCTTTCAAACAAATAATTCTTTAATTGGGGTGTTTGTTTTCAAAGGAGCTCATAGCAAAACTTTAAAGACCATCCCTACTTACAAATCATACCAAAAAGTTGTTTGATAAAAATTTGCGTTTCACAACGCAGTTAAACGTGTGCATGTAATATCCCTCTTAGATGTTTGCGTAACTGAGTAGATGTTGGTATACATTCATCAAAAATATCGTCAATACTGGGTCTTGCTCTCCATGGAACACATGGAAACACATTTTATTGAGACTATAGAAAGAAAACAGCGCTAGAGATCGAGCAAAGTCTTGGTGAAGGTTCCTCGCTAGTACACCTGTCACTGTAACTCCACCCCCCCCCCCCCCCTCCCAGGGAAACGTGGGGCATGGGTGCAGCTTTGTGAGGGCTTTGACTCTTTGCCTTGCCCGAGGGGGTGGGGGATTAACTCATTTTAGTCCTTTGCCTTCCTTGAGGGATGGGGGATTGGTACATTTTTGCAGAATCAAACGATGATTCGATAACGTCCTTTGTCCCTGTGGACGGCCAAATAATCATGAAAACATGATAGGATGTGACAGCGTGAATTGCAGCGTGAAGTGGTACCATTTTTCATGTGCAGGGATTCGTTTCCTGTACTGAAAATTAGGTTAATGACACTTTTGAAGTCTGTCCCTTGTACATGTGTGGCGTTACCCTCATTTGGTAGGGGCTTTACCAGAAAATATGTCCCCTGTATGTGGGGATCATCCTCGTTTGGTTTTACTTTAGGGCTAATGCCCCATGTTTCCCCGGGTTGCGGGGCAGGGGGTGGGGTTAACAGTGACAGGTGCATAACTAGTTTCGTGATGTTGCTTGCGTGAGGCTGCTAGGAAGACGTGACCTCTGCCTGTTTAGCATCATTGATAGGGTGTGTTAGAAATGTAAAGCAAACCATCGCAAGATGGTCGCCCATTCCGAGATTCTTTTATCAAAGTGTGCACAGTTTCGCGACGAATGTCAATTTATCGACGTTCGTTTAAAAGTGCGTGAAGACATCTTTCCAGCTCATCGCATTGTACTCGTTGCGAATAGCGATTATTTCCACGCCATGTTTACTGCTGAAATGAAGGAGTCCAACCAGGAAGTCATCGAACTGAAGGATGAAAGTATTTCCTCCGCTGTCGTAAAGATTGTAATGGACTCCATCTACACTGGAGAACTTAACGTCAACGAGGAAAACGTGTTTGAAGTTCTTGCCGCAGCTGATCATCTTCAAGTCACAACTGTTGTTCAACAGTGCTGTGATTTCTTAAAGAGGGAATTTATCCAGCTCCGACTTGACCTTCACAGCTACTGTCTGCTTTACACAGTTGCCGATAGGCACGGTCTGAGAGATCTACAAGAGGCAGCAGAGAAGAAGATGGCTTCGATGTTCAAGGATATCTGTGAAAGCAAAGAATTCCTGACCCATATTGGTGGAGACCAATTATTCAGCCTCCTTAGTCGAGATGACCTCAGTTCGCCTTCGGAGACGTTCGTCTTCAAATCAGTGATGCAGTGGATTAAACACAAGAAGGAAGAGAGGATGGCAGTTGCAGCCAAAGTTATCGGAGCTGTTCGTCTGGGGCTGGTGGATATCAGGGTTGTAATTGAAGAACTGAATACAAACGAAATGCAAAGAGATCCAGAGATTCATATGCTGGTGTATGAAACGTCAATCTTTAAGCACATGCCTTCAGAGACTTCTAAATTTGCTGTAGAGAAAGCAAAACCTCGATCTATGTGTCCGGTAAGAGAAAGCACAGTCACTACGAGACATGACAGTTATATGAACCGTTGAAGTGGGGTGGGGAGGAAGACGGGGATAGAGGGTTGAAAGAAACCGGCACGACTTATTGGAAGGGTAAATTGCTTTGTATATTTGGTTTCTCCAGCAGATAATTATTAAGAGTCGAGTAAGCTAATCAACATCATTTTTAAACGTGGCAGTATGGTCACGCAAACTCGACCACCTTTACGTGTGTTAGCTTTGTTTTGCCGGGGGCCCATACGTGTTAGAGGACTCCAAATACACTCATGGCTATGTGCCCACAGGAGTCCCTAAAGTTTCCAAATCTCAGACTACGCAATACACTGACAGCATGTTCAAAGTTCACCAACATAGCCAAGTCTTATCCTAATAAATATTCAATGCAGGACAAATTCACGTATATTCATAATATACTTAGTACACCTTATCTTTCAATCTGGTTTCAGGTTCTTGTTGCCATTCTCCCTTCGACGCAGATGCAGTACTTTGATGTTGAAACCAAAACATGGAAACCTTTGCCATCTATGACACGCTTAAATGCATATGAACAAAACGTTTCCTGCCACTGTGCAGAATATGTTGGTAATTATTTGTATGTAGCTGCATATAAGCAATCTGGTGACAATGTTATCTGTCGTTATGATATTGTTAATAATTCCTGGGAGACGCTTCCACCTTTTCTGGATTCCGACCATCAGATCAACTGCCTATGTTCTATTGATGATTACATTTATGCAATCAGTGAATCCAAACCACTTCAGAGGTATAGTTTGGCTAAAAACAGTTGGCAAAGTGGAGCTAATTTGAGTATCTTTAAGAAACGTGATCGTAAAGATGCGTTATTTACCACAGAAGCAGTGGCTTTCAAATCTAAATTGTTTACAATTCACGGATATAAACGAAATGAGGGTGATTCAAAATCACCTAATTGGGTAGATAAAGCAGCCATTGTGCATTGTTTTGACCCAACTAAGAATGTATGGAAACAGAAAGAGTCAACCTGCCGCCCCCACTTTGGGTCCAGTCTCTTAGTAGTAAATAACAGACTGTACGTGGTGGGAGGGAGAATTTCTTGTTTAGATAATTTTCACTTGTGTGGTATCCCCGCGCCTGTTGAAGTGTACAATGAGGAAAACAACACTTGGTCTGTTGTGGAAGAGAACGATATTTCCCCAAACAAGCTTGGTGCAGTGGAAGTAGAAGGAAAGGTTTATTTTTTAATAAACAAATTTCCAGTTGATAGCGGTATAAGAATTCCACCAGGAGGGCGGTATCCTGTTCCTTTGGGTGAGTGGCAAAATTTAGGAAAAGTTGACAAAAGTACTGTTCTGAGTTATCTGCCAGTAAAGAGGGAGAGTTTGAAATCAGAGTGACATTGATTTTCTTTACTTTATAGTTATAATATCAAATTTATAGACTAAAACATTTAACAGTCTTCTCCGTAATAGACTTGGGAAGGCTTCAATATATGAATCAGCAAATGAGCGAAAAAGGTTGCAAAAAGAGGAAAAAGAGGCTAAGATGGGTAGAAAGTTAGAGTCAGGATAGAATGAGAGGACTGAAAAATGTCGTGATTTGGTAATTGGAACCTAATTGAGAACTGTTACACCAGAAATACAAGCAATGTATTTACAATGATATACCTGCATGTCCAGAGTGTTTGGCGTTATTTTTGTCATAATATTCACAGTGTTCCTCCCTTGCCTGGCCCTCTATCTCTTGATTTGAAGTTTTAGAAGTTCAAGTTTCACTCTTTTGTAATAATTCTATTTTTAAGCAGTTAGATATTGAATGGGTTACATAAACGTGTACATATTTGAGCTGGGTAATAAAAACGTTGACAAACTTGCAAATGTTTCGGTTTTGTTTTAGTTGGTTCCCAGGGGCGTTTGGGAAACAAGTAAAGAACATCATTTATTTTTTTAAGGGAATGGTTTTTTAGGTTAATTATTGTGAGGAACTGAGGGATGAGGCTACTTTTAAGTTCTGTATTAACGGAAACTTTGGAAAAATAGTTTTGGTAAGAGTAGAACTTACTAATGGGAGCAAGAAAGAAACTAAACATGTATCTTCCCCTCGGAGAACCTCACGACTGTGTATTAATAATCTCCGTGCAAATAAATAGTACTCAGTGGCAATGAACAGTTGCTGTGATGCGTCACTGGATGTACTAACTCAATAAAGGTAAAGATAAAGAAATGTTTTGATCACGTATGTTTTTTTTAATGTCAACCGCATTAGTGAGCAAAAAGAATGAAGGACTTTGAATTAGTAAGCTCTCTCCTCTTGCTTCAAGAAAGCGTAGAAAAATTTAGAGAGTACTGTAGTCGGGCGTTGTGTGCTAGTCTGGCGTGGCACATGATGGAACTGACATAGTTTAACCGTTATTTCGGGAAATCCAAACTTGACGAAATATTATAACCAAGATATATTCTATAATTCTCTCCGTTTATCAAAAAGATCGTCAATACTGGGTCTTGCCTTGAAGGAGCGGTTGGGAAGACGTATTTTGAAGGTTATATGAAGGGCACAGCACAAGGAATTGCGCAGGTTCCGGGTCGACTGCGACAGTTTAGTGAGCCATTACCTTGCTCACGTGACGTTATTTTAAATTGAGACATGCGATCAGATGAAAATCGATGTATCAAATTTTCATTTTAATCAATAACAAGGCGCGTTGGAAATGTAAAGCGGAGCTTCCCAAGGTGGTCGCCCATTCTGTGATTCTTTTATCCAAGTGTGCACAGTTTCGAGACGAAGGTCAATTCATCGACGTTCGTTTAAAAGTGCATGGAGACATCTTTCCAGCTCATCGCATTGTAGTCGCTGCGAATAGCGATTATTTCCACGACATGTTTACTGCTGAAATGAAGGAGTCCAACCAGGAAGTCATCGAACTGAAAGATAAAAGCATTTCACCTGATGCTTTAAAGATTCTCATGGACTCCATCTACACTGGAGATCTTCGTGTCAACGAGGAAAACGCGTTTAAAGTTCTTGCCGCGGCAGGTCATCTTCAAGTCACAACTGTTGTTCAATAGTGTTGTGATTTCTTGAAAAGGGAATTTATCCAGCTGCGACTTGATCTTCACAACTACTGTTTGCTCTCCACAGTGGCCGATAGACACAGTTTGACAGATCTGCAAGAGGCAGCGGAGAAGAAGATGGCTTCGATGTACGTGGATGTCTGTGAAAGCGAAGAATTTCTGACCCATATTGGTGCAGACCAATTATTCAGCCTCCTTAGTCGAGATGACCTCAATGCACCTTCGGAGACATTCATCTTCAAATCAGTGATGCAGTGGATTAAACACAAGAAGGAAGAGAGGATGGCAGTAGCGGCCAAAGTTATCGGAGCTGTTCGTCTGGGGCTGGTGGATATCAGGGCTGCGGTTGAAGAACTGGACACAGAGGAGATGAAGCGAGTTCCAGAGATTTCCATGCAGTTACATGAAGCGTTGGTCTATAACAACATGCCTTCTCATAATTCTAAATTTGCTGTAGAGAAAGCGAAACTCCGATCGATGAAGCAGGTAAGAGGTCCGTTCGTCCTCTTTTATTTCTAAAGAGAGGGATGTTTGTAGTGTTCTGTCATATATAATAAACGGGTAATTGCTTGAAAACTCGAGCAGTTATTAAGGATTTTACCTGAATTGACCGTCGACATATTCACTTGTTCTCCGCTTTTAACGCCGTTTACTAGACGTGGAGGTCAGACCTTAACCTCCCCACCCTCCTCTCCCTTAACGTTGACTTGGAATTTTGCTGCCCCAAGAGTCACTGAATTCCAGTCGCTACACGTGCAGTTTAGATTACTAATACTGGTATGGTATGCGAAGATATCAACATTATATTTGTTGAGGAAACTTCTTATAAATCATCTGTTTCTTGTTCCATTTACCCTTTGTACTTCCAAATATAGCATTCAGAGGTAAAAACCAGAATCATTGTTATAAGACTGCCATGATTTCAAACGCCTTTTCCTGTTGCCCAGCTGCTTTCCACTTCCTAATTTTTTCACGTAATCTATATGCTTTAGTCTTTCTTCACTCTGACGTTTCAACTGTCTGGCAATCGCACGTGAAAACGTCTGCCATTCTTAGCATGAAGTAAACTTTCTTAAAACAGACTTTTTGCTTTGGTCAAGAATGCCCCCATTTACGTCCAAAAACTGATTTACTTGCCTAACACCGCTCTTCCCTAAACGACCAGTTGACATTAAGCAGTGAATATGTTGAAGGCCCCAAATTGGACTCACACTCACAACATGTCCCATATTAAATTATATAATGGTACCTTTTTAAACTCCGTCAGCTGACCTTAATAAAGTTGTTACTTAAATTAAGTTATTAGCTGCTTACTTGTTACTTACCTTAGCGATTATATCGAGCGGTTCGGAACGGAAAGTGCCAAGTAAGCAAGCTTCACTTAACGGCAGCAATAAGGCTAATAACAACACGGCTGCGTAACAAAAAATAGGTGAACGACATAAAGATCGTGTTCATGAAAAATAGTGACTTGGATATATCAATAACGTTCTTCAAAAGTAAGCTTATATTGTGATCCAAGTGCGTGTTGTTGTCCTTCGTTGAGAACTCAAAAGTTTATGTAAATAACACCAAACAATTCTTCTTGAAGAAAACGCCAATAGCGAAGCGTGCGAGTGACGTCATAACTCAGACAAACTCAGACAAACAAAACGGACTGGTGGAAGATTAGACGCTTTTTCAAGCGCGTAAGCAAGTGTTCCTAAAGCAATTTTTAAATGAACGAAAATTTGGCGTTTATTTTCCGCCTTTCTCTCTCAGAACACCCGACTTCGTTTTGGAGAGAACATGCCCGGAAGAACAGCCTAAATCTGAAAAACGGGCTTCGTTAGCGAATAAGGCCACACTGTCTGTAAGCCCAAAAATATTGCAATTAGATTTTTGAAGTGAAATTATCTCTGCCAAATATTGTTTAAGTGAACCTTCAGTGAATTTAGTCAACTGGTAAGGTTCCTTAACGGACAAGTTCGCATTTAGCGACCATAGTTTCATGCGCCTTGCAGCCGCAAGATGGCAGTATTCGATGTCCCGTGGACCAGGAACCATAATCGGGGACGGAGACCGTAAGTCTCGGGATCCGCGCGCACCTATGATATGGGACAATTTTTCTATTTTTAGAACAAATTGCGCCATCCTGACGTCATATATCCGCGCGGATCCACGCACGTGTCGGGGGCTCTCGCGTGGATGTTGTCACGTTGCGTGACCAAATAGTGAGAGTCGCGAGATTCTCTTGCAGATATTTCACAGCGATGGCAGGGAATAAGGCAAGGAATTAGATTCAGGGCTCTTTATGCTCTGAGCTAATGGAAAAGGTGAGTTTTTCAGGGTCGAAAACAAGACTTCAATTCCGCGCTGTGATTGAATAATAATATGTGCCCGCGCTAGTTGAACGCGTAAGCTTTTGCGTTTGTTCTGTAAAGAAAAGTTATGAAAGAAAACTCTTTACTCTGGTATCGAGATAGTTTGAGAGTTTCCGAAACAATGCTTAATCATAACCAAAGCCTGTTTTTGATAGTTTCTTATTGCTTCTGTTTGTTTGGCGAGTTTGCAAAAGTTTTTTTAAAGGAAAGTCTGACGCGTACATAAGTAGCTCATTGCATAGTGCAGCGCGTGCACCTTCAAATCCGAGTCGGTGTTTTCAATTGTCAACAAATCTTGACAAAGATTTCTTTCGCTGTCTTTTGCGCTGAGATGCTGCAACAATTTTCACCAACGCCAAAAGGCTACTAACATCATGTGTATTTCTTTAACATAGTGAAATTTTACACTGCGAAAATAACATAGACAAGGAGTTTTGATAACTCAACTGAACGAAATCGAAATCGTTTTTCGAGTTGATTAAAGACGGAAAGCGTCATCGTAACTTTGCTAATTATTTCTGCTGTATTCACATATTTTCAGCTAAGCTTTTAATATGTTCTCAAACATTTATCAACCTTAAACATATTTAAGAACTAGAGATATTATATAAGTTCGATGTACGTTTTCACACGAAAATGGGGAAGTCCAATTTGTCATGTTTTACTGACTGTACAAAACACGCATCGGTGGGCACTCTTATTCATCGACAACAGACACTTTATTGGATTTTTACACAAACAAAACTGAGCAGCATCTACAGACATAAACTTTATAGTCACTTATTGGGCCTTGATAAAGCATCAAGCGTTGCTTACAATTCAGGCGAAACTCAAACTTGCAATAATTACTTTGTTTTACTTTTCGGTCGAGATAGACTCTGGCGAAATCCTCGCAAGCGTGTGGCAAGAGGAGGGAAACTTCCTGAAACGGTGCTATATCCAAATATATCCAACTGCTTTTTTGCTGTGTTATGGAAAAGCTCTTAATCTTCAACATATGTGAAACTTAAAGTGGAGTAACGTGGAGCTCTTGTAAAAGAAGCAGTGGAACACAACTTGGTCAGCGATATAAAGCGGAACATAATTAAATTCGGCACTGTCTTACTTCACTCAAACTGGAGAAGCTTACGAAGAAAATACTGAAGCAAAATTCCAACAGACATGAACGTATTGATTTGTGGGCCAAAAGCGTCAAACATTTCGGGAATTTAGGACGCCATTTCCCTGCGCTATATCCGCAAAAATCCACGCAGCTCGTACGCGCGCGTGCCGCACGTGATGGCGCAATTTGTTCTAAAAATAGAAAAATTGTCCCATATTACAGGGACAGCCCCAATACTAGAAAAAGCGCGCGCTTACGGTCTCCGTCCCCGATTATGGCTCCTGCCGTGGACAGAAATCTTGAATTTTTTTTTAACTTCCCACATTGATTTTTTGTTCATTTTTGGACAATGTGGAGATAATTGTAAATAAAATCTGTTTCTGGAAAGAAAAGGAGGGGTCACTAAAGGTCCAAGATCGTTAAATCCAGGCAAAGCTATAGCAAGGGCCATCTGCCCTATCATTGTTCATTTTATTGCGTATAGCGCGTGCTCTCATGCATGACGTGGCGTGTGAATTTGCGTGCGCAGTAAGGATGCGCAGAAACAATTAGCGCGAACGTCTTTAAGGGCCCATCAACCGATCTTCATCATTTTTAGTTAGTTCAGAGTTATTTCATGTGTTTTAACTTTTTCATGATCAGTAACACTAGTGATGACGTCATGAGGTAACGCCCATGGTCATGTGACTAATACTGAAAAAATTACCTTATCGGGATTTTTTTCATTGATTTAATATTTTAATTTAAATCCTCATTACGCTATGCATAGATTTTGTTTCGTTTTTAAAAGGTCAGATTTTGAGAGAATTTCAAAATATTAAAAAATTCGTAATTTTCTGAAAAAAGCATGATTTTGAAAAAGGAATGCATAGCTATCTTTCCAGCGTTGACGTTAATCGAAATCCGTCGAAAAAGGCTGGATTTAATGAAAAACCGCGTTTCCTTTAGCATTTAAAGGAACCGGAAGTGCGCCCGATATATATTGGAAGTTACCCTATCAGCGCGTGCGCAATTTACACTACCAGCGCACTTCGGTAAGATCAAACGAAGCCACGAGGAGTCAGTTTTTCTCTTTCTGTTGCTCTTGTTTTTCTGTCTTTTTCTTATTTTGTCTTTGCTTGTACTTTTTTTACTTTGCATTTTGTGAAACACAAAGAAAAACATCTAAAATATAAGCGAATTTGGAAGTTATTGAGTTGTTTTTATTTTCCGCGCTCAGGCTGACGTAGTAACCGGAAGTGAAATTTCACCTCCTTAGCAACGCGCGCGAGCGCGCGCATAAATCGTTTAATGGGCCGTTAATGCCAGAATGTTAATGCCTTTAACGTAGGAGTTTATGCCAATGCAGTAAAGAGTTATATTGACACTTTGATCAAGGTATAGTCATTGTTATCTTTCCATCTTGTTTCAGGTTCTTGTTGCCATCTCCCCTCAAACGCAGACGCACTACTTTGATGTTGACACAAAAAATTGGAAACCTTTACCATCCATGGATATACAAGAATGGATATACAAGAAGTGAAAATGATAAAGGGAATGATAATTATCGTGTAGATATGGCAGCTGTTGTTCATTGTTTTGACACAGCAAAGAATAAATGGGAACAAAAAACATCAACCTGGTATCCTCACTTTGGATCCAGGCTTTTTGTTGTCAATAACACACTGTGTGTAGCTGGGGGAAAAATTTCTACTCCTAATGACAATCCAGCCCCAGTTGAAGTTTACAGTGTGGAAAACAATGCTTGGTCTGTTGAAGAACAAAAACATATTCCCCCAAACAATCATAGTGCAGTGGAGATAAAAGGGAGCGTGTATTTCATCATCAACAAATTTCCAATTGACAGTGGGATTAGAATCCCACCAGAGGAGGAATATAACGTTTCGTTAAACGAATGGAAAAACGTAGCAAAAGTGAGGAGTGATGCAGTCTTGTGTCACCTGCCTGTAAAAAGAGAAAACTTGAGACCAGAGCAAGGGGAAAGTGAGTCAAAGTAACTGATAGCTCATCATATCGCATGCCGGCTTTGTGTGTGTTCACTTAAAGAGTGATCAGAAAAAATAAAAAATAAATCCTACTGTTGCTGCCAAATATTTCGCTTTCTTTCTAACCTTTAGAAGTTTCTTTGTATTGCTATTGCTAGTTTCTTTGTATTTCAGAACTGACCATAGTTTACCTGTTAGCTCTGTAAGATACTACTGTACAATATTCAGGACATTGTTTTTCCTTTATTTTAGCTTGCATTTATGTATCTCTTTCTTCTTTTATGATAATAATATCGTCTTTAATGTAAATATTAATTTAAATTAACTTAGCATGCGGCCAACGCCAACTTACGTCTACATGACAGTAACCAACTCGAAAGCTCATTGGCTACTTTGGTCACTGTACACAGTTAAATATTGTTTCTTCTAGTTAATTTCTATCTGTATTTATATTTCCTATATCATTGTAAACCATCTTACGTTAAGTTGTTTTTCTGTAAATAGTGTGCGATAATAATAATAATAATAATAATAATAAAACTAAACAAACTTAAAAGCTATTTTACGTGTTTTTGTGGTTAGTCCAAGCATATGTTTACCCACGTACGATGTTAAGAACAAAAAAAGCAATTATCCTTTGTATTGTTTGGAAGTACTTCTAACGTGTTCAGGAAAGCTCTCACTTCGGGTTAGCCTTTCAACGTGTTAACATCAAGTTTCTTAAGGTATCTACGTTACAACTCGTGAAATTCCTCAAGCGGACACAGAAGGAATTTGTACATCTTTTTGCATTTTATAGTTCATTCTACTCTCGGAACAATTGTTTCTAACTTTCGTAGTTGTTTCTAGTTAGTCTAATTATAGTTTTCGTTATATTTACTTCTTAGTTTTTCGAAACCGCTTTCATCGCTTTGTTACACTGCTTGGTTTACCGCTTTGTTATATCGCTTCGCTACAAATCGCTTCATGTGCAAGTACCGTTTTTTACGAGGTTTTAAAGCGTTTTTTTTTTACGTCTCAACGCGTCGCTTCAATAAACTTTGTCTAAACCGGCTGAAGTCGCGAGTTTTGTTGTAGGAATCGTTTCTAAAGCGCGTTAAGAATTATTTGGCACCTCCGACCGACACTTGGAATTCACATGGATGACGTCCTGTGAGAAAAGTAACGTCTTTCCTCTCACACCTAAAATGGCAATGCCACGCCACCATTCTTTCACAGTTCCTTGGTCTTACCTGGAACTTTGAGAAATGTAGTTTTTTCGAAACTTTGACTACTTTTAAAAGTTTATATAAAAATTATTTGGGGTTTGGTTTGATGGTCTGCTATAAACGTATTGGTAGTCAACAGGAGCCATAGTCGGGGACGGAGACCGTAAGTCTATGTTATTTTCGCAGTGTAAAATTTCACTATGTTAAAGAAACACACATGATATTAGTAGCCTTTTGACGTTGGTGAAAATTGTTGCAGTATCTCAGCACAAAAGACAACGAAAGAAATCTTTGTCAAAATTGGTTGACAATTGAAAACACCGACTCGCCAAACAAACAGAACTCGCTAAACAAACAGAAACAATAAGAAACTATCAAAAACAGGGTTTAGTTATGATTAAGCATTGTTTGGGAAACTCACAAATTAACTCGATACCAGGGTTAAGAGTTTTCTCACATAACTTTCCTTTATAGAACAAACGCAAAATCTTACCTGTACAACTAGCGCGAGCGGATATTATTCATTCACAGCGCGAAATTGAAGTCTTGTCTACGACCCTGAAAAACTTACCTTTTCCATTAGCACAGAGCATAAAACTACGTATAAGAACCCTGGTTTTATTCCCTGCCTTATTCCTTGCCATCGCTGTGAAAAATCTGCAAGAGAATCTCGCCACTCTCACCATTTGATCACGCAACGTGACAACATCCACGCGAGAGCCCCCGACATGTGCGTGGATCCGCGCGGATGTATGACGTCCGGATGGCGCTATTTGTTCTAAAAATAGAAAAATTGTTCCATATCATAGGTGCGCGTGGATCCCAAGACTTACGGTCTCTGTCCACGATTATGGCTCCTGTAGTCAAACAATGTAATGCACAGTAATTAGTGTTCGGTGTCAAAAAAGTGTAATATAATAAACTTACATAGTGACTTTATCACTTAGATGTTGTCTGTATCTTTTATTATCTCACAACTAATAAATACATACTTCTTACTGACTGAGTTAAAGGTCCATACTGTAAGTTACATGCCGAGTTTTTCAATCGATTTATTGTCCAGGTGCGAAGGGCGTGGCCTCAGTCCAGCCTCAGTGATTTTCTCAACAACTTGTGAGAAATGAGTGAACAGTGTCCTTGCACTTTACAGCTTAGCATGGTTGTCGAGAAAGACCTGGATCATCATACAGACTCTCGAAACAAAATTAAACAAACAGCTTATACGAATGTGTTTGAGGTTCTTGCCGAAGTTGATCATCTTCAAGTGACAAGCAATGTTAACCTATGCTGTGATTTCACGCTGATCGATCCCATTTGTACAGCTTCGGTTCCGTGACCCTTCTTGCGTGATGTTTAGGTGGAGACGCGAAGATCACACAAAAATCTGTACGATTTGCATTCCTTGATCTGCAAGATTTGCATTTTTGAAACTGCAAATCACTGTTGCATAAGAATGCTCTCTCTTTCACTATCGGAGTTCGTCAACAAGTAAGATGGTCGCCCATTCTGAGATTCTTTTATCCAAGTGTGCTCAGTTTCGAGACGAAAGTCAATTCATCGACGTTCGTTTAAAAGTGCGTGAAGACATCTTTCCTGCTCATCGCATTGTACTCGCTGCGAATAGCGATTATTTCCACGCCATGTTTACTACTGGAATGAAGGAGTCGAATCAGGAAGTGATTGAACTGAAAGATGAAAGCATTTCACCAGATGCTTTAAAGATTGTAATGGACTCCATCTACACTGGAGATCTTCATGTCAACAAGGAAAACGTGCTTGAAGTTCTTGCCGCAGCTGATCATCTTCAAGTTACAAGCGTTGTTCAACAGTGTTGTGATTTCTTGAAAAGAGAATTTATTCAGCTTCGACTTGACCTTCACAACTACTGTTTGCTCTCCACAGTGGCTGATAGACACAGTTTGACAGATCTGCAAGAGGCAGCGGAGAAGAAGATGGCTTCGATGTACGTGGATGTCTGTGAAAGCGAAGAATTTCTGACCCATATTGGTGCAGACCAATTATTCAGCCTCCTTAGTCGAGATGACCTCAATGCACCTTCGGAGACATTCATCTTCAAATCAGTGATGCAGTGGATTAAACACAAGAAGGAAGAGAGGATGGCAGTAGCGGCCAAAGTTATCGGAGCTGTTCGTCTGGGGCTGGTGGATATCAGGGCTGCGGTTGAAGAACTGGACACAGAGGAGATGAAGCGAGTTCCAGAGATTTCCATGCAGTTACATGAAGCGTTGGTCTATAACAACATGCCTTCTCATAATTCTAAATTTGCTGTAGAGAAAGCGAGACTCCGATCGATGAAGCAGGTAATAGGTCCGTTCGTCCTCTTTCATTTCTAAAGAGAGGGATGTTTGTAGTGTTCTGTCATATATAATAAACGGGTAATTGCTTGAAACTCGAGCAGTTATTAAGGATTTTACCTGAATTGACCGTCGACATATTCACTTGTTCCCCGCTTTTAACGCCGTTTACTGGACGTGCAGGTCAGACCTTAACCTCCCCACCCTCCTCTCCCTTAACGTTGACTTGGAATTTTGCTGCCCCAAGAGTCACTGAATTCCAGTCGCTACACGTGCAGTTTAGATTACTAATACTGGTATGGTATGCGAAGATATCAACATTATATTTGTTGAGGAAACTTCTTATAAATCATCTGTTTCTTGTTCCATTTACCCTTTGTACTTTCAAATATAGCATTCAGAGGTAAGAACCAGAATCATTGATATAAGACTGCCATGATTTCAAACGCCTTTTCCTGTTGCCCAGCTGCTTTCCACTTCCTAATTTTTTCACGTAATCTATATGCTTTAGTTTTTCTGCACTCTGACGTTTCAGCGGTCTGGCAATCGCACGTGAAAACGTCTGCCATTCTTAGCATGAAGTAAACTTTCTTAAAACAGGCTTTTTGCTTTGGTCAAGAATGCCCCCATTTACGTCCAAACACTGATTTACTTGCCTAACCCCGCTCCCCCCTAAACGACCAGTTGATATTAAGCAGTGAATATGTTGAAGGCCCCAAATTGGACTCACACTCACAACATGTCCCATATTAAATTATATAATGGTACCTTTTTAAACTCCGTCAGCTGACCTTAATAAAGTTGTTACTTAAATTAAGTTATTAGCTGCTTACTTGTTACTTACCTTAGCGATTATATCGAGCGGTTCGGAACGGAAAGTGCCAAGTAAGCAAGCTTCACTTAACGGCAGCAATAAGGCTAATAACAACACGGCTGCGTAACAAAAAATAGGTGAACGACATAAAGATCGTGTTCATGAAAAATAGTGACTTGGATATATCAATAACGTTCTTCAAAAGTAAGCTTATATTGTGATCCAAGTGCGTGTTGTTGTCCTTCGTTGAGAACTCAAAAGTTTATGTAAATAACACCAAACAATTCTTCTTGAAGAAAACGCCAATAGCGAAGCGTGCGAGTGACGTCATAACTCAGACAAACTCAGACAAACAAAACGGACTGGTGGAAGATTAGACGCTTTTTCAAGCGCGTAAGCAAGTGTTCCTAAAGCAATTTTTAAATGAACGAAAATTTGGCGTTTATTTTCCGCCTTTCTCTCTCAGAACACCCGACTTCGTTTTGGAGAGAACATGCCCGGAAGAACAGCCTAAATCTGAAAAACGGGCTTCGCTAGCGAATAAGGCCACACTGTCTGTAAGCCCAAAAATATTGCAATTAGATTTTTGAAGTGAAATTATCTCTGCCAAATATTGTTTAAGTGAACCTTCAGTGAATTTAGTCAACTGGTAAGGTTCCTTAACGGACAAGTTCGCATTTAGCGACCATAGTTTCATGCGCCTTGCAGCCGCAAGATGGCAGTACTCGATGTCCCGTGGACCAGGAACCATAATCGGGGACGGAGACCGTAAGTCTCGGGATCCGCGCGCACCTATGATATGGGACAATTTTTCTATTTTTAGAACAAATTGCGCCATCCTGACGTCATATATCCGCGCGGATCCACGCACGTGTCGGGGGCTCTCGCGTGGATGTTGTCACGTTGCGTGACCAAATAGTGAGAGTCGCGAGATTCTCTTGCAGATATTTCACAGCGATGGCAGGGAATAAGGCAAGGAATTAGATTCAGGGCTCTTTATGCTCTGAGCTAATGGAAAAGGTGAGTTTTTCAGGGTCGAAAACAAGACTTCAATTCCGCGCTGTGATTGAATAATAATATGTGCCCGCGCTAGTTGAACGCGTAAGCTTTTGCGTTTGTTCTGTAAAGAAAAGTTATGAAAGAAAACTCTTTACTCTGGTATCGAGATAGTTTGAGAGTTTCCGAAACAATGCTTAATCATAACCAAAGCCTGTTTTTGATAGTTTCTTATTGCTTCTGTTTGTTTGGCGAGTTTGCAAAAGTTTTTTTAAAGGAAAGTCTGACGCGTACATAAGTAGCTCATTGCATAGTGCAGCGCGTGCACCTTCAAATCCGAGTCGGTGTTTTCAATTGTCAACAAATCTTGACAAAGATTTCTTTCGCTGTCTTTTGCGCTGAGATGCTGCAACAATTTTCACCAACGCCAAAAGGCTACTAACATCATGTGTATTTCTTTAACATAGTGAAATTTTACACTGCGAAAATAACATAGACAAGGAGTTTTGATAACTCAACTGAACGAAATCGAAATCGTTTTTCGAGTTGATTAAAGACGGAAAGCGTCATCGTAACTTTGCTAATTATTTCTGCTGTATTCACATAGTTTCAGCTAAGCTTTTAATATGTTCTCAAACATTTATCAACCTTAAACATATTTAAGAACTAGAGATATTATATAAGTTCGATGTACGTTTTCACACGAAAATGGGGAAGTCCAATTTGTCATGTTTTACTGACTGTACAAAACACGCATCGGTGGGCACTCTTATTCATCGACAACAGACACTTTATTGGATTTTTACACAAACAAAACTGAGCAGCATCTACAGACATAAACTTTATAGTCACTTATTGGGCCTTGATAAAGCATCAAGCGTTGCTTACAATTCAGGCGAAACTCAAACTTGCAATAATTACTTTGTTTTACTTTTCGGTCGAGATAGACTCTGGCGAAATCCTCGCAAGCGTGTGGCAAGAGGAGGGAAACTTCCTGAAACGGTGCTATATCCAAATATATCCAACTGCTTTTTTGCTGTGTTATGGAAAAGCTCTTAATCTTCAACATATGTGAAACTTAAAGTGGAGTAACGTGGAGCTCTTGTAAAAGAAGCAGTGGAACACAACTTGGTCAGCGATATAAAGCGGAACATAATTAAATTCGGCACTGTCTTACTTCACTCAAACTGGAGACGCTTACGACGAAAATACTGAAGCAAAATTCCAACAGACATGAACGTATTGATTTGTGGGCCAAAAGCATCAAACATTTCGGGAATTTAGGACGCCATTTCCCTGCGCTACATCCGCAAAAATCCACGCCGCTCGTACGCGCGTGTGCCGCACATGATGGCGCAATTTGTTCTAAAAATAGAAAAATTGTCCCATATTACAGGGACAGCCCCAATACTAGAAAAAGCGCGCGCTTACGGTCTCCGTCCCCGATTATGGCTCCTGCCGTGGACAGAAATCTTGAATTTTTTTTTAACCTCCCACATTGATTTTTTGTTCATTTTTGGACAATGTGGAGATAATTGTAAATAAAATCTGTTTCTGGAAAGAAAAGGAGGGGTCACTAAAGGTCCAAGATCGTTAAATCCAGGCAAAGCTATAGCAAGGGCCATCTGCCCTATCATTGTTCATTTTATTGCGTATAGCGCGTGCTCTCATGCATGACGTGGCGTGTGAATTTGCGTGCGCAGTAAGGATGCGCAGAAACAATTAGCGCGAACGTCCTTAAGGGCCCATTAACCGATCTTTTTGAGCCTTTGCTCAGGAAAATTTATTCTCATATAACTCCATCATTTTTAGTTAGTTCAGAGTTATTTCATGTGTTTTAACTTTTTCATGATCAGTAACACTAGTGATGACGTCATGAGGCCACGCCCATGGTCATGTGACTAATACTGAAAAAATGCAAAGGCCCCCAGGCAAATTACTTGATCGGGATTTTTTTCATTGCTTTAATATTTTAATTTAAATCCTCATTACGCTATGCATAGATTTTGTTTCATTTTTAAAAGGTCAGATTTTGAGAGAATTTCAAAATATTAAAAAATTCGTAATTTTCTGAAAAAAGCATGATTTTGAAAAAGGAATGCATAGCTATCTTTCCAGCGTTGACTTTAATCGAAATCCGTCGAAAAAGGCTGGATTTAATGAAAAACCGCGTTTCCTTTAGCATTTAAAGAAACCGGAAGTGCGCCCGATACATATTGGAAGTTACCCTATCGGCGCGTGCGCAATTTACACTACCAGCGCACTTCGGTAAGATCAAACGAAGCCACGAGGAGTCAGTTTTTCTCTTTCTGTTGCTCTTGTTTTTCTGTCTTTTTCTTATTTTGTCTTTGCTTGTACTTTTTTTACTTTGCATTTTGTGAAACACAAAGAAAAACATCTAAAATGTAAGCGAATTTGGAAGTTATTGAGTTGTTTTTATTTTCCGCGCTCAGGCTGACGTAGTAACCGGAAGTGAAATTTCACCTCCTTAGCAACGCGCGCGAGCGCGCGCATAAATCGTTTAATGGGCCGGGCCCTTAATGCCAGAATGTTAATGCCTTTAACGAAGGAGTTTATGCCACTGCAGTAAAGAGTTATATTGACACTTTGACCAAGGTATACTCATTTTTATCTTTCCATCTTGTTTCAGGTTCTTGTTGCCATCTCCCCTCAAACGCAGACGCAGTACTTTGATGTTGACACAAAAAATTGGAAACCTTTACCATCCATGGCACAAGTTTTTGAAGGGACTCGGGCATGCTATGGTGCAGTTCATGTTAGTAATTACTTGTATGTAGCTGCAAAGAATGGCTTAAGTCAATTCAGTTCTGTCTGTTGCTATCCTATCTATCGTTATGACTTAGTTAATAATTTATGGGAAACACTTCCACCTTTTCTGGGTTCTAACCATCAAATCCACTGCCTTTGTTCTGTTGATGAATGTATCTATGCATTCAGTGAATCCACTTTGCCTCACAGATATAGTTTGGCTAATAATAATTGGCAAAGTGGAGCCAAGTTGAGCTTCTACAACACAAGTGACAGCGAGAAAGATAAGTTACAAAACGTAGCAGCAGTGGTTTTCAAATCTGAAATATATGTAATTCATGGATATACAAGAAGTGAAAATGATAAAGGGAATGATAATTATCGAGTAGATATGGCAGCTGTTGTTCATTGTTTTGACCCAGCAAAGAATAAATGGGAACAAAAAACATCAACCTGGTATCCTCACTTTGGATCCAGGCTTTTTGTTGTCAATAACACACTGTGTGTAGCTGGGGGAAAAATTTCTTCTCGTAATGACAATCCAGCCCCAGTTGAAGTTTACAGTGTGGAAAACAATGCTTGGTCTATTGAGGAACAAAAACATATTCCCCCAAACAATCTTGGTGCAGTGGAGATAAAAGGGAGGGTGTATTTCATCATCAACAAATTTCCAATTGACAGTGGGATTAGAATCCCACCAGAGGAGGAATATAACGTTTCGTTAAACGAATGGGAAAATGTAGCAAAAGTGAGGAGTGATGCAGTCTTGTGTCACCTGCCTGTAAAAAGAGAAAACTTGAGACCAGAGCAAGGGGAAAGTGAGTCAAAGTAACTGATAGTTCATCATATCGCATGCCGGCTTTGTGTGTGTTCACTTGAAGAGTGATCAGAAAAAATAAAAAATAAATCCTACTGTTGCTGCCAAATATTTCGCTTTCTTTCTAACCTTTAGAAGTTTCTTTGTATTGCTATTGCTAGTTTCTATGTATTTCAAAACTGACCATAGTTTACCTGTTAGCTCTGTAAGATACTACTGTACAATATTCAGGACATTGTTTTTCCTTTATTTTAGCTTGCATTTATGTATCTCTTTCTTCTTTTATGATAATAATATCGTCTTTAATGTAAATATTAATTTAAATTAACTCAGCATGCGGCTAACGCCAACTTATATCTACATGACAGTGACCAACTCGAAAGCTCATTGGCTACTTTGGTCACTGTATACAATTAAATATTGTTTCTTCTAGTTAATTTCTATCTGTATTTATTTTTCCTATATCATTGTAAACCATCTTACGTCAAGTTGTTTTTCTGTAAATAGTGTGCGATAATAAAAAAAAAACTTAACAAACTTAAAAGCTCTTTTACGTGTTTTTGTGGTTAGTTCAAGGATATGTTTACCCACGTACGATGTTAAGAACAAAAAAAGCAATTATCCTTTGTATTGTTTAGAAGTACTTCTAACGTGTTTAGGAAAGCTCTCACTTCGGGTTAGCCTTTCAACGTGTTGACATCAAGTTTCTTAAGGTATCTACGTTACAGCTCGTGAAATTCCTCAAGCGGACACAGAAGGAAATTTGTACATCTTTTTGCATTTCACTTGAGGAGTGATCAAAAAAAAGAAAAAAATTAATCCTAATGTTGCTGCCAAATATTAATGGTTTTTAGCATTTTCTTTTAATAAAAAAAAAACTAAACAAACTTAAAAGCTATTTTACGTGTTTTTGTGGTTAGTCCAAGGATATGTGTGCCCACGTACGATGTTAAGAACAGAGAAAGCTATTATCCTTTGTATTATTTAGAGTATTCTTCTAACGTGTTCAGGAAAACAGAAGGGGACACAGAAGGAAGTTTATACATCTTTTTGTATTTCATAGCTCATCAGTCTACTCTCGGAACAATTGTTTCTAAGTTTCGTAGTTCTTACTAGTTGGTCTAATTATAGTTTTCGTTATATTTACTTCTTAGTTTTCGAAACCGCCTTGGTTATCGCTTTGTTACGCCGCTTGGTTTACCGCTTTGTTATCTCGCTTCGCTACACATCGCTTCATGTGCAAGTACCGCTTTTTACAAGGTTTAAAAGAGTTTTTTTTAACGTCACAACGCGTCGCTTCAATAAACTTTGTCTAAACCGGCTGAAGTCGCGATTTTTGTTGTAGCATTCGTGTCTAAAGCGTGTTAAGAATTATTTGGCACGTCCGAACGACACTTTGAATTCACATGGTTGACGTCCTGTGAGAAAAGTAACATCTCTCCTTTCCCACCTAAAATGGCAATGTCACGCCACCATTCTTTCACAGTTCCTTGGTCGTACCTGGAAGTTTTGTAAATTTAGTTTTTTCGAAACTTTTACTACTTTTAAAGGTTTATATAAAAATTATTCGGGGCTTGGTTTGGTGGCCTTCTATGTTTTGTAATCTATGATTTATTATGGCTTGACCCATATACATATTGATAGTCAAACAATTTAATGTACATTAATTAGGGTTCAGTGTCAAAAAGTGTAATATAATAAATTTGTACAGTGACTTTATCACTTTGATGTTTTCTGTATCTTATATTATCTCACAAGTAATAAATACATACTTCTTACTGACTGAGTTTGAGGTCCATACTGTAAGTTACATGCCGAGTTTTTCCATCGATTTATTGTCCAGGTGCGAAGCGCGTGGCCTCAGTCGAGCCCCAGTGGCTTTTTCAACAACTCGTGAGAGATGAATGAACAGTGTCCTTGCACTTTACAGCTTAGCATGGCTGTCAAGAAAGACCTGGATCATCATACAGATTCTCGAAACAAAATTGAACTTACCAACTTATACGAATGTGTTTGAGGCTCTTGCCGAAGTTGATCATCTTGAAGTGACAAGTAATGTTAACCTATGCTGTGATTTCACGCTGATCGATGCAGTTTGTACAGCTTCGGTTCCGTGACCCTTCTTGCGTGATGTTTGGATGGAGACCCGACAATCACTCAAACATCTGTACGATTTGCATTCCTTGATCTGCCAGATTAGCATTTCAAGCGTTGACAGGGTGTGTAAGAAATGTAAAGCAAACCATCTTAAAATGGTCGCCCATTCCGAGATTCTTTTATCCAAGTGTGCTCAATTTCGAGACGAAGGTCAGTTCATCGACGTTCGTTTAAAAGTGCGTGAAGACATCTTTCCGGCTCATCGCATTGTACTCGCTGCGAATAGCGATTATTTCCACGCCATGTTTACTGCTGAAATGAAGGAGTCCAACCAGGAAGTCATCGAACTGAAGGATGAAAGTATTTCCTCCGCTGCCGTAAAGATTGTAATGGACTCCATCTACACTGGAGAGCTTAACGTCAACGAGAAAAACGTGTTTGAAGTTCTTGCCGCAGCAGATCATCTTCAAGTCACAACAGTTGTGCAACAGTGCTGTGATTTCTTGAAGAGGGAATTTATCCAGCTCCGACTTGACCTTCCCAACTACTGTCTGCTTTCCACAGTGGCCGATAGACACGGTCTCAGAGATCTGCAAGAGGCAGCGGAGAAGAAGATGGCTTCGATGTTCAAGGATATCTGTGAAAGCAAAGAATTCCTGACCCATATTGGTGGAGACCAATTATTCAGCCTCCTTAGTCGAGATGACCTCAGTTCGCCTTCGGAGACGTTCGTCTTCAAATCAGTGATGCAGTGGATTAAACACAAGAAGGAAGAGAGGATGGCAGTTGCAGCCAAAGTTATCGGAGCTGTTCGTCTAGGGCTGGTGGATATGAGGGTCGTAATTGAAGAACTGAACACAGACGAAATGTAAAGAGATCCAGAGATTCATATGTTGGTGTATGAAACGTCAATCTTTAAGCACATGCCTTCAGAGAATTCTAAATTTGCTGTAGAGAAAGCAAAACCTCGATCTATGTGTCCGGTAAGAGAAAGCACACTCACTACGAGACATGACAGTTATATGAACCATTGCAGTGGGGTGGGGAGGAAGACGGGAATAGAGGGTTGAAAGAAACCGGCATGACTTATTGGAAGGGTAAATTGTTTTGTATATTTAGTTTCTCCAGTAGATAATTAGTAAGAGTCGAGCAAGGTAATCAGTATTATTTTTTAACGTGGCAGTAGTATGGTCACGCAACCTCGACCACCTTCACGTGTGTTAGCTTTGTTTTGCCGAGGGCCCACACGTGTTAGAGGATTGCAAATACACTCATGGCTATGTACCCACAGGAGTCCCTAAAGTTTCCAAATCTCAAACTACGCAATACACTGACAGCATGTTCAAAGTTCACCAGCATAGCCAAGTCTTATCCTGATAAATATTCAATGCAGGAAAAATTCACGTATATTCATAATATACTTAGTACACCTTATCTTTCAATCTGGTTTCAGGTTCTTGTTGCCATTCTCCCTTCGACGGAGATGCAGTACTTTGATGTTGAAACCAAAACATGGAAACCTTTGCCATCTATGACACGCTTAAATGCATATGAACAAAACGTTTCCTGCCACTGTGCAGAATATGTTGGTAATTATTTGTATGTAGCTGCACATAAGCAATCTGGTGACAATGTTATCTATCGCTATGATATTGTTAATAATTCCTGGGAGACACTTCCACCTTTTCTGGATTCCGACCATCAGATCAACTGCCTATGTTCTATTGATGATTACATTTATGCAATCAGTGAATCTAAACCACTTCAGAGATATAGTTTGGCTAAAAACAATTGGCAAAGTGGAGCTAATTTGAGTATCTTTAAGAAAAGCGATCGTAAAGATGCGTTATTTACTGTAGAAGCAGTGGTCTTTAAATCTAAACTATTTACAATTCATGGATATAAACGAAATGAAGGTGACTTAAAGTCACCTAATTGGGTAGATAAAGCAGCCATTGTATATTGTTTTGACCCAACTAAGAATGTATGGAAACAGAAAGAGTCAACCTGTCGCCCCCACTTTGGGTCCAGTCTCTTAGTGGTCAATAACAGACTGTACGTGGTGGGAGGGAGAATTTCTTGTTTAGATAATTTTAACTTGTGTGGTAGCCCCGCGCCTGTTGAAGTGTACAATGAGGAAAACAACACTTGGTCTGTTGTGGAACAAAACGATATTCGCCCAAACAAGCTTGGTGCAGTGGAAGTAGGGGAAAAGGTTTATTTTTTAATAAACAAATTTGCAGTTGATAGCGGTATAAGAATTTCACCAGGAGGGCGGTATCCTGTTCCTTTGGGTGAGTGGCAAAATTTAGGAAAAGTTGACAAAAGTGCTGTTCTGAGTTATCTGCCAGTAAAGAGGGAGAGTTTGAAATCAGAGTGACATTGACTTTCCTTAGTTTATAGTTATAATATCAAATTATAGATTAGAACATTTAACAGTTTTCTTAGTAATAGACTTGGAAAGCTTCGATATATCAATCAGTAAATAAACGAAAAAGGTTGCAAAAACAGTAAAAAGAGACTAAGATGAGTAGCAAGTTAGAGTCAGGATGGACTGAGAGGACTGAAAAATGTCGCGATTTGAGAATTGGAACCTAATTGAGAACTGCTGCACCAGAAATACAAGCAATGTATTTACAATGATACACATGCATGTCCAGAGTGTTTACCGTTATTTTTGTCGTAATATTCACACTGTTTCTCCCTTGCTTGGCCCTAATGATCTATCTCTTGATTTGAAGTTTTAGAAGTTTAAGTTTCACTCTTTTGTAATAATTGTATTTTCAAGCAGTTTGATATTGAATGATTTCAATAAATGTGTACATATTTAAGCTGGTTAATAAAAACGTTGACAAACTTTTTAAGGGAATAGTTTTTTAGGTTAATTATTGTGAGGAACTGAGGGATGAGTATACTTTTAAGTTTTCTATTAACGGGAACTTTGGAAAAATAGTTTTGGTAAGAGTAGAATTTACAAATAGGGAGCAAGAAAGAAACTAAACATGTGTTTTCCCCTCAGAGAACCTTACGACTGTGTATTAATAATCTCCGTGCAAATAAATAGTACTCAGCAGCAATAAACAGTTGCTGTGATGTCTTACTGGCTGTACTAACTCTATAAAGGTAAAGGTAACTAGGTGTTTTGATCACGTATGTTTTTTTTAAATGTCAACCGCATTAGTGAGCAAAAAGAATGAAGGATTTTGAATTAGTCAGCTCTCTCTTGTTGCTTCAAGAAATCGTAGAATAATTTAGAGGGTACTGGGGACGTTGTGTCGTAATCCGGCTTGGCACATAAATGGAACTGACGTAGTTTTTAACAGGTTCTTCGAGAAACCTCAAGGAATAAAATAAAACAGAGATTTGAATTCTATTTTGTTTGTCAAAATTGTCGTCACATATTGGGTCTTCCCTTGATGGAGCAGGCCGGAATACTTTGGGAAGAAAACGGAACTAGAAGTCACGCATGCAGGTTCCAGGACTGCGACACTGATTGTGATTAGCCAAGCGTTTCGTGACCTTGCTCGCGTGACGATTTTGTTGTGGGTGTAGCTAGACGTGCGATCATGTGACGATCTATCAAATTTGCATTTTAATGTCTACAGGGGGCGATAGAAATGTAAAGCAAAGCATCGCAAGATGGTCGCCCACTCTGAGATTCTTTTATCCAAGTGTGCTCAGTTTCGAAACGAAGGCCAATTCATCGACGTTCGTTTAAAAGTACGTGAAGACATCTTTCCGGCTCATCGCATTGTACTCGCTGCGAATAGCGATTATTTCCACGCCATGTTTACAGATGGAATGAAGGAGTCGAACCAGGAAGTCATCGAACTGAAGGATGAAAGCATTTCACCAGATGCTTTAAAGATTGTAATGGACTCCATCTACACTGGAGAGCTTTGTGTCAACGAGGAAAACGTGTTTGAAGTTCTTGCCGCAGCAGATCATCTTCAAGTCACAACTGTTGTTCAACAGTGTTGTGATTTCTTGAAGAGGGAATTTATCCAGCTCCGACTTGATCTTCACAACTACTGTCTGCTTTCCACAGTGGCCGATAGACACGGTCTAAGAGATCTGCAAGAGGCAGCGGAGAAGAAGATGGCATCGATGTACGTGGATGTTTGTGAAAGCGAAGAATTCCTTTCTAATGTTGGTGGAGACCAATTATTCAGCCTCCTTAACCGAGATGACCTCAGTACACCTTCGGAGACGTTCGTCTTCAAATCAGTGATGCAGTGGATTAAACACAAGAAGGAAGAGAGAATGGCAGTTGCAGCCAAAGTTATCGGAGCTGTTCGTCTGGGACTGGTGGATATCAGGGTTGTGATTCAAGAACTGGACACAGACGAGATGGAACGAGTTCCTGAGATTCACAAGCATTTAGATGAAGCGTTAATCTATAGTCACATGCCTTCTCGTAATCCCAAGTTTTCTGTGGAGAAAACAAAAACACGAGCAACTAGCCCGGTAAGAGTTTGTGGACTCCATTTCCACAAACTAAGTCACGTATTCAATTCTATGATGCAAAAAATTATCCATTTATCACAATCTATAAAAATTATAGATTTTGTAAAGTTGATTTTAAGAAGTATGTTTGCGTGACATTTAAATTTGACATAATGAATGAGTTGCCAGTAATCGGATACCCGTGTTTGGGCAAAGAACTCTGGGATCGTCAGGGGGCAAACATTGCAAGTCGTTAGAAAGAAATGTGTGGCGAAAAGTTGTTTCGACGCCCAAAAACATGGTTTTGGGGGGAGATCAACGCTTTTTCGCCGTTGTTTTATCGCGAATGGATTTTGGCAATGTTGATACATGGAAAATGTAAGTTTTTGTTTGAATAACCGTGAAATAAGTGATAAATTTACCGATAAACTCCCTTTTGCTTGCGTGAGGTTTATTGTGAAATACATTGAAGAGAATATTGAAAATTTCAATACACGCCTGATCTCGAGAGGCTACCCGGAGCAAATGGTAGAAAAGACCCTCCGAGAAGTTAAATATAAAGACAGAAAAGAAGCTCTAAAACAGAAATCGAAAATTGCAGAAGGAACTACTACCCTTTGTGTCGGGCAATTTCACTCAACCGTCAATACCAAACTTTGAAAAGCATAATCACGCACAAATGGCACTTTTAAATACAAATACTCGGAGATAAATTCAAGGAGCCACCCTTGACCTGTTATAGAAAAGGAAAATCACTGAAATACGTGCTTGTGAAAGCAAAACAAAGACTTTGAGCAACACAATAGCCACACAGCATGAGTCGCGCGGACTCATTTGTCATTAAATCAACCCCAGACAGTACAATGATCGCCACCGGGCTTATTTCCAGTATTATCTGTATGACTGAGCTTTCAAATAAGCCAAAAGTAGCCTGTACACAACTCAAAAGGCTTTACTGGGTTATTTCCTCTCGATTTACACCTAATTAATTTTGTAATATTTTCAGACCATTACGCGATGTAAATTTCACAATAAACCTCACGCAAGCAACGGAGTTTATCGGTACATTTAATTTGTCACATATTTCACGGTTATTCAAACAAAAACTTACATATTCCACACATCAACATTGCCTAAATCCATTGGCGATAAAAACGACGGCGAAGAAACGTTGATCTCTCTCAAAACTCGTTTTCTTGTACTTCGAAACAACTTTTCGCTATACATTTCCTTCTAGTGACTAGCAATGTTTGCCCCCTGACGATCCCAGAGTTCTTCGCGCAAACACGGGTATCCGATTACTGGCAACTCATTCATTACGTTCACGTAGTGTAACGCAATCCTAATCCATTTTTCTCACGGATTTGTTCGGCGATTTGCCTCCCACACCCTCTGCCCCCCCCCCCCCCCACAGCAGGGTCAAATTACATCATGAACGCATGCACGCATTCACGTATTTGGCGTATAGATTGGAAGTGTGTACGATCTCTGCAAAGCTGCATGTATTTTGACCAGCTAGCCTTCGACAGCAAGTAACTAAAGCCTGCGTCATCAGGAAAGAATGTTTTGTAGCTCGGCGATGGCAAATGGCCACGAGTTGTGTTAAAAAAAAAATCTTCCGTGTAGCTCCGCAAATGGCCATGATGACCCACAGATCTGTGGTCAGATAATACATTTTCCGATTTGTAGCTCAGCAAATTCGTTGTGCTCTTAATTGGTTATCGGAAAACAAACCTTCCTTGTTGTGTGACTCGGCAATAGGCCGTGTTTTGTGGTCAGAATGGTTACTTTATTTTCTCAAGAAATATTTGTTACAAGTCTTGGCGATCTGAAATTGAATTCCAAGTGTCGCAACAGTTCAAATGCCTTTCTTGAAAAATTAAATATTTTGTCCAGTACAATTTAAAACACTCTTACTGCAGGCTTCAACTTCACGTGCCGATGGTTATCTGTCATTAGATCAAACTTAAAGTTTTGATGGCCACCAAGGTAGACCAGACATGAAAACTATGTGCGTGGTTAATTCACCTTTTTCATTTGTAAAAACAAGATGCAAAATCGCGCAATGTAAACAAATATAAAACATTTGGCAGGGCAACCCGAAAACACTGACCCCCGGTCCGCGGACCCCCACTACGGACTGAGTCCGCGGACTACCTATGGACCGGTCCACGGACTACCCCTACGGAACCCTTCTACAGACCATCTCCCCAAAATAGAATTAAAATAATAAATAAATATTTCAGTTACGGGTTGTCTAATATGTTAATCGTGATGGCGAAATTTCGAACTTTACATTGTGCAAATGTAACAGACCTGGGTTTAGGCTCAAGCGCAATTTATATCATTACACATTGCCATTTCCTTTGCTGTGGCCATAAAGTATATGAAAGACCGGGAAGCCTTCAGGAAGCCTCCGGGAAGCCCCTGGGAAGCCTCGAAATTTGTGCTCTTTCTCCTCTGCCATTTTATTCAGCCAATTCTCTCGTGTGTTCGCAAACTCGTTCCAGGCTTCATAATTTGCTCAGCGGAATTTTGAGCCACGAATGGAAGGTAAGAACATTTACTCTTTTTTTCATCGGCATCTCCTTACGTTGAAAACAGCTTTTGTAAAGCCTTTTTTTTCTGGGGGGGGGGGGGGTGTAAAAAAACAAAATTATGTTACATTGGGCCAGTGTAACACGCGAAAATTCACCGACACGAGTAATCTATTAGACAACCCATAAGAGAAATCTTGGGGGTGGTCCGTATAGGGGGTCCGCAGGGGTAGTCCATGGCCGGTCCGTAGGGTACTCTGCGGACCCGGTCCTTAGTGGGGGTCCGCGGACCGGGGGTCAGTGTTTTTGGGTTACCCCATTTGGCGGGTTTCGACAAAACATTGACCCCCTACTGACTCCCTATAAAATCAATGGGATAAGGAAAATTAAAAAAAGCCCAGAACTATCAGTGGGACCGATTCAAGTTCATCAATAAATTTAGCATACCTGAAACTACCAAGATGGCGGACGCGTAGAAGATTTCCGAGTCTCTTGTTCTCCTTTGACTGTTTAGTGGAGGTTTTGTTGACGGAAAATCAAGCACAGAATAAGCTTGAATATTATCAAATATTGTTTTCGTACGCTTTGGAAAATGAAGCAAAGAGAGACGCTGACAAATGAGCAGGCTCGCGAAAGGCTCGTGATGGACTACTCGCGCGAGCGGCACGAACACGCGCGTAAACCTCAACCGGAAGACGAATTTCATAGTTTCAGGCCTCTCGCCTTGTTTTCGCATTTTAAGAACTGTAGTAACTGTAGTATAACCCATTTGGACAAGCTACCACATCCTGATCGTTTGCAAAGAAAAGTAACAAAAATAAATTTCATAATGTATTCACGGCATAATTCGGATAATACAAAGTGCAAGATAAGGGGGAAATCGATGAAAAACAGTCATGCCACTTACCGTCCATGACTAGTGCAACGTAGTTTGTGCATGTGGAAGGCGAGGGACCTGGGGCTACAAGGTTGCCAAAATAAACTTTCGGTTAATGTACTCGTGTGCGTGTCGCTCGCGGTTACTTAATAGTCGCATGCGTGTTAATTTGCCAGAATTTCCTCGCTATTTCGATCTATTTTCACTGCTTAATTTTCTAATGGGTACACCATACTTGATGATATTCCAACTTATTCTGTGCTCGATTTTCCGTGACAAATCCTTCAGTCAATTGAAAAGGGAGTCGGAAATCTGCAACGCGTCCGCTATCTTGGAAGTTTCAGGTAAGCTAAATTTATTGACGAACTTGAATCGGTCTCACTGATAGTTCTGGGCTTTTTTAATTTTCATTTTCCCGCTGATTTTATAGATGGTCAGTAGGGGGGTCAGTAGGGAGTGAGTAGGGGGTCAGTTGACCGGGGATCAGTGTTTTGTCGAAACCCACATTTGTCGATGCACTGTCTTGCAAGGTCGCTGGTTAAAACTTTATTTTCTCAAGAAATATTTGCTACAAATCTTGGCGATCTGAAATTGCATTCTCAGTGTCGCCAACAGTTCAAATGCCTCTCCTGGAAAATATTTTGTCCAGTACAAGTTAATACTTTATTAGTTTAAAACACCTCACGCGCCGATCGTTATCTGTCATTCAATCAAACTTAGTTTCGAATGCCACCAAAGTAGACCAAACATGAAAACTACGCGGGTGAACGCACTGCTCTAATCTTTGATTACTACTAGTTTCATATTTTACGTCACCGTAATCACTTGATATTGCGACGCAATCCCAGTCCCAGAAAATACTGCACGCACATTTGGTAGGGAAGGACCATTTCAATTTGGGGGAGGGAGGCCGAGGGGATGTTGGCCAATTTTTTCTTATCAAGAATATTTTTTCCAGCGTCAGGTCGTGCAGGA
>NC_138145.1:42719648-42837148 GCF_964199315.1 Orbicella franksi
TCCTTCTTTTATCAGAAAATTGCTGATGTCAGCATTTTTGTTGAGATTCAAGGCTAATTATCTCGAAAAAAATGCGTATCTACCCCCATTCTTCTTTGTGGATTCCAATAGCCCTTGCAAAGATCTACTTTTTCCGCATGGTCCAAACCTGGCGCAAAAACCTTTGTATTTAGTAGGCACCGTCCTTAATACGAGTGCACCTAATATCTTCTTCAGTGTAACTCTTGGGTAAGTTTTGAAAGAGACCTAAACATGAAAATAAAAAAGGAAGTAAAGATTGATATAACCCACAAAACCCACAGACAGTTCCTATGCGTTTAATAATCTACTGAAATCTAAGGTTTTGTTATCAATAAAACATCTTGTTTCAAAAGTGCAGGCGAAAGGATTCAATTGGAGACTACACTGCCCCAAGCTCAAAGAACGTGTTTGAAGTTCTTCTCGCTGCTGAACAACTTCACGTGAGAAATATTGTTAAACCATTCTGTGATTTCATGCTGGTTCAGTTTGTTCTGCTTCATTTTGATGTGCAAACGTATACTGTCGCGTTTGAACAGTTTCGTGACCTTCCTTGCGTGAGCTTTTGATGCAGACGGGCCGATCACAAAACAACTCTGTAAGATTTGCATTTCTCCGAGTGCAAGATTTGCATTTTTTAAACTGCAAATCACTGTTGCATAAAAACGCTTCTCTTTCACTATCAGAGTTCGTCAACATCGCAAATCATCTCAAGATGGTCGCCCATTCCGAGGTCCTTTTATCCAAATGTGCTCAGTTTCGAGACGAAGGTCAATTCATCGACGTTCGTTTAAAAGTGCGTGAAGACATCTTCCCAGCTCATCGCATTGTACTCGCTGCGAATAGCGATTATTTCCACGCCATGTTTACTGATGGAATGAAAGAGACGAACCAGGAAGTCATCGAACTGAAAGATGAAAGCATTTCACCTGATGCTTTAAAGATTGTAATGGACTCCATCTACACTGGAGATCTTCGCGTCAACGAGGAAAACGTGTTTGAAGTTCTTGCCGTAGCAGATCATCTTCAAGTGGGAAGTGTTGCTAAACTGTGCTGTGATTTCATGCTGATCCAGTTTGTCCAGCTTCGGTTTGATGTTCAAACGTACTGTCGAGTTTGGACAATTGCCGATAGACACGGTCTGAAAGATCTGCAAGAAGCAGCGGAGAAAAAGATGGCACCGATGTATCAGGAGATTTGTGAAAGCGAAGAATTTCGTTTTCACTTTGGCGCAAATGAACTATTTAGTCTCCTCAATCGAGATGACCTCAGTGCACCTTCGGAGACGTTCGTCTTCAAATCAGTGATGCAGTGGATTAAACACAAGAAGGAAGAGAGGATGGCAGTTGCAGCCAGAGTTATCGGAGCTGTTCATCTGGGGCTGGTGGATATCAAGGTTGTGATTCAAGAACTGAATACAGAAGAGATGCAACAAGACCCAGAGATTCGCATGCTTCTGCAAGAATCACTGTTGCATAGTAACATGCCTTCACACAACTCCAAGTTTGCTGTTGAGAAAACCAAAGCTAGATCAATGAGCTCGGTAAGTAAATGTACCTTTGCCACATTTGTGATACAGTGTGGGGATGAGGAGGAACCCCTACTAAAACTCAATTGGTGGGAAATGTGGTGGGGGGGGGGGAATACTTCTTCTATTTAGTTTGTCAATCTTTTTCTCAGTAGCCATTCTACCTCTGCAATGAACTTATTAACTGGTCTTTCATGGGGTAAAAGCCATTTTTATTTGTAATTTTAACTCTTTCCCGTCTACCCTTCCTCCGTCGTCCTTTGTATACCCACCACTAGTCAGGTTATCTGGTGTAGGGGTTGGTTATTTCATTTGGTTGGAAGAACCTATTCTTATGCATGGCTAATCATTTTCTTTACTAATCATCATTGTTCATGCTTGGATGTTTCATGTAAACTTGAATTTTTGTTTCAAAATATTACTGTCGGTATGTTAGAAAGGATCGTGGAAATATCAGTTCACTTTAACAAGCACTTACATCTACGGATATGACGTGAAGAGTCCCAAACTCATGATAATCATACAATTGCAATCAGATATCAGTAGCATGCTCATCTGTAGTTATTTCGTTTAGGTTCTCGTGGCCATTAACCAATATACGACAAAGTCTAAAGAGCCCGTTCAGGATACTGATGAAGGTCCAGAATTGAAGTACAAGACTGTAGTTAAATATTTTGACGCTGAAGCCAAAATGTGGAAACCTTTGCCATCTGTAGCACAGTTAGTGAAAACCCAGTCATGCTTTTGTGCAGAGTATTTCGGTAATTACTTGTATGTAGCTGGAAAAAACCAGTCTGACCAATTTGCTATATACCGTTATCACATAGTTAATAATTCTTGGGAGACACTGCCACCATTTTTGGAGTCCAACCATAAGATCGACTGCCTATGTTCTTGTGATGATCATATATATGCAGTCAACAAATCCATTTAATCCAATCCGCCTCAGAGATATAGCTTGGTTAATAATAACTGGCAACGTGGAGTTGCGTGTAGAAACTGGCCAGGTGGTATCTATAAGTTTCATACTGTAGCAGCAGTAGTTTTGGAAAATAAAGTGTATGTAATTCGTGGAAAATCAAAACAAGACGGCAGTTGGAAGAATAGGTATTGGGTAGCCAATTCCGCTGTATTGCATTGCTTTGACCCTATTAACAATTACTGGGAAGAAAAGGCGCCAACCTGCAGACCGCACTTTGGATCCAGCATTTTTGTAGTCAATGACAAACTCTATGTGGCAGGGGGGAAAGTTTCTTATTACAGCGACACTGGTGAACCAACTGACGATCCTGCACCAGTTGAAGTCTATGATAATAAGAAGAACACTTGGTCAGTAGTGGAACAAAAACACATTCCCCCAAACAATCTTGGTGCCGTGGAAATAGAAGGGAGGGTTTATTTTGTCATCAATAGATTTCCAATCGACAGTGGAATCAGAATCCCACCAGAGGAGATGTATCACGTTCATTTAAACGAATGGGAAAATTTAGCAAAAGTAAGCAACAAAGCAGTTTTGTGCTATCTTCCTGTGAAGAGACGAAGCTTGAAAACAGAGCACGATGAAAGTCAAGCTGACTAACAATTAAAGTTAGCATGAGATAGCTTATCATTTCCTATTGAGTGATAGCTTTTCTGCAATATTTCTCAGGTAAGGTAATCCAAAATAAAGGTATATTGGTTACTCTGCCTTTTAAAAGAGGTTTGAAAATTACAGCGCTTTTTAATCATGGTAGCTTTGCAGGCTTTGTTGTTCCTATTTTTTATAGTCTTCAGGGACCGAATTGTATAGGCATCTGATATAGAGGTATGTAGCCTATTAGATCTACGGAAATGTGTAGCCAGACATTGACAGAAGTCAAAGAGAACTATTTCTTTTAAGTGTAATACCCGTTACTACTGTATTTTTTATAAAGTGTTTTGAATTTTAGTTTCAGTAGTAGTAAAATATTAAGTGACTTCAAAAAGGAAATGTATTCCCTTTTCGATTCAGACCCTCACAGGGGGATAAGGAAACGTTATCATTTATTCAAAGCGATATCTCTTCTATTAACGGAGACTTTGGCAAAACAGTTTGGTAAGATTAGAATTTACTAAAGCAATGGGGAGCAAGAGAGAAAATGCAGAATGTTTTAGACATAACGGATCATGTATCTTACCCTCGCGGAACCTAATGATTGTGTATTAATAATCGCGCGAGCAATAAATATATGTTTTTATCATGTATGTTGTTGCTGTTGTTTTTTTTCATGTAAGGTGCATTAGTGAAACGGCATAAGAATGACTGATTTCGGATTAGTAACCTCTCTCATATTGTTTGAAGGAAGTGTTGAACAATTTAAATGCGTGTACCTTAGTGCCAACCGTTTTCCTACAATGTGGGAAAACAGAATTCGAATATCCAGCTTCGTTTTTCGTTTACCCACGCAATCGGAAAAATTCGAACTTTTATTTTCCTTTTTAGTTTTCTTGCTACATTGAAAATGGAGTTCCAACTTCTATTTTCGTTTTCCCACAACTTTGGACAACGGAATTCTAATTGCCATGTCCGTTTTTCGTCTTTCGTTGTCGTAAGATATTAAAAAAAAAAAAAACGGAATTGAAACTCCAATTTTCCTTTTTCGTTTCTGTGTTTTTGTCACTTGCGAATTTTACCTAAACCGGCACTGTTGACACTTGCTGTCGCTGACTGTAGACCTGGAAACAACGGATGATGTTTTGGCGGGAATAAAATATCCTTGACGAAGTCTTTGTCGGTGGTTATTTTATCGAGGAAAGTAATAGCTGTGAAGACCTTCTCTAGGTAATCAAGAACCGTTACACGGCCGAACCTAAGGGGATGCACAGTTTGCTAAGTGTAAAACGGTTTGCAGTTGTCATGATATTAAGAAGAGAATGTCAGTAAAGTTTTAATTTAAAAAATGTTAACTAGACTTAGACTTGATGAATAGAAAGTTTCGAAAATTCGGCCATGCGCTAAAAATCTGGCAAACAAGACCAAGAATATGGAGTTGTTACAGATTGACTATTTTCTAGACTAGCGTACTTCAAATAAGTCGGTGGAAATTAGTTACACTAAAAATGTTAATTGATTTTAGATAAAAAAAAAAAAAAAGACTGCATGCACAAGTGCTTCATTTCAGTGCCAATTAAAGCTTCAGAGGAATACTCAGCACTGTTCAGTTACAGCACACAGCCAAACGCATGCACGGCCTAATCTCTTCTTCAGTGTAACTCCTGTGTAACTTTTGAAAGATGTCTTTTAGCCTCAACTTAAAAATTACAAATCTTTAATCTTTAATCTTTAATACAAATTCGAAATTACATTACATTGAACAAGTCAATCCAGTTTCGTGACCCTCCTTGCGTGAGCCTTTGATACAGACGTGACCATCACGCAACAACTCTGTACGATTTGCATTTCTTCATCTACAAGATTTTTAAAACTGGAAATTACTGTTGCATGAAAAAGCGGGTAACCTTAGACATGGAATCCGGAAACCAGAATCCGGAATCCGGAATATTGAATTTGAGAATGACGACAGAAAAAAATTCACTTCAACAATGTTCAATAAGGAAATGTTGGAGAAAAGAAATGTTATTGTTGTTTTACTCAATTCTCTTTGCTTTCAGCTTCAACCAAAAACTGAAAACATAACTAAAAACATAATTAGTTTTGAACAACTCCTATGCATGCGCCTAGTTGTGCAAAAGGTGAATAAAGCCATCCACTGGATAAATCATTATCCAGCCAAGGTTAGTGATGTTTTGGATGGACAAAGTCAGCCATCCTTTGATGATCTTTAAGCAACCTGGCTCCGATCTCCGATCTCTGGTCCGCGGTCAGTGAACGTCAGTTTGCTGGGGTTATGTCTAGCAGATACTGTACAAGTTAGCAATGTCATGGAGAAACGGGTTTTCGTCAGTAGCAGCAAGCTGTTACTCACTCGACGGTGGCGCCTCTCACTTTCGATATTCAAAGGTTAAATTAGCTCGTCTAAATAAGTTTGTTTTTCCCACACATACGAGATTAAATCCAGAACAGTACTATTTGCACACTGGCACTGTTGCAAATCACCATCCACTTTTTGAACAACTGGGCCAGATGCATAGCTAGAGGTTGTTTGAACCAGTAATGTTTTTTTTTTTCAAAATTACAGTTTGTGCTTGAAGCTGAGAGCAAGAACAAAGGTAAAAACGTCCATGCTTTGATCTAACCCAAAGTTTATGTCCGTCTGATCATCGAAATTTAGCTCGAAAGCTAGATCGTTCCTCGGGGCGGCGAACGAATAAGTGCCTTAGGGCGAATTTGCTTCATACTGGATGATGGGAAAAAGAATTAATCAATCGATATGCTGATGAAAAATGGCCGCCTGTGTACGCATACAAATAAGAAGAACAAGAAATGGAGGACTGTAAAAATGAAATCAGGATTTTAAACACAAGCAAAATAAACACTCACCGGAGCAGAAAAAACGCGAGATAAAAATTTGCGATCGAAGCTTTTCTTATTGAAGCAATGTTTGTGAAAGCATGTTCAATCGAAAGCCTTGAGGGTATACTTGATAATCGAAATGGCAATATCCTCTCAGTCATTGTCCACTCACTGCATGCTCAATATTATAGTTACAGTGCGTTTACTGTAACAGGGGCCACCCAGACAATGAAAACCAATCAAATAGCAGAACTAAAACAATAGATTCCAACATTTTGAAATCCAGCCAATAATATGTCCTGTTTCCAAATCCAGCCGATCAAATGTCCGATACAAAACAATGAAATCTCAACTTGTTCGTCGTGATGCTTAAGCGACTGCGGTGTCGCTTATCAATGAATTGTCAAGCTCAAGCCGTTAGTACTTTCGCGTGCTCGCGGGTTTAAGAAGAATTGAATTTTATGCTGCACTTTCTATGTGATCGTTGGTTTGTTTTGTACATGAAAAGAAAAGCTGCGTAAGAGTGTCACTCGTAAATATATATTGCCGTGCAGTAGAGTGCGTGGTGTATGGTTTGAATATTGTCGCATCTGTTTAAAAGAAACCCTTTAATGGTGTCTGCGTAAAGAAGGTTCCTAGCTATGGCGCCGTCTTTTGTTTTTGCCCGAGTGATTTTACACTTTGAGGCTTTGAAAGTACAACGCGGAAAAAAATTCGTTTGAATTTTCGATGAAGATGATATTTCAATACACTGATATCCCAGAAAGGGAGCTGAAACTCCGAAATGTACAGCTCCTGAGACAGTGGACGCGACAGTTTTTCCGAGAACTGCGGACAACAGGAGCGGAATTTATTTTGTAAAAAGTGTCAAAATCTATAACATTGTTTCACGATTTTAAACGCAACTGTAAAGATGATGTTTGTGTGGCCGTACGTTCACAGTGGCAAACGGTCAATCTAATGAATTTATCACGGTTGTAAATGTAAATCTAAAGTAATACAGAAATTTCTACCGCGAAAGTACTAACGGCTTGAGCTTGAGACACCGTGGTCGCGAGCATCTCAACGAACAAGTTGAGATTTCATTGTTTTGTACCGGACATTTGATTGGCTGGATTTGAAAATGTTGGAATCTATTTTTTCAGTTCTGCCATCTGATTGGTTTTCATTGTCTGGGTGGCCCCGGTTTCAGTAAACGCACTGTAAAAATTAATAACGAGAGATGACATAACCTTTTTAATGACGACTCAATAAATCAGTCCTTTTTTCTCAGATTTATTTATTGGACATTGCTGAAGAAAATTATTTCTGTTGACATTCTCAATTATTTACAATAATTCGGGATTCCGGGTACTAGTTTCCGGACTCCGGATTTCGGATTCCTGGTTTCGGGTTCCGGGTTCCGGGTACCGCGTTCCGGGCTCCGGGTGCCGGGTTCCTGGTTGTGGGTTCCGGATTCTGGATTCTGGATTCCGGATTCCAGATTTTAGAGCTGCCTGCCCTTATTTCACTATCAGAGTTTGTCAACACCTCAAGATGGTCGCCTATTCCGAGATTCTTTCATCCAAGTGTGCTCAGTTTAGAGACGAAGGTCAATTCATCGACGTTCCTTTATAAGTGCATGAAGACATCTTTCCAGTTCATCGCATTGTACTCGATGCGAATAGGGGTCTGCTAAATCTGCGAGCCACGGTACGAGCCATGCGAGTCATGCGAGTCATGCGAGTCATGCGAGCCATTTTTGCGAGTATTTTTTTTTTCAATTGGTCTGGGAGGTCGTCGACTTTTCACCAAGAAACACAGATCTCGCGCCCGATTATCACTAAACTATCGCTATAAACCGTCCGCCCGTCATCTTGAAAGCGGAGATGACCCTGGGGACGAGTACAACCTCGCTCCCAGGGTACTCTCTCTTTCCCTGGGAAATTAATTTTAAATTTAGCTACAAAAGTGCCTACAATTGAAATATTCCCTAAAGAAAATCCTAATCTCGCTTCGGTTACCAGAACTATTGCTGGTGCGGAAAATATGAAAAATGCTCTAAACATCTGTACATCGTGCCAAGTCCTGCGTCATAGTAATGGCTGTCCTGAGTGTGATGAATTTTTTTCTTTGTTTCACATTTTTGTTTTTTGGAGAAAATTTTGTCTATTCAAACCGCCCAGGATCCGCAAAAAATAAAAACAATGCGTCAAAACTTTATTAAGCTTCAAGACTAAAGTAAAGAAAATTTTCTGAGAGAAACGTATGACTCCACCGCCCCACCGCTACTCGAATGGGTAGGTGAATGGTATCCATTGGCACCTGTCATTCATTGATATCCACGTTGAAAATCATTCAAGAAAAAAGAGAACAGTACTTCAGGGCAACTCCGTGCATTGGCGTCAAGAATGGTGAGTGAATCGCGTAATTTTAACAGGTTCGCTCTTTAGTGAATCAGAGTTATCAAAACTTTGTCGGTTGGCTGACCACTGCATGTGGTTGTCTCTTCCCTTAGAATTTAATATTGCAAGAATTTAATATTGCGATCTTATTCATTTTGTTCCGTTGCTCTTGTTCTTGTTCTCATGTGAATATAAATGTAACAAATAAAAAAACCTTAACATTTGTTCTAGGGCTCGCATGACTCGCATGACTCGCATGGCTGGCATGGCTCGCACTGGCTCGCCCTTTGGCTCGCACGTTTGTAAAACTCTGCGAATAGCGATTATTTTTACGCCATGTTTACTGCTGAAATGAAGGAGTCGAACCAGGCAGTGATCGAACTGAAAGATGAAAGCATTTCACCTGATGCTTTAAAGATTGTAATGGACTCCATCTACACTGGAGAGCTTTGCGTCAACGAGGAAAACGTGTTTGAAGTTCTTGCCGCAGCAGATCATCTTCAAGTCACAACTGTTGTTCAACAGTGTTGTGATTTCTTGAAGAGGGAATTTATCGAGCTTCGACTTGACCTGAACAAATACTGTCTGCTTTCCACAGTGGCCGATAGACACGGTCTGAGAGACCTGCAAGAGGCAGCGGAGAAGAAGACGGCATGGATATTCGTGGATGTCTGTGAAAGCGAAGAATTCCTTTCTAATGTTGGCACAGGCCAATTATTCAGCCTCCTCAGTCGAGATGACCTCACTGCACCTTCAGAGACGTTCGTCTTTAAATCAGTAATGTAATGGATTAAACACAAGAAGGAAGAGAGGATGGCAGTTGCAGCCAAAGTTATCGGAGCTGTTCGTCTGGGAGAGGAAGCGAGTTTCTGATATTTATATGCAATTATCCGAAGCATCAATCTATAACAACATGCCTTCCCACCACTCTAAATTTGCGATGGAGAAAGCGAAACCACGATCAATGAAGCCGGTAAGAAAACCACATTGTAAGACTTGAAATCTCTGCTAATTCTAAATAGCAGGATGGGCTGGGGTGGCTTGTTTTAGGGTGTACAACTATCACGAAATGATACAGTTTTAAAGGCCTATCGTATCAAAAGGGGAATGTTATTTCATCATTTATAATATCACTCGGAAAGTTACATAATTATGATGGAATGAGAGCACGCTAATGTTTAGTTTTCACTCGAGAGCAAATTTATTGGGGGTTGTCTACATGCTATAAGTGACTTGCCATAAACATAGATTTTCTTGCTGCTGCAGTAAAGAGTTATTTTCACACGTAATGTTATCTTTCCATCTTGTTTCAGGTTCTTGTTGCCATCTCCCCTCAAACGCAGACGCACTACTTTGATGTTGACACAAAAAGTTGGAAACCTTTACCGTCCATGGCACAAGTTTTTGAAGGGACTCGGGCATGCTATGGTGCAGTTCATGTTAGTAATTAATTGTATGTAGCTGCACAGAAGAGCTTACGTCAATACAGTGCACCTTCTGAATGTTACTACCCTATCTATCGTTATGACTTAGTTAATGATTCATGGGACACCCTGCCACCTTTTCTGGGTTCCAAACATCAGATCCACTGCCTTTGTTCTGTTGATGAATGTATCTATGCATTCAGTGAATCCACTTTGCCTCACAGATATAGTTTGGCTAGTAATAATTGGCAAAGTGGAGCCAAGTTGAGCTTCTACAACACAAGTGACAGCAAGAAAGATAAGTTACAAAACGTAGCAGCAGTGGTTTTCAAATCTAAAATATATGTAATTCATGGATATACAAGAAGTGAAAACGATAAAGGAAATGATAATTATCGAGTAGATATGGCAGCTGTTGTTCATTGTTTTGACCCAGCAAAGAATAAATGGGAACAAAAATCATCAACCTGGTATCCTCACTTTGGATCCAGGCTTTTTGTTGTCACTAACAGACTGTGTGTAGCTGGGGGAAAAACTTCTACTCGTAATGACAATCCAGCCCCAGTTGAAGTTTATAGTTAGGAAAACAATGCTTGGTCTGTTGAGGAACAAAAACATATTCCCCCAAACAATCTTGGTGCAGTAGAGATAAAAGGGAGCGTGTATTTCATCATCAACAAATTTCCAATTGATAGTGGGATTAGAATCCCGCCAGAGGAGGAGTATAACGTTTCGTTAAACGAATGGGAAAATGTGGTAAACGTAAGGAGTGATGCAGTCTTGTGTTATCTGCCTGTAAAAAGAGAAAACTTGAGAGCAGAGCAAGGTGAAAGTGTGTCAAAGTAACTGATAGCTCATTATATCGCATGCCGGCTTTGCGTGTGTGATAACCTCTCTTCAAGATTTTTCACTTGAGGAGTGATCAGAAAAAATAAAAAATAAATCCTAATGTTGCTGCCAAATATTAATGGTTTTTCGCGTTTCCTTTCTAGCCTTTAGATCTTTCTTTGTATTGCTATTTTACGTGTTTTTGTGGTTAGTCCAAGTGTATGTTTACCGTGTACGATGTTAAGAACAAAGAGAGCTATTATCCTTTGTATTGTTTAGAAGTACTTCTAACGTGTTCAGGAAAACTTTCAGTTCGGGTTCGCCTTTCAACATGTTAACAGCAAGTTTCTTAAGGTATCTACGTTACAACTAGTGAAATTCCTCAAGGGGACACAGAAGGAAGTTTATACATCTTTTTGTATTTCGTAGTTCATCAGTCTACTCTCAGAACAATTGTTTCTAAGTTTCGTAGTTCTTACTAGTTAGTCTAATTATAGTTTTCGTTATATTTACTTCTTAGTTTTTCGAAACCGCCTTGGTTATCGCTTTGTTACGTCGCTTGGTTTACCGCTTTGTTATCTCGCTTCGCTACACATCGCTTCATGTGCAAGTACCGCTTTTTACAAGGTTTAAAAGCGTTTTTTTTAACGTCACAACGCGTCGCTTCAATAAACTTTGTCTAAACCGGCTGAAGTCGCGATTTTTGTTGTAGCATTCGTGTCTAGAGCGTGTTAAGAATTATTTGGCACGTCCGAACGACACTTTGAATTCACATGGTCGACGTCCCGTGAGAAAACTGACGTCTTTCCTCTCCCACCTAAAATGGCAATGTCACGCCACCATTCTTTCACAGTTCCTTGGTCGTATCTGGAAGTTTTGTAAATGTAGTTTTTTCGAAACTTTTACTACTTTTAAAGGTTTATATAAAAATTATTCGGGGCTTGGTTTGGTGGTCTTCTATGTTTTGTAATCTATGATTTATTATGGCTTGACCCATATACATATTGATAGTCAAACAATGTAATGTACATTAATTAGGGTTCAGTGTCAAAAAGTGTAATATAATAAATTTGTACAGTGACTTTATCACTTAGATGTTTTCTGTATCTTATATTATCTCACAAGTAATAAATACATACTTCTTACTGACTGAGTTTGAGGTCCATACTGTAAGTTACATGCCGAGTTTTTCCATCGATTTATTGTCCAGGTGCGAAGCGCGTGGCCTCAGTCGAGCCCCAGTGGCTTTTTCAACAACTCGTGAGAGATGAATGAACAGTGTCCTTGCACTTTACAGCTTAGCATGGCTGTCAAGAAAGACCTGGATCATCATACAGATTCTCGAAACAAAATTGAACTTACCAACTTATACGAATGTGTTTGAGGTTCTTGCCGAAGTTGATCATCTTGAAGTGACAAGTAATGTTAACCTATGCTGTGATTTCACGCTGATCGATGCAGTTTGTACAGCTTCGGTTCCGTGACCGTTCTTGCGTGATGTTTGGATGGAGAAGCGACAATCACTCAAACATCTGTACGATTTGCATTCCTTGATCTGCCAGATTAGCATTTCAAGCGTTGACAGGGTGTGTAAGAAATGTAAAGCAAACCATCTTAAGATGGTCGCCCATTCCGAGATTCTTTTATCCAAGTGTGCTCAATTTCGAGACGAAGGTCAATTCATCGATGTTCGTTTAAAAGTGCGTGAAGACATCTTTCCGGCTCATCGCATTGTACTCGCTGCGAATAGCGATTATTTCCACGCCATGTTTACTGCTGAAATGAAGGAGTCCAACCAGGAAGTCATCGAACTGAAGGATGAAAGTATTTCCTCCGCTGCCGTAAAGATTGTAATGGACTCCATCTACACTGGAGAGCTTAACGTCAACGAGGAAAACGTGTTTGAAGTTCTTGCCGCAGCAGATCATCTTCAAGTCACAACTGTTGTGCAACAGTGCTGTGATTTCTTGAAGAGGGAATTTATCCAGCTCCGAGTTGATCTTAACAACTACTGTCTGCTTTCCACAGTGGCCGATAGACACGGTCTCAGAGATCTGCAAGAGGCAGCGGAGAAGAAGATGGCTTCGATGTTCAAGGATATCAGTGAAAGCAAAGAATTCCTGACCCATATTGGTGGAGACCAATTATTCAGCCTCCTTAGTCGAGATGACCTCAGTTCGCCTTCGGAGACGTTCGTCTTCAAATCAGTGATGCAGTGGATTAAACATAAGAAGGAAGAGAGGATGGCAGTTGCAACCAAAGTTATCGGAGCTGTTCGTCTGGGGCTGGTGGATATCAGGGTCGTAATTGAAGAACTGAACACAGACGAAATGCAAAGAGATCCAGAGATTCATATGCTGGTGTATGAAACGTCAATCTTTAAGCACATGCCGTCAGAGAATTCTAAATTTGCTGTAGAGAAAGCAAAACCTCGATCTATGTGTCCGGTAAGAGAAAGCACACTCACTACGAGACATGACAGTTATATGAACCATTGCAGTGGGGTGGGGAGGAAGACGGGGATAGAGGATTGAAAGAAACTGGCATGACTTATTGGAAGGGTAAATTGTTTTGTATATTTAGTTTCTCCAGCAGATAATTATTAAGAGTCGAGCAAGGTAATCAATATCATTTTTTAACGTGGCAGTACCATGGTCACGCAAACTCGACCACCTTCACGTGCGTTAGCTTTGTTTTTGCCGAGGGCCCATATGTGTTAGAGGATTCCAAATACACTCATGGCTATGTGCCCACAGGAGTCCACAGAAGTTTCCAAATCTCAGACTACCCAATACACTGACAGCATGTTCAAAGTTCACCAGCATAGCCAAGTCTTATCCTGATAAATATTCAATGCAGGACAAATTCACGTATATTCATAATATACTTAGTACACCTTATCTTTCAATCTGGTTTCAGGTTCTTGTTGCCATTCTCCCTTCGACGCAGATACAGTACTTTGATGTTGAAACCAAAACATGGAAACCTTTGCCATCCATGGCACACTTGAATGCATATGAACAAAACGTTTCCTGCCACTGTGCAGAATATGTTGGTAATTATTTGTATATAGCTGCACATAAGCAATCTGGTGACAATGTTATCTATCGTTATGATATTGTTAATCATTCCTGGGAGACACTTCCACCTTTCCTGGATTCCGACCATCACATCAACTGCCTATGTTCTATTGATGATTACATTTATGCAATCAGTGAATCTAAACCACTTCAGAGATACAGTTTGGCTAAAACAATTGGCAAAGTGGAGTTAATTTGGGTATCTTTAAGAAAAGTGATCGTAAAGATGCGTTATTTACTCTAGAAGCAGTGGTCTTTAAATCGAAACTATTTACAATTCATGGATATAAATGAAATGAAGGCGATTTGAAATCACCTAATTGGGTAGATAAAGCAGCCATTGTGCATTGTTTTGACCCAACTAAGAATGTATGGAAACAGAAAGAGTTAACCTGCCGCCCCCACTTTGGGTCCAGTCTCTTAGTAGTCAATAACAGACTGTACGTGGTGGGAGGAAGAATTCCTTGTTTAGATAATTTTCACTTGTGTGGTATCCCCGCGCCTGTTGAAGTGTACAATGAGGAAAACAACACTTAGTCTGTTGTGGAACAAAACGATATTTCCCCAAACAAGCTTGGTGCAGTGGAAGTAGACGGAAAGGTTTATTTTTTAATAAACAAATTTGCAGTTGATAGCGGTATAAGAATTCGACCAGGAGAGCGGTATCCTGTTGCTTTGGGTGAGTGGCACAATTTAGGAAAAATTGACAAAAGTGCTGTTCCGTGTTATCTGCCAGTAAAGAGGGAGAGTCTGAAATCAGAGTGACATTGATTTTCTTTACTTTATAGTTATAATATCAAAGTTATAGACTAAAACATTGAACAGTTTTCTCAGTAATAGACTTGGAAAGGCTTTAATATGTGAATCACTAAATGAACGAAAAAGGTTGCAAAAAAGGAAAAAGAGGCTAAGATGGGTAGAAAGTTAGAGTCAGGATGAAGGTAACTGGAAAATGTCGCGATTTGAGAATTGGAACCTAATTGAGAACTGGTACACCAGAAATACAAGCAGTGTATTTACAATGAGATACCTGCATGTCCAGAGTGTTTACCGTTATTTTTGTCATAGTATTCACGATGTTTCTGCCTTGTCTTGGTCCTTGATCTATCTCTTGATTTGAAGTTTTAGATGTTCAAGTTTCACTCTTCGTAATAATTCTATTTTCAAGCAGTTTGATATTAAATTATTTCAATAAATGTGTACATATGTAAGCTGGTTAATAAAAACGTTGACAAACTTGCTAATGTTTCGGTTTTGTTTTAGTTGATTCCCAGGCGCGTGCATTATTTTTGGGCTGTACTGTAACATCATTTATGCTTTAAGGGAATGGTTTTTTAGGTTAATTATTAAGTTTTCTATCGTAACGGGAACTTTGGAAAAATAGTTTTGGTAAGAGTAAATTTTACAAATAGGGAGCAAGAAAAAAACCAAACATGTATCCTCTCCTCGGAGAACCTCACGACTGTGTATTAATAATCCCCATGCAAATAAATAGTACTCAGTAGCAAAGTACAGTTGCTGTGATGCCTCACTGGCTGTACTAACTCAATAAAGGTGAAGGTAAATAAATGTTTTGATGACGTATGGTTTTTTGTGTGTCAGCTTCATTAGAAAGCCAAAGAAAGAATGATTTCGAATAAGTAACCTCTCTCCTGTTGCTTCAAGAAATTGTAGGATAATTTAAACGGTACGGGGGTCGTTGTGTGCTAGTCTGGCGTGGCACATGTATGGAACTGACGTAGTTTTTAACCGTTATTTCGAGAAATTCAAAGGAATAAAACAACCCAGACTGTTTAGTTTATCAAAAAGATCGTCATTTTGAGGGTTGCCTCGATAAAGCAAGTAAGAAAAGTTAGGAGGAAAACAGCAATAGAAATCGCGCAGGTTCCTAGACTACGACACTAATTAGCCAAACGTTTCGTGACCTTACTCGCGTGACGATTTCCAGACGTGCGATCATGTGACGATCTATCAAATTAGCATTTTAATGTCCACAGGGCGCATTACAAATGTAAAGCAAAGCATCGCAAGATGGTCGCCCACTCTGAGATTCTTTTATCCAAGTGTGCTCAGTTTCGAGACGAAGGTCAATTCATCGACGTTCGTTTAAAAGTGCGTGAAGACATCTTTCCGGCTCATCGCATTGTACTCGCTGCGAATAGCGATTATTTCCACGCCATGTTTACTGATGGAATGAAGGAGTCCAGTCAGGACGTCATCGAACTGAAAGATGAAAGCATTTCACCTGATGTTTTAAAGATTGTAATGGACTCCATCTACACTGGAGAGCTTTGCGTCAACGAGGAAAACGTGTTTGAAGTTCTTGCCGCAGCTGATCATCTTCAAGTCACAAGCGTTGTTCAACAGTGTTGTGATTTCTTGAAGAGGGAATTTATTCAGCTCCGACTTGATCTTCACAACTACTGTTTGCTTTCCACAGTGGCCGATAGACACGGTCTGAGAGATCTGCAAGAGGCAGCGGAGAAGAAGATGGCTTCGATGTACGTGGATGTCTGTGAAAGCGAAGAATTCCTTTCTAATGTTGGTGCTGATCGATTATTGAGCCTCCTAAGTCGAGATGATCTCAGTGCGCCTTCGGAGACGTTCGTCTTCAAATCAGTGATGCAGTGGATTAAACATAAGAAGGAAGAGAGGATGGCAGTTGCAGCCAAAGTCATCGGAGCTGTTCGTCTGGGGCTGGTGAATATCAGGGTTGTGATTGAAGAACTGGACACAGAGGAAATGCAAAGAGATCCAGAGATTCACATGCAATTCCATGAAGCGTTAATCTTTAATTTCATGCCTTCTCGTAATCCCAAGTTTGCTGCGGAGAAAACAAAAACACGAGAAACTAGCCCGGTAAGAGTGTTTTTGGACTTCACTTTGCGATGCCACCGAACGAAGCCTATGACACAGAAAGTTAGTCGAATGGTCGTATTGAGTATGTTTGCCGACATTCGAATTTGACACAATTTCATATTTTACGTGACAGTATTCACTTGATTTTATCACGCAATCCCAGTCCCCGGAATTTGTTATAGACTACGTAGGAGAGTAGTCCGTCTTTCACTTAGTCCGTCGCGCGTGACGCGAAAAAAGACTGCGAGAAAAAAAAAAAAAAACAGAAAGCCGCGCGAAATCGCAGGGGCGAGGAGCCCCAAGGATTTCGCGCGAGCATTTTTCTCTCGCGGTTTTCTTTAGCGTCACGGACGACAGATGAAGCGAAAGAGGGACTACTCGAAGTCTAAATTTGTTAGGGTAGGACCATTTTAATTTGGGGGAGGGAGGACGAGGGGGTGTCGGCTAGTGTTTTTTAGCCAGTAAATTTTTTTCAGCTTCAGGTCGTGCAAGATTTTTTTATTTTCTTCTTCGTTGCTCGTTTTCCGAGTGTTGCTTGGTTTTCTTTCTGGGGAAATCTTTTCGGTAATTGCGCGGCCCCCCCTCCTCATCTCGAAAATGTAATGGTGTATATTTGGCTTAGCACGCAAGATTTTGTTCCTGCATTTTTTGCCTTGACTCAGGTGTCTTCGCCTAGGCCATTGGCATTTCTTTGTATTATTGAAATTTCTTTTTCCTTTACTGTCATTTCAGGTTCTTCTTGCAGTTCCACCCCAGGCTCAAATGGTGTATTTTGATGTTGAAGCAAAAACGTGGAAACCTTTAGCGTCCACAACATCATCAATTGAAGCAGCGGAATGTTTCTGTGCAGCGTCTGCTGGTAATAACTTGTATGTTGCTGGATTGCACGGGGGTGATTACATTTTCCGTTACGATACAGAAGGTAATTTGTGGGAGAAGCAGCCACACTCATGCGATGAAATCAAAAATTTATGTATTGTAGACGATTACATGTATGCAATTAGTTCTGATTGTAATCGGATTCCTCAAAGGTATAACTTTGCTAAATGTCACTGGCAAACGTTTGCCAAAGTAGGTATTACGAATAGCCATCCTAACCAGTTTTATAATAGTGGAGCGACAGTACTTAACTCAAAGGTGTATGTCCTCTATGGATTTAAATTGTATTCGGGTAGCTGGCGAATGCAGAATGCAGCGCTACACTGCTTTGATCCGGTAAAAAACGAATGGGAAAGAAAAGCAACAACCTGTAAACCTCACTTCGGATCCTGTCTTTTTGTAGTAAACAGTAGACTTTATGTAGCAGGGGGTTATAACTCTATTGCCCCAAATGGTACCCTACAGGGTAACCCCGCTCTTGTAGAAGTTTATGATGAGGAAAAAAACTCTTGGTCTGTTGTTGAACAGAACCACATTCCCCCAAACAAGCCTAATGCAGTGGAAATAGAAAGGAAAGTTTACTTTATAATAAACAGTTTTCCAGTTGACAGTGGCATCAGAATTCCACCAGGAGAGCTGTATCCTGTTCATTTGGGTGAGTGGAAAAATTTAGCAAAAATTACCTCAACTGCTGTTCTGTGTTATCTGCCAGTAAAGAGAGAGAATTTGAAAGCAGAGTGAGAATGGTTGTTTGCTCACTTAAAATATCAAATGTTCACATCAAAACATGCTAAAATTTTCTTGTAGTTAAGTTGCCCATGTATCAATACATACATTGCTGCATGAAGGAAAAAGATTGCGAGCAAAGCAGAGAAGGAATGAGGCGAGCAAAAACGTAAAGGTTGGGTAGGAGATGAAAGGAAGGGAAGACTAGTTCCCTCCCTTGTCTCGATCTTTGATCCAAGCTTATGAATCTCCTTCCTTGCTTAGCACTGGTTTTCTTGATTTAATCGTTTAGTAGTTAATATTGAAAGGCTGAATTAAATTTGTACAAATTTAGGGCGGTTTTCAATTGGGTGTCGTGAAACCAAAACCAAAGGAATCACTCTGTTCAGCCACAAAGAGCACAGAGAAGGAATCAACCAATCAATACTCGAAGAAAATACGTGTAGCTGACGCAAAACGCGGGAAAACATGTGTGAGCGAGTCACGATCAATTTGGGTTTTCTTCTGATTGGATAAGAAAGTGGCACAAGTTTTGTTTTTTAAGCCCATAGTGCATGTAGCGTAGTAAATCAATTACTTTTTGACACTCAAGTGAAAACCACCGTAGCTTTTAAACTCGCAATGACAGACTTTCAAATGTACCACCAGTCTGCCGTTTAAATTAGTTTTAAAAGTCACTTTAGAACTGTGTATAGAAGTCTGTGTGAAATACAGAAAATAAGACGCATTCGTTACACAATTATTGTATCAAGGTTGTAAGCCTTTCTGCTACAGACATTGCAGGTTGTTATGAGTTATTAGCTTTGTAGCTTGGGCACTATGCATGTGTATGTAACATCGTTTTTGAGAATTGAATAACAGAACTTTACTCAACTTCTAGCGCTAATTTTTTATCACGTTAGCAAATTATACCAGTGGTCTAGTATTGACAGTTATTCTAAACTAAAAGACATTGTCTGTTTTAAACTTCTTGTGAAACTATAGACTAAAGTTAGTTTAATAAATATCCTTTTGAACGTTTGGCAGGCCAATGTGTATATCATTTCAATTTGCCTCCCCTACATTACGATGAAATCTTCGGCTTTGCTCTTCAAATTTAAGTTTACCAAACTCAGCTGATATAACAAGCTGTACCTTACACTATCGCAGTAAATTGATGCTTTCCATTTTTGTTGAGAAACTTATTCACAACCTTTTAGACAAAGAGGAGTGTACTTAAGGTGATTCCCTAGTAAAAGAACCCCCCATAGATTTCCGATGAAACTTGGTATGCTGTTGATACAGGACAAGGAGAAAACGTAATAAAAAGAGGAGGTCACCGTGCTTGTTTTTACGCCACAATGCTGACAAATGCGGTTATCTAGGTGTCTTTTGGCAATCTCCGTGCGCAACAAATAAGCTCGATTATTTTTCAATGCAGCGTGTTATATCACACAGAGTTTGACTTTCTTTGATTATTTACTCATCTACGTCCCAGAAAAAAATGCCTTCAAATACCCTGCATTTTTTTATCTCTTAAAGGAAACATAATTTGGACATGCGCTGTTGGGCCCGTTATGTCTCCCTCGATAGTATTTATTTCATTTGCCAAAAAAGTAGCCATAGATTTCTGCTAATTTTTTCTCAGTTATTGAGGATATTGTTCTCACTGAATTTGTGAAATAAAAAGTGGGGATCCACCGTGCTCGTTTACGAGAAAAGGAGCATTTATTTCGGTATCGAGCTTAGTTTGAGAGAAATCTCTTACGTTTTGTACGCGCATGCGCTCATGTGCGCGCGCTGATGACGCTAAAATCGTGCGCAGTAGGAATGCGCAATGCAATGTTAAGGAATGCACAACTAGTGTCAGTGAGCTTACGCAAACATGGCGGGAGCAGCAGCGGAAACAAAACCATCTCAAGTCGAGCCTCCTCTGTAACCATTTCTCACAAGCGACTAAAGTTGCGGCGGCATCTTTGCGGCTTCGAAGTGTCTGTGAAGGAGTCCCCAAGTCCTATCTATGTTACGTACTGTGTGGACGGCATAACATTTTAAACGGAATTGTCAGTATCATGAAATGATTTACTTTCTTTTCAAAACAATCTATCATTGACAGACCACAGCCACAAAAACGAGTAACTTGCATTAGCATCAGAGCTTTCTTCTTTAAGTTACTGCTTAAGGATGCAGAGAATAATTCAGGATCTATTGCTGGCCGTGCGTAAAGAAAATATAAAATGGAGACTGTACGTTAGCTTGGCGACTTAGCATGAAACGTAATTTTCACAAGAATTTTTCATTTTTGACTTAGTCATTCCGACTTTAAATACACTCAATCCAATAAACCAATTAAAACTGGGAGTTATTAAACATAGCTGACACAGAGCGCGGGAAAACGCGAATCACGATTGGTTCAGGTCTCATTGTGATTGGATAAAAAAGTGCGGTAGTTTCTTTTAAGTGAATCATGTGGGGTAGTAATGGAAAACCAATTACTTTTCGACAAAAATTCTCTATAATAGCTTTATTGTATGTTCCTTCTTCGAAAACTAAGTCGGCTGCTTTGAAAAATTTGTTTCGTGAAACAATGAGGAACGCAGTTTAGGATAACATTTTAGGATTCTTGTGTTTAATCCACTTCATCACAGATTTGAAGACGAACGTCTTCGAACGTGCACTGAGTTCATCTCGACTGATGAGGCTGAATAATTTCTGTACGTTTATATGGGTCAGGAATTCTTCGCAAATGTCCTGGTAATTCAGATCCATCTTGCTTTTTACTGCCTCTCTCAATTCTCTCAGGCCATACTTTTCGGCAATTGCGCAAAGACAGCAGTACCAGCGGACATTAAGGTTAAACTGAAGCAGTTCCCTCTTCAAGAACTCACAATACTCTTGAAGAACGCTTGTAACTTGAAGATGATCAGCTGCGGCGAGAACCTGAAACAAGTTTTCCGTGTTTATGCGAAGATATCCGCTATAAATATAGTCAATTATTTGTTTAAACGTTTCTGAGGACATGCTTTCATCTCTTAGTTCAATATTTCCTGGCTTGTCTCCTTCATTCCATTCGTAAACATGGCTTAGAAATAATCATTGTCAGCAGCTAATACCATACGATGCGCAGGAAAAAGTGTCCTGCCTACTTTTAGCTGTACATCGGTGAATATGCCTTCCCTTCGAAGCTGAGCAAACTAACTTAACAAGAACGTTAAAATGTGCAAACATGATCGATCATCTCGTCAGCTATAGTATGACGGTACCCGCTTGGCCGAGGGCGGAAGTATTTACAATTATTTTCCTAATGCTAATTTATTTAATTACTGTGGGCGTTGTGATTGGTTAAAACCCTTATCAAAAGCATTTGAAGTGCACTTTGTGTAACCCAATGTGAAATATTTCTCATTCGGATTGTATTGAAGATGCACATTGGTTTCCCAATAAGTTTTAGTCCAGTCCCTCCTCGTTTTAGTCCCGTAGTCCTCGTTCTAGTCCAGCGGCTCTTCGTGTTAAAAATTTTCCTGTGGTCCTCATTTTAGCCCTAGTAGTTCTTTGTTTGACTCCAGTTGATCTTCATTTGCGTCCAAGAGTCTTCCTTTTTGTAGCTAGTCCTTCGTCCGGTGGGTCTTTTTGGGTCTTCGTTTTGGAAACAGCTTGTCTTCTGCATATAACGTTCTTTCAACGATACAAAAACATTGCGAGACGAGTTGCAAGTAAAGTTTGCCTAATGCAACAGCGCCCTCTGGAGAACAAGCAACCTCTTTCTCGTTCCCACAGGAAATTGTAAGGTGTCTACATGTCTAACAGGATCTTTTAGCATGTTCGAAGTTGTCTTCAAAGTATTTGAGGAGACGGTACAATTACACTTGCTCTTTAGCTATCAGTTAATTTGGTTTGATTCACTCATGAAAGGAGAAAAATTTAGCTTGGAAGCAACTTAATAAAGTTGCAGATGAACACAGAAATGATGGAAGAGAAAAGGACAAACAGGATAAAACTCCATCAGCTTTACTCTGGAGGTAAAAACCAGTGCTGCTAGTGATATTTTCAAATTCTTTATTTCAGACATAACTTACTTATAGAAATTCTTTAGTAAGGTTTGCACACCCTATATGTTGCACTTGGATGAACTTTGTGCCACAATATTTTCGACTTCAAGTTCACTGAGAACTTTAGAATTGTGACTAACTGAGTCATTAAACTTATTAACATGTAAGTGACTCATTAATTAGAGCGGTTTTAATTGAGTGTCGAAAGTAATCAAGCAATTGCTATAGTTTTGCCGGTTTTACTTGGTCTAATTGGTAAGTAATTGGTTTGGTTTTACGATACTCAATTATAAAACCGCTCTATGTATACGTACTAAAGTGGTTTGTAAAACCAAACCTACGGTCATCACTATGGCCAATCACAAAGGACCCGGAAAATCTAGAGAACCAATCAAAACTCGTAGCAAAGCCATGTAACAGACGCGAAGCGCGGGAAAGCGTGAAGTCACCATTGATGTTCTTTTAATGCTGCGGGAATTTTTTGAAATCACGCAGCGCACGAATGTAAAACCAAAGCAAAAGCGAATCCAGTTAGTCAGATTACTTTCGACAGTCAAGTGAAAACTGCTTTATGAGAAAGTAATCATTATCCGTAACTGCTTAAAAACGTGAGAGCAAATCTAATAATGTAACGGCGAAGTGGTTTGAATGCATTCCACATACTGACAGTATTTAGATCAACCCCTGGTCACCCTCAAACATCGGATATGAGAGAATGAGAGAAAAATATTCTCGTGTAAGAACAAACTTGATCGTCTTTTATTTTATGACTTGTGTTTGTAGCCGATATAACGCGCGCTCTGATTGGCTAATTGAGGGTCATAATTCTCCGGTAATTAGTATCACACAACTAGTGGACTAATGCAAATCCTGCATTTTGATTGGCTACGCTACTAGGGGACTATTAGTAATAGTCATCGAGTAGCGAAATTGGCGCCATCGAGCGTGACGCTTTCTTTCGTTTTATTCCCAAATAAATATTTCTTCAACTTGCATTTGCTAACTTTATTATTACCTTTTCTGTCCGACTAGTTGGGTGATACTAAAACAATTAGACCCTTCGCCCTCAAGGACCACGGGTCAATAGCCCATTCGGTTTCGCCTTATGGGCTATTGACCCGTAGCCCTTGCGGGCTACGGGTCTAATTGTTAATTAGGGCTGTCTGTGAGATGCTCCAAAAATCCAAAATTAAAGTGTCTTAAAAGTTGCTCCAAAATCTCCACATTGCTTTTCGTATTTTCTACAAGAAGTTGTTACATGTATTAAATTGCCCAACCGAAGAACCTTTTTTCATTTTTCCTTGACCCCTGAGCACTTAATATATGCTTAGTCTCACACCCGCTGTGTCTGCTATCTGGCTGTGTGACATTAACTCTTCGGGGTCACTCGAGCATGAGTGGCCCGCGAACAGGCTCCCGGCGAGGACGGAAAGAATATTTTGCGAGCGCGAAACAGAAGAATTCGGAGAGCAAAGCGATCGGGGCGGGACAGAGAAGCCTGTAGAATTTGTTTTTGATGTGCCTGTCTGCCCTTGATGATTAGCCCGTAAAAGTCACTCAATGAGGTAATTAGACCTGTCAAGAAGCTACATTTTCTGTACTGGACAACAGTTGTTCTAATCAAACAGCCGGACCCTCCGTCATAATATGGGGTGCAAGTAAGCAACATGTCCAAGGAATATTTCAAACTTTGTCCCTCCAGAGCCAACATTTGGAGAGCTTACAACATATTTTGCTGTATTGAAATGAGCCTTAAAGAAATTATAAGCACATGATAGACGTATCAAACTGCGAGACGACATGCAGATAACAACGGAAAATCCGGAAACATTGCCTTTGACCTCCAAAAACATTTGCTATAGCACAGCCAAACGGCTTCACTCTACTTAAAATTTATTCTCATAACACAGCGTTAAGTGCCCTTCGGGACCATTGTGAAATAATGGAAGGTCCCTCGCTTCGTTGGGGCTCACCGGGAGCCTGTTCGCAGGCTACAGCATGAGGAGCCGCACTCCGCTATTTTGTTGTCAACACACCGCTGACCACTTGAATCACCTTTTTCAAACCACAGGCAAACCAATGCAGCTCAATGCGGAAAATGCACCACAATGTGTAAAACGGCGGCGGTTGTGACCAAAAAAGCGAAAAAAGTGCTTCATAAGTCTTTCATATGGCAGTTTGGTCTGTTATAATTTTGCAGTATTGTCTTAGAACGCAAGAAGTTGCCCCGAATTGGAAAGTCGCCCGAAATCGAAAAAGTTGCCCAAAAGTTGGCCGAGTATCTTCAGGACAGCTCTACCCGTAGTGCCCACGGGCCAATTACGGGTCAAAGCCATATAATAAACAAAGCCATATAATAAACAACTTATTAACCTCGAACGTTCGGTCTTTGCGGGAAAATCTCAGACCTCTGCCTTGCCGTATTGACCTCGCTATCGCTCGGTTGGTATTTTCCCATAAAAACCTCACTCTCGGTTAATAAGTAGTGAGTCATTTACAATTTTGCCCTCATACTATGTGTTGCATGATCTTCAATTGACGGCCACATGGAGAATGAATCGTCTGCTGCTATTAAAGCGATCCATGTGTATCGAATCGACTCAGAGCGAAACGGCATTGTAGCAAAACCACCGGCGGACCATTGAAGTGATAATGATGCTCACGTAATGAGCTTGGGTTACCTAACCGTGAAAAAAACTAAAAATTTGCAATAAAAACAGTCTGACAGTGGCAACTAGAGCCATCAATCATGCACGCGGAGGAAGGAGACAGTGAGCAAAACGGTAGGTCGTGTTCAGATCTGGAAGGTCACCACGAGTTCGTTATCGCGTGGATTTGTATTTCTTGTAAGGTTAATAGGTACATTGAAACTTAGGCATTAATTTTTATTAGCAGCTGCTTGTAAAAAATTGAGATGTTTGCTTTGTATGATGACAGGAGACCATAATCTCTTGATGATGATGAAAAGTGCAAAAAAAATTAAGGATTTAAGGTCTTAACAACTTAATTATTAACAGGCACTGAATTGGAGGCTGACAAATGGTTCAAAAATTTACCTGACAAAAAGTTACCCCTCCCCCGCCCCCATCCAGACCATCAAGACTTCGTACTACGTACTGCGTACTGCGTACTGTGTACTGTGTACTGTGGACTGCGGACCTCGGACTGCGGACCTCGGACTGCGGACTGCGGACTGCGGACCTCGGACTGCGGACTGCGGACTGCGGACTGCGGACTGCGGACTGCGGACTGCGGACTGCGGACTGCGGACTGCGGACTGCGGACTGCGGACTGCGGACTGCGGACTGCGGACTGCGGACTGCGGACTGCGGATTGCGGACTGCGGATTGCGGATTGCGGACTGTGGGCTGCGGACTGCGGACTGCGGACTGCGGACTGCGGATTGCGGGCCGCCGACTGCCGACTACCGACTGCCGACTGCCGATTGCCGACTGCCGACTGCCGACTGCCGACTACAGACGGGGATAAAGGGTAAAATGAAGACTGCAGACCAAGGGTAAAATGAAGACTGCAGACTATAGACTTTCAGCTCTATCGTGTTTTCAAATATGAACAAATTCTGGTGAAAATTACGTTTTACGCCAAGAAGCCGAGCTAATGTACAGTCTCCATTTTATAATTTCTTTACGCAAGGCCATCAGTAGATCCTGAATTATTCTCTGCGTCCTAAAGCAGTAACTTAAAGTGGAAAGGTTTGCTGTTAATGCAATTTACTTGTTTTTGTCGCTGGGCATGTGAATTATATATTATTAAAAAAAAAAAAAAAAAATCATTTCATCAAACTGACAATTTCGGTTAAAATGTTATTCCTTGCACACAGTACGTAAAATAGATGGGACTTGCGTGAGGACGGAATAATTGCTGTCGTACACTTTATTTAATGCCTTTAAGATGCATACGTTTTTACAAAAATGTTCCACGACGTTCAGTATAAACCACGCATCAATATTACACTATTCGTTATGAGAGAATGTACTACTGTACATTGCTTACAGACTAAACAGCAGGTCTGTTATCTTTACAGAGCTCGAGTCAAAGCTATTGGAATCAGCGAAAGAGCTTGCAAACTTTCATTTAACAACCTAATACTTCTATACGGCTGCCACTGGGGCATGTGTCACCTCTATTCATTAACTTACATTCCCTGGAAATCAACGAAAGATTAAAGACGGGTGTCGATTTTTTTATGAGAACAAATCTCTTTTTCACCAAAGTTACAGCACTGTATTTCCAACAAACCATGATGGGACCCACCAAGTCTTGCTTGGTGCTTTAAATCCTAAATCTAAACATTTCGTGACACTTGCAACGCCGAGAATTGCCTCGGTTAGGCGAGCCAAAGTGGAAAAAGAAAACTTTCTTAATATATACATCCTCTAAACTGACGAACATGACCTAATTACAGGTGATGGTAACTTAATCCATCTCACGATACCCTAAAAATATTAAGTTGTACCCATGGATGCTATAAAGAGAAAACGTTATGTAAGCTTCATGTACCTATTATGGTTGTGGTATATTGTTACCGACAATGTAATTAAAAATAAAAAGAACTCAATGTTACTAGCAGCAGCTTTTAGTTCACCTCACTCTGTTTTCAGACTTTCTCGCTTAACTGGCAGATAACACACAACCGCGGTTGTAACAATTTTTGTTAAATTTTCCCACTCACCCAAATGAACAGGATACAGTTCTCCTGGTGGAATTCTAATTCCACTGTCGACTGGAAATTTATTAATGATAAAATACACCCTCCCTTCTATTTCCACTGCACCAAGATTGTTTAGGGGAATGTGTTTTTGTTCCACAACAGACCAAGTGTTATTTTCCTCGTCATAACCTTCAACAGGTGCAGGGTCACCACTTACATTAGCGTTTTCATCAATATATACATTGCCTCCTGCAACATAGAGTTTACTGTTTACCACAAGAAGGCTAGATCCAAAGTGAGGCTTACAGGTAGTTGCTTTTAGTTCCCATTCGTTCTTTACTGGATCAAAGCAGTGTAGCCCTGAATTCTGCACACACCAATTGCCACCTGAATCCAGTTTTACACTTCCATAAAGGACATACACCTTTGAGTGAAGTGCTGTTGCTCCGCTATTGTGAAACCGGTTACCATGATTGCTCCTAATACTAACTTTTGAGAAAGCTTGCCACTGACATTTAGAAAAGCAATACCTTTGAGGAACCTGATTGCAATTAGAATTGATTGCATACACTGTATCCTCTATAATACATAAATTGTTGATTTTACCGCTTAAGTGTGGATACTTCTCCCACACACTCCCTTCTGTATTATAACGATAAATGTAATGACCAACACCCCATTCAAATCCAGCAACATACAAATTGTTGCCAGCCGATGCAGCACAGTGACACTGGGTCGCCTCAATTGATGGTATTGTCGATGCTAAAGGTTTCCACGTTTTTGCTTCATTATCAAAATACTGCATGTGAGCCTGAGGTAGAACTGCAATGAGAACCTGAAATAAGAGGAAAGGAAAATCAAATCAGGCTAACTTTAAATATCACAAACGTACTTAATAGGACAATTCAAACAATTAGTCCGTCAGAATTTCTATGAATTTTGATTAAGATAAATGGCAAATTTTCGGAGATGACATCTGTGTATTTAATAGATCGCGCCACTTCGTTAGTTTGGAAAAGTGAAGGCCATTCTCTTACCGGACGAGTTAACCTTGTTTTTGTTTTCTCCAAAGCAAACTTGGGATGACGAAAAGGCATGTAGCTATGGATTAACGCCTCAACTAAATGCTTTTGAATCTCAGAAATTCTTTCCATTTCCTCTGTGTCCAGTTCTTCAATCACAACCCTGATATCCACCAGCCCCAGACGAACAGCTCCGATAACTTTGGCTGCAACGGCCATCCTCTCTTCCTTCTTGTGTTTAATCCACTGCATCACTGATTTGAAGACGAACGTCTCCGAAGGTGCATTGAGGTCATCTCGACTGAGAAGGCTCGATAATTGGTCTGCGCCAATATGGGTTAGAAATGCTTCGCTTTCACAAATATCCTTGAACATCGATGCCATCTTCTTCTCCGCTGCCTCTTGCAAATCTCTCAGACCGTGTCTATCGGCCACTGTGGAAAGCAGACAGTAGTTGTTTAGGTCAAGTCGGAGCTGGATAAATTCCCTCTTCAAGAAATCACAACACTGTTGAACAACGCTTGTAACTTGAAGATGATCAGCTGCGGCGATAAGTTCAAACACGTTTTCCTTGTCGACATGAAGATCTCCAGTGTAGATGGAGTCCATTACCATCTTGAAAGCATCAGGTGAAATGCTTTCATCTTTGAGTTCGATCACTGGCTGGCTCGACTCTTTCATTCCAGCAGTAAACATGGCGTTGAAATAATCGCTATTCGCAGCGAGTACAATGCGATGAGCAGGAAAGATGTATTCACGCACTTTTAAACGGACGTCGATGAATTGACCTTCGTCTCTAAACTGAGCACACTTGAATAAAAGAATCTCGGAATGGGCGACCATCTGTCTTGCAATGCTTGCTTACTGGCGAACTGTAATTGCGACAGAGGGGTCGTTTTTATGCAACAGTGATTTGCAGTTTGAAAAATGCAAATCTTGCAGATCAAGAAATGCAAATTGTACAGAGTTGTTACGTCATCGTCGCGACGAAACTGTCCAAATGCGACAGTACGCTTGCACATCAAAATGAAGCTGAAGAAACTGGATCAGCGTGAAATCACAACATAGTTGAACTATATTTCTCACTTGAAGATGGTCAGCAGTGGCAAGAACTTTAAACGACATGCATGGCCTCAGACAGCATGGATTGAGCAAAACAAAGGCTCGTAACCGACATTAACATGAAAATGAACAGGGGTGATTCCATTTATTTCTAATTCTTTGAACTTGGGACATTATAGTGCTGAATTAAATCCTTTCGCCTGTACTTTTGAAACAAGATGCTTTATTGATAACCTTAGATTTCAGTAGATTTGTTGAACGCATGGGAAGGGTCTGTGAGTTTTGTGGGTTATATCAATCTTAACTTCCTTTTTACTTTTCAAGTTGAGGCTAAAAGACATCTGTCAAAAGATACAAAAGAGTTACACTGAACTGAGAAGAGATTAGGAGCACTCGACTGGCTGTGCGCTATAACTGAACAGTGCTGACTATTCTTCTAAAGCTTTAAAATGAGAAATGAAACACTTCTTCACCTTGTCCTTTTTACCTAAAATCAACTAATTTTCTTATTATTGCTAATTTCCACGGCCTATTGGAGGTACAGTGAAACCTCTATTAAGCGGACACCCTTGGGACCCTCATTAGTGTCTGCTTAATACTGGGTTTCCGGTCAAAACAAGTTCTAATATGTTGTGCAATAATAGTTAATTACTAACCCTTTTGTAACACAGTGTAACACAGTTTGAGATCAGAGACTGCTCATAGCACAATGTCTAGTCAGTCGATGCGTCAATCTGCAATAATCACTGAGCTTTAAAACGACATCGCTAAACAGTGTTAAAGGAGTCTCAGCTGAACCTTAACAGGTAAAATGCCCTTGAAGTGTACGCTTATGGCAGGTTTTGTACAACAAAATGGCTTAATATTGGTATCCGCGTCCGCTTAACAGAGGTGTCCGCTGAATGCAGGTTTATTACTCGGGCTTCCGTAGGAAAGCCCGAGTCATAAAATGCAAGCGTTTTGGTCGCCAAAGGGGGGTCATGGTCCCAGGCGTTCCATGCGTAGACCATGGAAACTGGGGACGAGAAACGCGACATTGCTCGCTCTTTGTGACAGAATGCGGTGTTTTGCGAAGAACGTTTTGGCAAGAATCGCGCCTTATACGTTCATCTCACATACAAAGATGTCGATTGTTTTCGGAAAAGGTCGGTCCACGAATTATATTGCTTGAAAGCCAGCTAGGTAAGCAAAGTTCACGCTCGAAACGTTCTCGTGATATAACAACTAAGCTGATCGCGGTATGAGTTCAAACTACGAAAACACCAACAAAAAATAGGCAGTCAATGACTGCATGTGGCTACTGCTGTTATTATTTAGAACACTGCAGTGAAACAAATCATATTGCAATAACATGAGCTAAATACGAAAACGTTTTCGGACTCGTAGCTCATAAAAAACATGCGACTTGTTTCTTGTACCGCGCAAAATATGTCGATCTTCAAATTTGTAAAGATAAGACTTTCGGTAACTTGAGTTAAATATCTTGCCTCCAAGTTCGTTGGCTTTCTAGTAGGGTGCAGGAAAAAAAAATTACGTGTGATTTTGGAGGGAAATTGGGCGAGAAAATTAAAACTTCGATTTTTACGGGAAATTGTGCGGGATTTAATATTGACGAACCAACGTCCAAAGGAAAATATGCATTCTAGTGGTTCAAATATATTTAGCAGTCTTAGCAATCGCCAATTCTTTTAGAAACTGACTGCTAAAGAAAATCAAGTTGCGTGACATGAACTAGACGAGTATGAAACCAAAATAAACAGCAAAACAGAATGCCTCACCTTCCCTTATAAATGAGTTCCTTTTTAAAAATACTCCTGCCTTGATTCAATAAAAATGTGTAGCTTGAATATTTCTTCATAAACTGCGTTAAGGGTCGCAAATTCTTGGAAGTTATCCGCAAAAAACACAAATTATGTGCAACGCAATTTGTGCCTTGTCATAGGACTGTTGTTTTCGCGAAGGAGTTTATCATGATTCGTTTTGGCTCTCTGGAAAGGGATTATTCGCTCTCCAAAGGAGATATGACTCTTGAAAAGGGTTTAAGATCGCAACACGGCAAAGATGTTCAGGTGCACCATTTACTCGGATCGTCACGACCGGTAAACGAACTTCGTACAATTTCTGCTAACATGTACAATGTAATCGCCATAAGTTGTAAAAAGACCTGGAAAATTCTTTGCAAACAATTAAGCTCTCCATAAATGCTTAAACAGCTGTACTTTATTCTTGAACCAAAATGGTTTAAACTCACGACTTGCGATTTGATTAGGAACATACTCAACAAAGCAACTTGAATAGTAAATATCTAAGCGGAACTCTTGAGCTAAAATATCCGGATTCTTTTATTTGTTTATATTGTGTCCAATACACGTTTTCGTAAAGTACGATTTGATACTGCGGTACGAAGCCCGAGAAAACGCTCTTAGAGCGTCTAGTTTTACAGTAAATGTGGGAAGAAAATTTAGGGACTCAAGCTGGTGTCCGCTTATTAGAGGGTATCCGCTTAATATGGGGCCCGCTTAATACAGATTTGACTGTACTCCAGTCGAAGAACCAGTCGATCATTAACAACTCCATCTTCTTAGTCTTGTTCGCCCGATTTTTAGTACATGGCATTTTCGAACTTTCCATTCATCAAGTCTAACTCTGGTTAACATTTTAAAATTAAAACTTTTCTACTTGCTAACAGCACGTGTACACAAACAACTGCTAAAAACTCGTTCTACTGCTATGCTCTTGAAAATGTCTGATTTCAGTTTGGACATGTTTTCATGGAGAGGCCGACACAAACACTGTCAAACAGTTTTACCGATACTCGTCCAAGTAAAAAGGAAAACCCCAAGAGTGAAAAGTCTAAAAATCCCGATTCCGCCTTATGTATTTTTCCAACTGATTTCGCAAAATCTCAGGTTCAAACCGTTCAGTTCTTTCTCGACATCTACACCAAGCTGTAATTAGCAAGAGCACTGTTCACTCATCTCTCACGTTTACTTACCGTGGGCGTGCAATGGTTTCGAGAGTGCCACTGAAGCTTCAACGTTAATCAAGTGCAATGTCAGCTCATTTTGTCAATTAAAATCATTTAGTAACTTGAACGTAGATCAAATATTCGTCAAGCTGGATGATAATACTGCTGTGGGAATTCAAGATTTAACTAGTAAAAAAGTTTTAAAATACGTCTGACCACGTGGACAATAGGACAAAGCCAAATTTGCAGCTCTTTTCCCGACAACACCTTAGACTGGGCAACTATTAACCAAATTCCGTTTGACTCAATAATTGATGCATCGGGCAGAGTGGCTATTGTTCTCGCGACATTTATACTTGCAGCTCAAGAGATTCTAGATCTGTCATATTTCGCGTTATTATTCATGAACGATCAAACAGAACTCAGCTCATTGGTTGCTAAGAACGTATGCTATGCTCCATAGGGAATATCACACAGCTCATTATGCTAGAGTAGGCGGTACAGACAAACAATGAACAGCGGGTGCTATTGTTATCGCTTTTGATTTCAATTCATCATCATTATTCCTTGTGGCCCCCAGTGGGGCATGGGGCCGCTTGATTTCTATTGGATAAGTTTAAGAGGCTGTCTCTGCAAAAACCAACCACTGATTTTACTTCGAAAATTCGATTTTTCTCATAAGCTGGGATTTCGAAGCCCTTACCAAGTCAATCACTAAAATGAGTTTTATTTGATTAAAATTCTAATTGAAGTTTTGTAGGACTGATTTAAGTTCGGTCCGCTCGACACAAGTTGCATGCCTGCCCAAACTGGAAAAATAGCACATATTGCCGGCGCTCTAAAAAAATTAATATTCGCTCAAAATTCCCAATTCTTTTTTTCAACTATAGATATATCATAGCAGTTTGTTTAGCCATGTTGCAATTATAATTCAATGCTGTTCCTTCAAAGGTTAAAAAAAGAATATCTGCCCGTTAAATCGAGTTTTGATCCAAACACGAAAATAGCTCTACTTTGAAGGCACGTTTTAAAAATGTGACACCTGTTTGAAACTGCTGAACTACATGAATAGAAAGTATAAATGGCCCTTAATTTAAAACAATAATAAAATTTGTCTGCCCACTAGCGTTTCAAAACTAACGACCGCTTAACGTTCTGGAAATTTTGAAAATATTCCAGTGAGTAACTAACATACTCGCCTTCGTAAAGTGCTCCGATAAATTTACGTAAATCTCTTAGCTGGCTTCAAGATTAAAGTTTTGGTCCTTTATAGCGATCCTTGAAACCCAGGTACGATTAAGACTGCCAGCTTTTCCTTCCAGCAGTAGGTTTGTATACAAGGTACATTTATACGTTTCTCATCTGTGTCGAGCGTGGCGGTCACATACTTCGATGTTCTTTGTATTACTGACCATTGTTTTCCTCGAAGCTGGTTTAATCAGGTAGAGTCCTCTTCAAAGGTTTGTAGAAGCACTCTTTTGGACAACTCTCGGAACATATACATCTATGAGCAGTAAACGGTGATCCGGGATCCAAGGAAGGATTGATAAATGCCACGGCCATTTTGTGTTTACAACAGGTGTTTTAGTTCCCAATCTTCTCGTGAGTATCACGGGAATCATGATGATGAAGAAAAAGAGTACTAAGCAAGGACGGAGTTTCATAAGCTTGGATTCAAGATCGAGACAGGGGAGGGAAAGAACTAGTCTTTCTTGCCTCTCATCTCCTTTCCGATTCTCACGTTTCTGCTCACTTTAGCCTTTAATTTACAAAATTGATATCTTAAGTGAGTTGGAAAATTGATCTCATTCTGTTTTCAAACTTACTCTTTCTTTACTGGCCGATTCTGGCCGATAACACAGTACAGCAGTTTGTGTGGATTTTACCCAAATTGCCCCATTCACGCAAATGAACAGGATACAGCTCTCCTGGTGGGATTCTAATCCCACTGCCAACTGGAAATATGTTGATGATGCAATACACCCTCCCTTCTATTTCCACTGCACCAAGATTGTTTTGGGAAATATGTCTTTGTTCAATAACAGACCAAGTGTTGTTTTCCTAATTATAAGCTTCTTCAGGTGCAGGGTTATTCTGTAGAACATCATTGGGGTCAATAAAATCATACCCCCTCTGCAACATAGATTCTGTTGTTTACTACAAAAAGACTTGAACCAAAGTGAGGTTTACAGGTTGTTGCTTTTACTTTCCATTCGCTCTTTACTGGATCAGAGCAGTGTAACCCTGCATTTTCCACATTCCAGCACCCGGAATAAGATTTTCCTAGTCTATAAAGTACTTTAGGTTCCATATAAGACGATAAAGTTTGTTCTTACAAAAGGATACAGTAAAAACCCACGTGTAAGAACCTAAAGTCTGGCAAAATAGGTTCTTATATTTTGCGTAGTTATTGGCATTTTAGGCTAAGTAGGTTCTTGATTTTTATGAAAGAGATATAGTTGATGATTTATCATTACCAGAAACAAGAAGAAACATAGATTTGGTCCTTAAATGTACAGTATTCATTCACAACTGTACAGAATGTATTTATGTAGTGTTGTCTCTATAACAAGAGTGCATAATTTAACTGTAACCCTTAAATAGGAACCTGCTTGATCTTGGTTGGCGAAACAGGTTCTTATATTTTTGGGTATTAAAATGGAAAATTTCTACTAGCAGGTTCTTAAACCACTAGTTTCTTACAAGCGGGGGTTTTACTCTATTTTTTCTCTCATATGTGATGTTTGAGAGCGACCAGGGGTTGATCCAAATACTGCCAGTAGATGGAATGCACTCTTCGCATTATATCAATAGATTTGCTCTCGCGCTTTTAAGTCACGGATAATGATTATACTGCATTTGACTGTCGAAAGCTTCGCTTCTCGGGCAAATATTTCTTTTCAGAACATCATATTTCCGCGGGGCAACTATCAGCCGATAGTTCCTCGACAGAAACACTTTATTGTTTAAATAGAAATCTCGAGCTCATAATCTAATTGTATAAAAGCTGACGAAATGATCGATCATGTTTGCACATTTTAACGTTCTTGTTTAGAAGTGCGCTCAGGTTCGAGAGGAAGGCATATTCACCAATGTGCAGCTAAAAAAAGGCAGGACCCTTTTTCCTGCTCACCGTATGGTATTAGCTGCTTTCAGTGATTATTTCTACGCCATGTTTACGAATGGAATGAAGGAGACGAACCAGGGAGTTATTGAACTGAGAGATAAAGCATGTCCTCAGAAACGTTTAGACAAATAATTGACTAAATTTATGGTGGATACCTTTGCATAAGCAGGAAAAACGTGTTTCAGGTTCTCGCCGCGGCTGATCATCTTCAAGTTACACGCGTTCTTCAAGAGTGTTGCGACTTCTTGAAGAGGGAACTGCTTCAGTTTAAACCTGATGTCCGCTGGTACTGCTGTCTTTGCACAGTTGCCGAAAAGTATGGCCTGAGAGAATTGAGAGAGGCAGTAGAAAACAAGATGGCTTTGAATTACCAGGACATTTGTGAAAGCCATAGAAACGTAGAGAAATTATTCTGGATGAAAATGAAAAGCATCAATTTTAGGGGATAACTGATGTAAGGTACAGTTTGCAATCAAGATTAGAAGAGATGTAGCAGAAAGAATTTTTCTTTATTATTCTCCGTATTTTACAGACTTCTTCACATAGTTCTGAACTAATTTAAACATCCACTAAAGGATCATTTGAAAGTATGTCACTGCAAGTTTAACAGCTAGAGCGGTTTTCACTTGCGTGTCGAAAAGTAATTGGTGTTGTATTAATACGCTACAGTATTGGCTTAAAACTCGCGCCCATTAATCAGAAGAAAAACTAAACCAATCGTGAAGTTGCTCGCTCGCTCACAAATCCACGCACGTTTTTCCGCCTTCGCCTCAGGTACATGCATTTACTTCGAGTTTTGATCGGTTCATTGGATTGTATGTGTCCTTTGTGACTGGACAGAGTGATTTCTTTGGTTTTAGTTTTACAACACCCAATTGAAAACCGCTCTAAAATGTATACAAATTGAAGTTAGCCTTTCTAAAGAAAGTGCCTTGTTCCAATAGAAACCTGAACTACTAAAGGTTTAATAAATCATGAAAAAAGAGTACCAAGCAAGGAAGGAGCGTCATAAGCTTGGATTAAAGATCGAGATAGGGGAGGGGAGGGACGAGAAGTTACTAGTCTTGCTTTCCACGCATCTCCTTCCCGGCTCTTCCTTGTTTTGCTCGCCTCAGCCTCTCCTCATTTTGCGTACAATCTTTTTCCTTTGTGCAGTGACTATCGTATTAACGTAACCCAGTGCAAGTTGATTACAAGAAAATTCTTACATGTTTTATATATTTAATGTATAAATTTGATATTAAAAGTGAGTGAAAAAGTCATTTTCACTCTGATTTCAAACTCTCCCTCTTTACTGGCAGATAACACAGAACAGCAGTTTTGTCAATTTTTGCTAAATTTTCATACTCACCCAAATGAACAGGATACAGCTCTCCTGGTGGAATTCTTATGCCACTGTCAACTGGAAAATGTTTTACTATAAAGAAAACCTTCCCTTCTATTTCTACGGCATTAGGGTTGCCTGGGGGAATGTGTTTTTGTTCCACAACAGACCAAGTGTTGTCCTCATAATAAGCTTCTACAAGTGCAGGGTTACCAAGTGGAGAACCATTACTGGTGTTAATAGAATCATAACCCCCTGCAACATAGATTCTGTTGTTTACTACAAAAAGACTGGATCCATAGTGAGGTTTACGGGTTTTTGCTTTTTCTTCCCATTCGTTTTTTACTGGATCAAAGCAGTGTAGCCCTGCATTCTGTACACACCAATTTCCACTTGAATGCAGTTTAACACTTCCATAAAGGACATACACCTTTGAGTGAAGTACTGTTACTCCACTATTGTAGAAATGGTAATTAGGATGATTACTCGTAACATTTACTTTAGCAAAAGTTTGCCACTGACATTTAGCAAAGCTATACCTTTGAGGAACTTGACTGCAATTAGAACTTATTGCATACATGTAATCGTCTACAATACATAAATTTTTGATTCCACCACACGAGTGTGGCATCTTCTCCCACACATTCCCTTCTGTATTATAACGATAAATGTAATAACCCACACTCCATTCATATCCAGCAACATACAAGTTGTTGCCAGCGGATGCAGCACAGTAACATTCCGTTGCCTCAATTGCTGGTATTGTGGATGCCAAAGGTTTCCACGTTTTTCCTTCAACGCCAAAATACTGCATCTGAGCCCCAGGTAAAACCGCTATAACAACCTGAAACGACAGATAAGGAATTTTAACGATACAAAGATACAAAGAAACTATCAAAACTATCTCGAAACTGAATATGGAACACCGCGTAAAATTCGAAATATATATTTCAAAAATTATCCGTCATGGCTCACGTTCTCCAAACAACGCAGAATTTGATCATTTCACGTTGTTGTCTTGCAGAGACGGCAAAGAAATGTACAAAGAATTATAATACACGTGCGCAGCCATTGTTCTGCTCATTAAATGTTTTGGGACGTTACCGTTGCCGTTGTGGTTTTCTTAAATCTTAAGATGGGAAGTGGGACCGCGAAATCACCGAAAACATTTCTCCTAAGAAAAAACTGAAAAAGAAACTTGCGGAAAGCGAACAGCGAAAAAGACACATACGGAGCAAAAAGAAACAAATCTTACACAAAACGACACTGAAACAAAAATTGCCAACACCACCTCTCCTTTAGTCTCATCCGCAGCCGTTATTAGGGTCGTCACGCAGTGCTTCTCCCCCATTGTGGGGGAGAAGCGTTGCGTGACGACCCTAATAACGGCTGCGGAGGAGACGACCTCTCCTTCCCTATCCAAATGAAAATGGTGCATCTCTACCAAATGTGCGTGTATTTTCAGGGACTGGGATCGAGTGACATATTATACCCAAATGCAAACATTTCTACCGTGACGTAAAATATGAAATCATGTCACGCAGACGAACTTTACTGACTTAACTTCGTGGCAAATTAAAATACATGAATTTTATAGACTGGCATAAATGGATAATTCGAAGATGGCATTAGTGTCCCATCGAATCAATCACGTGACTTACTTAGCTTTGTGGACTACATGTACAGTCCAAACTCTCTTACCGGGCTAGTCGATCTTGTTTTTGTTTTCTCCGCAGCAAACTTAGGATTACGAGAAGGCATGAAGTTATAGATTAACGTTTCACACATCAGCGTGTAAATCTCTGGAACTCGTTTCATTTCCTCTGTGTCCAGTTCTTCAATCACAACCCTGATCTCCACCAGCCCCAGACGAACAGCTCCGATAACTTTACCTGCAACTGCCATCCTCTCTTCCTTCTTGTGTTTAATCCACTGCATCACTGATTTGAAGACGAACGTCTCCGAAGGTGCACTGAGGTCATCTCGACTAAGGAGGCTCAATAATTGGTCTGCGCCAATATGGCTCAGGAATTTTTCGCTTTCACAGACATCCACGTACATCGATGCCATCTTATTCTCCGCGGCCTCTTGCAGATCTCTCAGACCGTGTCTGTCGGCCACTGTGGAAAGCAAACAGTAGTTGTGAAGGTCAAGTCGGAGCTGGATAAATTCCCTCTTCAAGAAATCACAGCACTGTTGCACAACGCTTGTAACTTGAAGATGATCAGCTGCAGCAAGAACTTCAAACACGTTTTCCTCGTTGACGCGAAGATCTCCAGTGTAGATGGAGTCCATTACAATCTTAAAAGCATCAGGTGAAATGCTTTCATCCTTCAGTTCGATGACTTCCTGGTTCGACTCTTTCATTCCATCAGTAAACATGGCGTGGAAATAATCGCTATTCGCAGCGAGTACAATGCGATGAGCTGGAAAGATGTCTTCACGTACTTTTAAACGAACGTCGATGAATTGACCTTCGTCTCTAAACTGAGCACACTTGGATAAAAGTATCTCGGAATGGACGACCATCTTGCGCTGTTTTGCTTTACATTTCCAACGCTCGCTCAGTTAGTTAGTGATTGAAATGCAAATTTCGTAGATTGTGGCGTGATCGTCGCGTCTACCCCAAAACTTCACGTGACCCACGTGAGCAATGTCACGAAACTATTTCGGGCAATGGACTAGCACCCAGTCGCTATTAACGTGTTTTCGGGGGAGAGAAGATTGAATACCATGGTGGAATATGGCGCGCGGGACGACATGGTTTATATTTTTACCCGCCTCTTCCCATACACCCCCCGCGCGCTCCACTCGATCCAGACCGCTTTTCTTAAAACAATCCAAACTGACCGTGAGTAGCGAGTGCGAACGAGTCTACTTGCGTGATTTCTAACGTTCTTTTCCTTCTCTAGTCTCAACAAAGTGTCTTTTCATGTGTTTCATCGAAGCAAGACCCAGCGAAACGCAGCATGGACGAACTTTTTGATGAATGGAATCTAATTTTTAGTTAGTTACGCAAAAATTCAAAAGGGTTATTAGGTACACGCGTTAGTTTGTCTGCGATGTGAACGCAAATTCTTATTAAATAACTTTTTGCCATGATTTGTAGGAAGGAATTACCTGGAAAAATTTGTTATGAGTTAAGGAATTATTAGTTTCAAAGATTTTAGCGGATAAACAGATGGAAATGAGACAAGTTGAAACTTTATATGCCTTTTTAAATTGTGATTTTAAAGAAGATAACGACATTTTTTAATTTATAAGACATGTCTCGATGTCGTCAGTCTTGCTCTGCAGATTGTTTCGAAATCCTTGATTCCGCCCCTACTGAATTTCAACTTAAACTAAGGAGGCTATGCATATAAATTGGGAAAAGCCCAATTTAAATCAACAAGTTCATCACGTCAACCTGACACTTACGCTTCATAGGCTTTATATTCTTTCAAACACTTAGTAACTCACTCAAATATGTAATCAATTTTTGTTACTTAATCATAATTAATTATGCATGTTTCGCCTAGTTGTTATATAGTCCTAACGGTTTTTCAAATATTCTGTAACTAAAGATAATGTTAGTAACATCGAAACATGTCTCATAAATTAAGAAATGTCGTAATCTTCTTAAAAATCACGATTCTTTCTGCTGTCTCGACCTTTTTAAATTGCTTTATACGACCTGAAGACCAATACCTCAACTAAGAGCATCACTATCAGTGTTTTCCAAAGTGTACCAAATTATGGTTATTACTAACATTCATCTGATGACACACAGCATAAAGCTCAGGTGGGGGGGGGAGGGGGGAGGGGAGGATTGGTTCATGCTACCTCTACATGCATAATTGGCCCAGTTTAAACATCGAACTTGATATATATGTACAGGACATTAATCCTAAACAGTTCGATTTCTAGACGGTGTAACAATTCCCCAGCACATCATACACTGGGCCCTAACTGCATGATGACTACTGCAACTCAAGCATAGAATTTTCGAGATTTGCCTTGGTCATTATCACTATGACAGGTGGCTAAAATCACAGCTACAATAACTCACAGCCGTTTTTGTTTGAATTTTCGTGTCAAGGGCCTTCTGTCACTTCATGTGAAGTTCACTGTTTGACTTGGTGCCGAACTAGAGGCGGATTTAGGAAAGGTGGTTTGGGTGGCTAGCCACCCTCCTTTTGGAGTAGCGAACCATAAAAAGTTTGAAAACAGGTTGTGAATATTATGGCAGAAATAAAGGCAAACTCTCTGGACAGGTACCCCATTGAAATTTCTACTTCGTGGCATTGCTGATATTTCTTCAGTGAAACGGTTTTCAATTAGGTTCCAATTCTCAAATTGCAACAGTTTAGGAACATGCCCCATTGATTCTGCAACCCCAGGATACCAGCCCCCCCCCCCCCCCTGTGAAAAATCCTGAATTCGCCCCTGCAAACGTCTGTTTGTATTTCTTATGTTTGGAGTATTGATTCAAAAAAGCAGACTATAAATAGTAAATGACTTGACGTATTATGCCAATGTTGCTGTCTAGAGTAGCACAAATGGAATGATCACGATCTAATTTTGTATAATACATGGGCAACATGAGGTGGCCTTGATAATGTCAGGTTGTTGCTTGAAAACTCCGGCTCTCTCTTTGTCACACAACACTACGCTGGGCGCAGCGTTGCGTGACAGAGAGGGACTACAGAGCTTGATTCCTCTTTGTGCATGAAAGCGTTGTGACACAAGTTCATGCCTTTATCACTGTGTTACACTACAGGCAGTTTCTCGTTAAACTTAAGTTGCAACAAAATTAAAACATGTGTAAACGTCCCAGAATAACTTGTTTTAGTTTGATAATGGTTTCACAGTGAAACCAAGTGAAGTGTACCCCTCAAGATTACATTAATGAATTGATTATTTGAATATTGAAACCACTAGTCGTTCCAAGAACACAGCTAATGGGTTTAATGCTCAAAAAATATCAATTTAATATTGATTTTTGAAATGACTAGCAAGTTCAATGTTCACAGAATCAATTCATTATTGCGTTCTTGAAATAGACTGTTCAAAACCTCTCTATTTACACACGCGAACGGAAAAGGCGAGCCGGAAACGAGCGCGAAACCCCCTACCCAGTAGGGTAGTATGTCTAGTATGTCACATGTAGTCAAGTCTTCCGTTTTGCGCTGGCGTCCAGTTCTCTCGTGATTCTATCCACGGGTTCAACGATCGAATAAAAATACGAGAAAATAGAGGGTTGTGAACAGTCTATTCTTGAAACGACTAGCGAGTTCAATATTCAAACAAGAAGATCTTTAAGATCTTACAACCGCGCTTTTAAAAGTTAACTGTTTTGGTAGCATGAGTGACCCGAAGAAAAAAAAAACGAAAAAAAAATATCGGTTTTGAACCTATTTCCAGCAAATTTGGCACACAGGAAGCTGAGAAAATTACTCTATTTCCGGCCATCATTTTTCAGCTCTTTTCGTCATATCCCCTCCTCGGGAGGGTTTTGTAAAGTTAGCGAATTAGTTCCAAGCCACCGTAATGGCTATTGCTGTCGGCGAAATGTTTATTTGCTAAAAAATTGCGGCCAAATCGTTCGGAGATGGAAGTCAGGACATTTGTAAGGATACAGAAAGTAATTTGGGGCCAGTTGCTGACTTGTAAGGCTGAAATTATCCAGAAGTAAGGTTTTTTTAACTTGAACGTAACTAATGCCACGCGGTGAATAAATTATGGGCTCTTCTCACTGTCTCGTTCTGTTTTTTGTTTCGTTCTCTTTTGGAGTCCGCCGAGGTCATTTTTTCGTCTAAATAACTTGAGAAAAGTTCGAAAAAGATGTTCCTCTTCAATTTTCAGCTTTCAGGCAATAATCCTGGATTTTTTGGACCGAAACGTAGGTTCACTGGTTATGTTAATGTGTTTCGGTGGCTATGGGCGACCGTCGCTTCCTTTGTCGACTCAAGTAATGAAGCTAGGTTACAAAAAAAATCTAATAATATTTAGTTCTGGTTTTGTTCGATTTCGTTGAAATTTTAATATGATGAAGCTGGATTGTTAACGAATAGATTTTAATACTGCCGATATGAGGTAGCTATTAACGCTAAAGTGATATATCGCTTCGATGTCAGGGTTTTGAAGAGATTTTTTTGCAACGTGTAGGTTCGGCGTGATTTTGTAATCTGCGATTTCTGTTGACCCTGAAGAAACAAGGTTTGGCGAGTAAACATTACAGATTGCGTAATTCAAAGTTGGCCGAGTGGAGATCTGCGTCTGGTCTCCGACAAAAAAAAAACAAGAAGATCTGTTAGATCTTATAACCGCGCTTTGAAAATTTAACTGTTTTCTTAGTACTACAGTCGCAACGCAGTGCATATTCCAAAGCAATCTTTGATGATTCATTGATTACTGTAGACATCACAGCACTTGATCAACATAAACTCTATTATCGCACCATCAGTCGTAGCCGTTGTGACATCTCCGATGACGTAATAGTCTTAATCTGGAAGTTTCTTCGGGATATGTATGGGCATGAAGATACGAACACTATTACAAACCGCTTTCTTTCTTTAAAGTCACGATTAAGTTTAATTGTTTTTTTCCCTTGAGTTAAGGGTTAGCAAAGAAGTCACACGAGTCACATAATTCAAGAATTGCGTTATCTACGGCTATCTTTAGTACGGTGGTTATTTCCCTATCAATGACGTAATCTTTGCACGTTCTGACACGTTCTTTGCTTGGCTTGCAAATATTTAATTTTCTTTCCGATCTATGAACTTGCTGTGATGAAACAGTCAAAGCATTTACTTCATTTGCCTAAAACCGCAAGAAATACTGGCAAAATTACAAATAAATTAATGACCGTCGCTTCTGCCGAAATAAACTTGCAAAGTAAACACGATCTTATTTGTCGCGTAGCGAAAGTGAAAGCTGCAACGTCAGCGCATTCCATGGCTGACGTAATACCTTTTTTCAGCGTATTTATTATTCCCTTTAAATCCAACGCTTTGATAAAGCGAAAAGAAAATATATTTTACCCACAAAAAAGAAAACAATATCCGTAAAATTGTCCGTGTGTTTATGTTTTAACAGCTTCTGGCGGAAAAACATCACACGTTGCGTGACTCAAAGTTTGGCCGAGCGGAGGTCTGCGTCTGGTCACCGACAAAAAAAAAAACAAGAAGATCTGTTAGATCTTATAACCGCGCTTTTAAAATTTAACTGTTTGCTTAGCACTACCGTCGGAACGCAGTGCACATTCCAAAGCAGTTATTGATGATTCTTTTCTTACTGTAGACATCACATCACTTGATCAACACAAACTGTATTATTGCACCATCAGTGGTAGCCATTAACAAATCTCCGATGACGTAATGGTCTTAATCTTTGTAGAACTTTCTTCGGGATATGTATGGGCATGAGCGATATGAATGACATGATAATAACACTATTAACAACGGCTTTCTTTCTTAAAAGTCATGATTAAATTTAATTGGTGTTTTCCACGAGTAAAGGGCTAGCAAAGTGGTCACACAAGTCATATAATTTAATAATAAAACTCTAGCCCGACCGATGTATCGATTTTGGTCACTCCTGTGACCACAGATTGAAAACGTGACAGAAAATTGGCGTTACTTTCGATGATCTCATCATTAGCCAAGTATAGGCCATCTTTCAGCTCTTTTCGTCATATCCCCCCCACGGGAGAATTTTGTCAAGTTAGCTAATTTAGTATGCAAGCCACCGTAATGGCGGTCACCGTCGACGAAATGTTTATTTGCTCAAAATTGGGGCAAAATCTTTCGGAGATGGAAATCAGGACATTTGTAAGGATACAGAAAGTAATTTGGGGCCGGTTGCTGGCTTCTAAGGCTGAATTTATCCAGAAGTAAGCTGTATTTTCGTTTTCGTGCCGAAAGCCGTGCGATGAAATGTTATCGGCTTGTTCTGCTGTCTTGTTCTGTTTTTCTCTTGGTCTTTCTTGTAGCCCGCCGAGGCCAGTCTTTCGTCTAAATCAGTTGAAAAAAGTTCGAAAAAGATGTTCCCATTCAAGTTTAAGCTCTCAGGCGATAATTCTGGAGATTTTTGGCCGAAACGTTCGGCTTTGTTATGTTCGTGTTTTTCGGTTGCTATGGGCGACCGTTGCTTCCTTTGTTAGGTCAAGTCTGGGGAGTGAGGTCACAAAAAAATTCTAATTAATTCTTCTCTAATTCTAATTAATTCGCTGAAATTTTAACACGATAAGGCTGGATTGTTAACGAATAGATTTACCTTCTGCCGATGTGTGGTAGCTATTAACGCTGAAGTGGTATATCGCTTCGAAGTTAGGGTTTTGAAGAGATTTTTTTGCAACGTGTGGGTTGGGCGTGATTTTGTAATCGGAGGTTTTTGTTGACCCCGAAGGAAAAAATATCCGGAAAAGGTCATTTCATCGACGATTCAAAGGAATATAAATATGTATATGTTCCGAGCTAAATTTCTGCTGAAAAAATATATTTTTTGACGAACGCTGGGTTTTTAATTTTTTCCCGCGAAAGTCCAGGGGCGGGGCAGAAGACTCCTGAAATTTTCGTATAGGCATCATCCAACAAAAAATGACGTCACATCCGGTTTAAACTGCGCTTCGCGGCTCGTTTCACAAAGCGAGAAAATGGCGTTTCGATTACTCGTGGTTTCCCTCTATTTGTAAACCATCAGTTTCGTTTCATTTTATATTGAGTATGGAAGGATGTTGCAGACACATTACTTCAACTTTTGAAGCAAAAATTTCGAGAAAAGAGAAAAGTTTATTATTGTTTTGAAGCAAAATAACGGAGAGCCTTCCGTCATCCTCGGGCGAATTTTACACATTTGTAAAACTGGTGTTGTTCCGACTTTTGGTTCTCGTTGTTCGTGATTTAGTGATAACAATAAGTGCAATAGCCTATAATGTTAACAACAACCTGGATGAAGTATTGCTGGCCATAGTTTGCACTGTGTACTACGGGAACATAATTAACAGAAGCCGTTTAGCTCCGAAAGTCGCTGTCACCAGAACTTTTGTTACTCTTGGCTCACGTGTATTGGTAGAAGAGACAAGCTGGATCGCATGCTGAAGGTCAGTATCCCACATTCCTACATCTCTCGTTGAAGATTGTTGTTTTCAGTAAGATACAGTACATATGTATCGGTAGTTTGGGGTCATCAGTCTCTTTCTCTTTGGTGAGTGCTTTTAAAACGCCCAGTAAAAACTTGATTCACGGCATGGAAACTTATGCCTCGCTGGATCGAAATTCGAGCAAGATTTTTGAGTTCTAGTCCTCTTTAAAAGTAATTAAATCAATTATTCAAATCCAAGCCATTAGAGGGAATCTGCCATTGAAGCTGCCCTAAGTTAAGGTCCTGTTCATGGACCTTCCCCTTTGAAAATCGTGGGGGTGTTCTTTGAGGCAACACATGTACAGGTCCCATTTGTATGGTCTCGGGTACCCGGGATAACCCTCCCCCTGAGGCAACTTTATCAAGTGTTTGTATGAGAAAATGTAGCCCATGTAGGCCGAGTAAAAGTTGACCCTGCATGATTATTCGTAACTCCTATTGAATAATCAAATGTGCGACTATCCCTCTTTGTTTAAGTTTCCCTCACTCATTTGATCAGAGTGGGTTTTGCTGAGTTAATTTTCTCTTCTTTGATACAAATTGCTGCTTTAAATCTTAAATCTAGGCATTACGTGACACTCGCCATGCTGAGAGTTGTTCCAGTTGGGTGAGCTAAAGTGTTTATGTATACTCAAAGAAAAGTTGTTGGTTACTTTAGCTGCCAAGGTGAGTCAACTTGCCCACCTGAATTGTCTCACCCCCAAGTCTGGTTCGTCATCCTTGTGTAAACGGTTGGTTGAATTTTGCAAAGAAATAAGTGAAAAGTTAGCTCCGCCAGGGTAACTCGGGGAAAGGGTTGTCTCTGGTACACAAGAGCCATTCTATTTTATTTCCATTTTCCTTCTTCCTCTTCCAACTGATTATGCAAAATATACTGTCCAAACTCTTTATGGGTACTGGTGTTTGAGAGTGTCATCTTTATCACTACTGTGGAATGTACCTCAGCATAGAGCCACCCCCGTTAACACAGCCACCTAGTTATTATGGCCACTCTATTCTGGCTCAAACAAAACCTCAGTCAGTCATTTTCTTATTTATTAATTATACAGTCAGATTTTTGAGACCTGTTGGTGACCAGATTAACAGAATTCTGGCACATTGTAGGAGTAATTTATATACAATTTACAGCAAGCAACAGGCATCATTTTGTTAGTGAAGTCCCATGCATATATGTAACTCTTGATTATTTTGAGATTTTATCTTTATTATGTCATCAAGGCAATAATATTTTGATTCCTGCTCCAGCGGTAGGGGGGGCGGGGGAACTCTCCTCTATGTGCTATATACAGCTGTGCAGCCCCAAAGGGTATGGTTATTCAGCCATCTTGGTCATAAATACTCTAGGGTAAGGCTTTTGCCCTCTAGTCTTTAATTTGTTGTGTTTTTTAGAATAAGCTACCTCAATTTTCATCATTATTGATAAGACCATCAACAAAAGTCCTTCAAAACTTATGTTTAGGGCAACTGTAGCAGTCGCAACAGTCACAAATGGGGTAGGGAAAATCACAGATTATGGTCATAAATAGGTTAAGAGTTTAACTTTTGTGAAGAGGGCTGCACTGACCCCCACCCAATTTTTCTGGGATGTACAAAACACATTTTCTTAGCAGTTACTACAGTCTTGCTTTAGTAAATCAAAATAGTACTTGCTGCCAGGTACTTTATAAATTAAAGTATAACCCCTCCAGAAGCCTTCACAAAGTACATGTAATATCTGGTGCTAACAATTTTTTTTTGCGGCTGATTAAAATTTGGTATTAAATTGTACTGAACTGGTGCAGATTTAATATACATGATATTTTGTCACACTTAGTTCACTTATTTTAAGACTACTCAGCAGCAACTAGTACCTCTTGTATGACCATGCAGTAACAGGATATTCCAAACAAAAAAAAAGTACATGTATATGTATTACTATCCTGCCTGGAAGAGTGTGTAGAGAGAGCACACAGTGTAGTGCCCTACTGTATGCCTTTTGTTAGGTATAATAATCTTAAATTTAGAAGACTCATATTGATCTTAGAATTCACAAAAAAGTTGATTTCTTGGCAACTCTCCTTTAGCAATGTCACTTCATAATAAATTAGCAGTTTGGTATGTTGTAGCATAGAACTTTAATTAATTAAGTTATCACACTGGTATCACAGAGGTCATGGGTTAGAATCCAGTTCACACCTAATTTTTTTCAGGCTATAATTTCACCTTTGCGTAAGTTGTGTATAGTACGTTGCAATGATCAATCATGTCTTTATAAGTTGATCAATGTATATATGTCCCACTGACTTATACTTCAACATTTTATCTTAAAGTTTGTTTATTTGTTTTATTGTGTGGTTCTAGAAAATGTCCATACCCACCCCAAGGAGATTACTGGAAATTCCAGGGATGGGGAGGGTCTCAAAAGCCAAACTTTTTAAAGAAATTAAAGTATTAATAAAAATTGGAATTTCCATAGGGAGGGATGGGGAGATCTCTGTTTAATAAATACATAAATAATATGTACAGACCCATTATCTGATGTGAAGACTGTGCAATATATCCTGGCCAACGAGTTGCCAAGGTGTAGCATCCTTGTTATCAATTTCAAGTACCAAATTAAAGAAGATCAGCATGTTAGATGGGAGAGGGGAATTTTTCAAAATATCATAAACTAAAAATAAATATATTTTCCAAACTCAATCATGTTAGTAGTGTTAGTGTCTATTTATTTATTTATTTATTTATTTATTTATTTATTTATTAATGAATACCTGTGAAGAGATAGTCATACATTCTTGCAAATATTCTGGGAGTCTCCCACATACCATTTAGATCATCCAGTCCCCCAGGAAAGTTATGAAATTTATTGTCCAAGTAAACTACTGAACCATGGGCTCCAGTCAGGACAGTGCTATTACAATGCAATTTGCAGATGTGCTACATAATATGAGCTTAACAGTTTTGTTACCATGGCAACAGACTGCATTTCAGACCTTCCCTGATATTCTAGGCTTTTCTGGCCACCTCATGGTCTTGATTAATGTTTTTCAAGCTGAAAATCACTGCATTATTGAAATTGGGTTAGAGGGAACTGGAAAAGATTGAGTTGCCAATTGGGAACATATTTTTATAGCCATATTAGTGTGTTGCCTGTAGAACTATAAGGCTACCAAGTTTCAATGATCTCTGCTGTATATATGGTCTGCACTTGATGTAATATTGGGTTTGGTGTATGACATCATCAGTCCTCTCATTTGCATATATTTTACACATTTTAAACTTAAATATCTCCAGAATTAATGCAAATATTTGTTAAGGTAAACAGCATTTGTAATCTATAGTGGAATTCTATTTGATACTCCTAAAAATTCTGAATCAAGGGGTAAACATTTGATGATAGTAGCATGCCAAATCATTGAGGTGAATTTATGCTGCTGACATTTGCATGTACTGTAAGGTGTTGAAGAGAATTTTGCAGGGGAATTTGGTGTGTTTATTGAATTGCCAGAGGTTGGTTGGCTGGTTTTGTTATTGCTTTGTCATTATCTTCCATGTATTTTTTTTTAAAGAAGAGTGGTTGGTGGCAAAAGCAAAACTGGCAAAACTGTTTTTAGGTTTTTGTGGTCAATCTATTAGTAGTTGCACTGTCTTAAATTACAATAGAAAAGATGTGATATTATTATGTAAGTTATACTTTGGTATTGTTCATACCAAAATTGTAGTATTTTCTGGTTCAATGTTTGCCTCTGCATTAATTTGATTAAACTACTGTAGTTTATTTTTTAATGGAATTTAATTCTGTCAAAAGGGAGGTGGGAATCTGAGAAAAATAGCTGTGAACTAGACCAACAAATATACAGAAATCTACCACCATTGCTTTCATGGCTGAGTGGAGATGAATCTAAGTCAGACCGAAATTAGAAAAAAAATTACTGATTTATTGGAGAGTTGAAATGGGATCCTGGCTATGGGAGAGTAGGAATTGGGGCTGAGGGGGGTTGGTGGTGTGCTTGTGAATTTAAGAACCTCTCTGAAAGTGAAAACAAACTGTAGGTTTGAAAAGTTTAAAGCGAGGTTAAAAATTATACTTTAATATATCTTGTTTATTAAGGTGGTAATGAGCATAATGCCCACTTAGGGTGAGTCATTGAAACAATGACATAATTTATGTTTGTCTTTTCTTAGGTGGTTACCTCCTGGCATATACACCCCACACAGGCATACAATGTTATGATTAGATGATACAACCTGCTTTCCCATGTTTAACATACACGTAAGAGTATTGATCAGTGGACCAGTGTACAAGTGTGATTTCTCTACTGATAATGAGAATTATAATAAAGATACAAAGCCACTCTGGTGTGATTTATTTAATTATTGCTTAACGGTAAAGTGAACCAGTTAAACCAAAGGTTGCACTCTGTAAGATCAGGTGAACAAAAATTAAATAGGAAATTTCACTACATCAATTTTATTAATAAATTCTGCACGCATTGCAGGCCTATGATGAGGGAGCATTATAAAGCTCTCTGCACGCATTGCAGGCCTATGATGAGGGAGCCTATTATAAAGCTCTCTGCACGCATTGCAGGCATATGATGAGGGAGCATTATAAAGCTCTCTGCACGCATTGCAGGCCTATGATGAGGGAGCATTATAAAGCTCTCTGCACGCATTGCAGGCCTATGATGAGGGAGCATAAAGTATACTTCTCTGCAAAATATAGTTGGTATTTTGTTGTACTGGTAAGAATATAATTTGGAAATTTTTTATGGGAAATGTTTCCATTTAAAAATGTAGCTCAGATGCCACAACTATAGTTCTCCTTTCTGTGGTGTTTTCTTTTCTGGTAAATTGTGAAAACAAATTATGTTGACCTACATGTAAGTTAAAAAAATATACAAGTAGTAGCTCTTCTGAAAAAAAAAAGTTAATTTGTTGTTGTTTCTTCCTGTTCATTTTTTCCTTGAACATTTTTATTTTCCTAATAAGTAGTTTCGCTAGCCATAAAAATGTTTTGTTGTCTCAGACCATTTTCAAGATAAAAAAGTGATTTGTATATAAAATTTGAATTTTTTTTGGGGGGGGGGGTGGGGACCTTTTCAGAATTTCCCTACAAAGATCACAAGGTACAAGGGAAGAAGCAAAAATAGAATTTTAAGTGTTAAAACATATGTTTTCATCATCAGTTTGGGCCTCTCTGTGAAGCTGCATAGTATACTTGAGGATCATGTTATACCCATTTTAATTCAAAATACAAATGGAAACTTGCATTGACAATCACTTAATCTCTTGGCACTGTTTTGTTTTTTAATAATTGCCTTTTTTCACAAAACAATAATTTGAACATCTTTGTTTCACAAGCTGGGAGGGGGGGGGGGAGGGGTATTCTACAAAGTTTTAAATGGAAAGGTCTTATCTCAAGGTCCATTACTCCTTACCCTTTTGTATACATTTGTACCATTTTGATAGAAATGGCACCTCTTTTGTCGACCTTACATTGCAAAAGGGTTAATGTACCCCTTTAACAAACCTATTTAAGAATACTGCATCCCTTTTCTATTCCCTTGGAAAAAAGTTAATAAGTAATATTATAGAATCTCTTCATTCTGGCTGAGGAGAGTAAATGAGAGCTTTTCAACAACATTTTAGAACCAGAAGAATGGAATCCCTAAATGACAGATTTTCCTACCCTTTCATACACCTCAACTTGTGAAATCCCTATCATTAATTTTATACCTGAAGCCTGAAATAGGTACTCATCGTGAGCTGAGCCACCCCATATAGTTCATTACAGAGAGCCTTCCCACATACACAAATCAGGAACTCTTGACAAGTACTGTAAGTAGATGCTGGCTTTAAGACTGGTCTGAGCCAGCTTCTTCAGTTTTTTAGCACAAACTTGTTGCTCTCTGTCAATTTCTAGTACAAAACCTTTTCTTTGCTGATCTGGTCCAAGTTCACAGACACTAGCATCACTCTCACGACACTGACTCTATCAATGTTACTCACAGTCTGATTCTTCAGTTTCACTGCACCATGCTTCATCATCACCCATCATTGTTAGACATGAGTTCATTAGCTTGTAAAATTCATCAGCCTGGCAGTGTCATTGTTGCTATTGCCTGTTCCCAGACTTCCTTTTATGGCTAGGTGTAGGGGCATGAAATTTCATTACTGTTTACAAACAATTTGTTTAGATGGCATATTGAAAGTGATGAATTACTGAAACTTGTCAGTATTGCTAGTGTTCTCTCGTTTCCTTAGGGATTGAAATATCTTGATGTAAGATTACAAAGAGAAAGCACACTGAAATATAATGCACAACTTTTTAGTAACCTTTCAAAATGGGTTGCCAATATGACAGGGATTAATAGATGAGGAACTTGGTCTGCAAACAGGGCAAATGAGAGGGTTTGAAGAAATTAAAGGTGCATGCTTGACCTCAGTTGGGGGGGGGGGGTATTGGAACTTAGCGCTGCTGACGTCAAACACTGTTGAAACGGAAAAATAAATTTGATTATAAATGAGAGACAACCACGACATGTCCAAATTACTTAATCTCCGTTAAAACTAATCCTCTTGGTTTTTTTAAAGGGGCTCACGGCCTGCCTGTAACGAAGCGTTTATCAATTAAGGGATTGCTTAGGGAAAACATATCTTGTTTAAGGTTCTTAACCAATCGTAACATATTTTATGGCATCAGTTTGAGTCATGAGCAAACACACGAGTTTGTGTTAGTGTCGATCGGCAAGAAAGTTATGCAAAGCGCGTTATGTGTGTGGGTCTATTCTTGCAGTGATACGATTAACAGCACTCAAGTACTCTCCAGTGTTTGGCAACAGTAAATTTTGAAAAAGGCGCTTCTGTTAATAAGGTTCCCCCATGTCTAGAAACCTGTCATTGTGCATTTTTCTTAGTGTAATGCCTACCTAAGAGAATAGGATATTTGAATTGAGTGCAACTTACCTAGAATTCATTATCTCCACACAAACGATGACTCCTGTGGAATTCAGCGAGGAAGAAATGGCGACATTTCGTAAAAAACACGCCTTCAAAACAGCGTGTTTTTGAATAAATAATTACCCTGTCCTTCAAACAAACTGATATGACGAGGAAGAAGACAAAATTTTGTTTATCGTGGCCAAATAAAACGTTAAAAATATCCGGCCGATTGCAAAATATTACCATTTTACTTACTGAGAGAACGATTATGCCATGTTCAAATTTGATTTTGCCGCTCAGCGCTCTTTTTTACCGGATGTGACGTCATTTTTTGTTGGATGATTCAGATACACAAAAAGTGCCAGGCGTCGCAGAGTGTTCTCCCCCGCCCCTGCGAAAGTCAGTATCGAAGATGAGATTTATTAATGTTTCAACAGCTTTTGGCGAGTAAACATCACAGGTTGCGTGACTCAAAATTTGGCCGAGTGGAAGCTTGGGTCTGGTCGCAGACAAAACTGCGAAAAAAAAAAAAACACGGGTAAACCATGAACCGCGCTCGGCCCATAGCCGCGCGGTTAAAAAATAATAATAATAAACCACGGGTAAACCTAGAACCGCGCTCGGCCCATGGCCGCGCGGTTAATAAAAAAAAATAAACCAAGGGTAGAACATGAACCGCGCTCGGCCCATGGCCGCGCGGTTAATAATCAATGCACTAAAGTAATCTTGATGGGTACGCTTCACTTGGTTTGACTGTAAACCAATCACAGCGCCCACAATATTTAAATGAATTATCATAATGAAAGTAATAGTTAATACTTCCGCCCTTGGCCGAACGGGAGCTGTCATACTATAGCTGACGAGATGATCGATCATGTTTTCACATTTTAACGTTCTTGTCAAGAAGTGTGCTCAGTTTCGAGAAGAAGGCATATTCACTGATGTACAGCTAAAAGTAGGCAGGACAGTTTTTCCTGCTCATCGCGTGGTATTAGCTGCTTACAGTGATTATTTCTACGCCATGTTTACGAATGGAATGAAGGAGACGAACCAGGAAGTTATTGAACTAAGAGATGAAAGCATGTCCTCTGAAACGTTGAAACAAATAATTGACTACATCTATGGCGGATATCTTCACATAAACACGGAAAACGTGTTTCAGGTCCTCGCCGCAGCTGATCATCTTCAAGTCACAAGCGTTCTTCAAGAGTGTTGTGATTTCTTGAGAAAGGAACTGCTTCAGTGTAACCTTGATGTCCGAAGGTACTGCTGTCTTTGTGCAATTGCCGAAAAGTTTGGCCTGAGAGAATTGAGAGAGGCAGCCGAAAGCAAGATGGCTTTGACCTACCAGGACATTTGTGAAAGCGAAGAATTCCTGGCCCACATAAGCGAAGAGAAATTATTCAGCCTTCTCAGTCGAGATGATCTCAGTGCACCTTCAGAGACTTTCGTCTTCAAATCCGTGATGCAGTGGATTAAACACATGAAGAAAGAGAGGATGGCAGTAGCGGCGAAAGTTATCGGAGCTGTTCGTCTGGGGCTGGTGGACATTGAAGTGCTGATCCATGAATTGAATACAAGAGATTTTCAGCGATTTCCAGATATTCACAAGATTCTATTTGACGCGGCAATTTATTTTCATGTGCCATCGCAGGTGCCCAGATTTGCAGACAAATCAAAGCCTCGAACCTCAAGTCAAGTAAGTCCAGTCCGTAAATAGTAATGTGTATAACCAGTGAGTGTAAAACGCAGACTGCGGACTGCAGACCGAAGGTAAAATGCACACTGAGGGTATACAAAATGCAGACTGCAGACTATAGATAGCACTCTCAGGATAAATGAAACAATTTAATCATTGTTCATCTGTTTGTTCATATATATAATAATATGTGTATGTTTATATAATCGTATTCTATAGTGTACGTGGTCTCGGTCCAAATCACGTTTGTTGTACGTTTTGATGTTTCAGACAACAGCTGATAAAGCTAGTGCCTGTACTCACTACAATTTTAAAAAAATCGCCATGAGCCAAATTATAGATCAATGAAGCAAGAACTAGCTGAAATAAAAATAGGAAATCACAACGTGTCTAATTCATGAGGAAAACAGACTAAATATAATTAGTAATTACGTGAGTAAATAGCCCTGGCCATGCCATTTTATTTGGTGTATTTTGTTTGCCTAGTGATGAGGCATTGGTATGTTTGTAACAGAAAATAGAGGACTGTTGTCAATACAGTCCAAAATTATTGTCAGTCAATATTGTAAATAAAACACCTATTGACCGTTACCTCCGCGGACACCATTTGGTCGTTCCGATATGGGTTTCATTATTGTCTTTACCCCTATTCAGCGGCCACTCAAAATTTAAACACTTTGTTTTGGAAAGGGCGATGGCAGATAAGAGTCTGAAACTGAATGTGCATGACCAGTGATAATTCAAATACACGTCTATCTTGATTGTCTTGAATTGACTCCATGTTCACCAAGAAATTTATAACCCGATAGTGAAAAATTAAATATTCAAGGTACACCAACCTCTATTTAAGCAGCTAGCCCCATTGAGCGGTCACCACCCTTTTTCCTGGGGGTAGCCCACTGTATTACATGTAAACCAAAAATTAGTAAATTGCACAGCACGTAATGACCCAGGTATGAGTTTAGCGTTACAGTATAACGCAGGACATGTAAGTAGCGGTGGTCGAGTAAAAGATAACAACAGGAGCAATGGTAAACTATTCATTCTTCTCATTTCTTAATTTAATCTCTTCCTACTCAACACGATTGTGTGCTCCCAGTGGTTCCCAGCCTTACAGAGCCTTATGTATTAGGATAGAAATTGTCCTACCCCTACCCCCTAAAATGGGATGACCGTATTGCGTGACGAACAAGGAACCGCTGCAAGCAAGGATTCAAGCCATCGAACCATGATGATCAAACGTAATGTTTTGGTGTAGTGCAAAGCAAGCAACTATCTACAAATGACTTAGCCGTTTTTGACTTAGATGCAGAGGTGATCATATGTGTCGAAAGAGGGTCACAGATTCATGGTATTCGACCATTAAATAAGTTGACAGTTGGCGATGTACATGGGACGTTATGTAAACAAAAGCAATCTCCTGCTTTATGTGCGACGAATGGTGAGAGAAACACGTCAAATCGGCTTTGGACCTGCTTTTACAGCAAATGAGGTTAGAACATTTCGAAATTATCAGCACTGTGTCTATTTCAACTTAACATTGGTCAAGTCATGTGGTGCATGCTAAAACAAGAAGATCTGTTAGATCTTATAACCGCGCTTTTAAAATTTAACTGTTTTCTTAGTACTACAGTCGCAACGCAGTGCATATTCCAAAGCAATCTTTGATGATTCATTGATTACTGTAGACATCACAGCACTTGATCAACACAAACTCTATTATCGCACCATCAGTCGTAGCCGTTGTGACATCTCCGATGACGTAATAGTCTTAATCTGGAACTTTCTTCGGGATATGTATGGGCATGAAGATACGAACACTATTACAAACCGCTTTCTTTCTTTAAAGTCACGATTAAATTTAACTGTTTTTTTCCCTTGAGTTAAGGGTTAGCAAAGAAGTCACACGAGTCACATAATTCAAGAATTGCGTTATCTACGGCTATCTTTAGTACGGTGGTTATTTCCCTATCAATGACGTAATCTTCGCACGTTCTGACACGTTCTTTGCTTGGTTTGCAAATATTTAATTTTGCTTCCGATCTATGAACTCGCTGCGATGAAACAGTCAAAGGATTTACTTCATTTGCCTAAAACCGCAAGAAATACTGGCAAAATTACAAATAAATTAATGACCGTCGCTTCTGCCGAAATAAACTTGCAAAGTAAACACGATCTTATTTGTCACGTAGCGAAAGTGAAAGCTGCAACGTTATGGGGCGCCGTTTGTAAATTTATTATTTAGACTGAATTTATGCCATTTTCCCCTTATTTATAAATAATTGGAAATGCCACAAAATTTGTTTATAAATAAGACACAAGAACTTGTCCGTTGATGTGTAAATAATTATTTTGGGTACGTCCTGATTTATAAATAATCTTTTACCATAGAGTTATTATATATAAATAACAAACTAAACAACTTCAATTATTTATAAATCAGGTCATCTCTAAAATATTTATTTACATATCATAAAGTTTGTAAATCCCATTATTTATAAATAAATTACTTCGCCGGGAGTGTAAATTCATTATATAGAAATAATAAATTTCACCTCGCTGAGTGTAAATTTATTATTTATAAATAATGAACTTCAATGAGTGTGTAAATTCATTATTTAGAAATAATGAAGTTTCATCTCGCCGAGTGTAAATTTATTATTTAGAAATAATGAATTTAACCGTGTGTGTAAATTCATTATTTAGAAATAATGAAGTTTCATTTCGCCGACTGTAAATTTATTATTTAGAAATAATGAATTTAACAGTGTGTGTAAATTCATTATTTAGAAATAATGAAGTCTCATCTCGCCGAGTGTAAATTTATTACTTAGAAATAATGAACTTCACTGAGTATGTAAATTCATTATTTAGAAATAATGAAAGTATGAATGGCTGACCCAGCGTCTCTTGCCCGATCGATTTCGGAGGCTGTTTCTCGCGCTATAAGTGAGACAGTTAATGCTACCCTTGCTCAGGTAGGTATGCAGCCTGAAATTCAGCAGTGACGGATCTGGGGGAGGGGCCCGGGGGCCTGTTCCTCCCACCCCCCACGCCTCAAATATCTATTATGTAGTTCTTATTCACTCAGCAATTCGGCAGCTCAGACTGGATAAAGACCGAGGTAACAGGTAAATTTTAAGAAAAGAAACTGCTGCATGAAGAAAATAAAAATCGCTTGGTGTGTTAAGTGAAAGGTCTGATTTCTATTGACCTTTTTCGCTTGGGCGGTTTGTTGTCCCATTACAGACCACGCGATATTCTCTAGAGAATTGCTCTTTTATTCATCTAAAAATTATTTATTCATATACGCGCAACGATTTGAAAATTTGAAAGGAAGAATTCTCAAGAGTATCATCACATGGTCTGAAATGGGGCAACAAACCGCCCAGTCGAAAAAGGTCTATTCCACAATGGTTTAAACGTAAATGAATTTAGCTTTCCACGTGTACGATCTTTGGACTTGCCTGGAATAGACATGCTTAGCTGTGACTTGATCAAGCCAAATTAAACAAAGTGTGTCACACAGCTATCCGTCCAAAGGTCACAAAGGTAGCAAAGAATTTAACCTGCGAGCAGGCTCACGTTTGAGTCAAACGCACGAGTGACGAAGAGGAATAACGATGGGCGGGAAAGAGGCGCCAAGAAAGTGACTTTCTCCTCTTGCGGCTTCGCCCGTCGATTTCTCGCTCTCAGCTACGCCGAGCGCGTTTGTGCTCCAACGTGAGCCTGTTCGCAGGCTACAAAGAATTATCTAAGCAAGTAAATACATTATTCGATTTTCCGATTTTAAAAGTTCTGCATTTTCTTCATGCACCAATTTCCTGTCTTAAAATTTACCTGTTACCTCGGCCTTTGAGTAGTTGTTGTCGTTGTCGTTGTCGTTGTCGTTGTCGTTGTTCCTGTTGCAGTGTGAGCTGCCGAATTGTTGAGTGAATAAGAACTACACAATAGATATTTGAAGCGTCATTCTCGCTTAAACGCAATTAACCAAAATAAGGGGGCGGGGGCGGAGGGAGCCTCCACTAGATCCGCCACTGCTGAATTTCAGGCTGCATACCTACCTGAGCAAGGGTAGCATTAACTGTCTCACTTATAGCGCGAGAAACAGCCTCCGAAATCGATCGGGCAAGAGACGCTGGGTCAGTCAGCCATTCATACTTTCTTTATTTCTAAATAATGAATTTACATACTCAGTGAAGTTCATTATTTCTAAGTAATAAATTTACACTCGGCGAGATGAGACTTCATTATTTCTAAATAATGAATTTACACACACGGTTAAATTCATTATTTCTAAATAATAAATTTACAGTCGGCGAGATGAGACTCCATTATTTCTAAATAATGAATTTACACACTCCATGAAGTTCATTATTTAGAAATAATAAATTTACACTCGGCGAGGTGAAACTTCATTATTTCTAAATAATGGATTTACGCACTCAATGAAGTTCAGTATTTATAAATAATAAATTTACACTCGGCGAGGTGAAATTCATTATTTATAAATAAGGAATTTACACTCTCAGTAAAGTTCATTATTTATAAATAATAAGTTTACACTCGGCAAAGTGAAATTTATTATTTCTAAATAATGAATTTACACTCCCGGCGAAGTAATTTATTTATAAATAATGGGATTTACAAACGTTACGATATGTAAATAACTATTTTAGAGATGACCTAATTTATAAATAATCGAGGTTGTTTAGTTTATTATTTATATATAATAACTCTATGGTAAAAGATTATTTATAAATCAGGACGTACCTAAAATAATTATTTACATATCAACGGACAAGTTCTTGTGTCTTATTTATAAACAAATTTTGTGGCATTTCCAATTATTTATAAATAAGGGGAAAATGGCATAAATTCGGTCTAAATAATAAATTTACAAACGGCGCCCCATACAACGTCAGCGCATTCCATGGCTGACGTAATACCTTTTTTCACCGTATTTATTATTCCCTTTAAATCCAACGCTTTGATAAAAAAAAAAAAGAAAATATATTTTACCCACAAAAAAGAAAACAATATCCGTAAAATTGTCCGTGTATTTATGTTTTAACAGCTTCTGGCGGAAAAACATCACACGTTCCGTGACTCAAAGTTTGGCCGAGCGGAGGTCTGCGTCTGGTCACCGACAAAAAAAAAAAATAATAAACCACGGGTAAACCTAGAACCGCGCTCGGCCCATGGCCGCGCGGTTAATAATACGTCTAACCCGTAAATTGAAATTTGACGAGGGAATGGTCAAATATTTGCATTTTTAACGTACTTTGAAAAGCTCTCGCGTCGCTCACAATCATTTGCCCAAAGAAATTTTTACAGGAATCTGTAGATCATCCTTCTGCGATTCAACCACCAGAAGCTTAATCCATTTGAAGGTTTCGCACACGGTGAAAATTAATTATATACACGAAGTACTTTTAAGTGAATGAAGTACATGTCTTTGAAATTTAATAATATTATTTTGCACCCAAAAAGACAACGCAACATTCCAAAACCAACCCAGTACACATTTAAACATTGCACAAAAATATCTGAGTGTTTTAAAAACGGAAGAATGATGTGGTTTTGCATGTGAGGCTCGCAAACTTGCTTAATAAAATGGTGCGTCAAATGACGATTTTAACGGAAGTTTGTAATTTGCATATTTCTTTGAAATAAAAGGATATTTTGCCAAAAAAACTATCCAGTAGTTTTTGTCATGCCCTAGCCTATCTACCATGAAAATATGAGCGAAATCGAATTTTCGACCCTTGCCGAGTTATTTTCCATTTTTATGGACAGGAACTCTTAAATGTTCCCCAATTTTCAAAACTGCACATGTTGCAAAAAAGATTTGAAGAATAATAAACACAATAGCCTCCATTTGGGGCAAAAATATGCTCGGATATTTGACCTTTATTTTTGTGCCAAATGGAGGCTATTGTTTATATACACTTAATAACTCTGCAGTCTGCATTTTACCCCTGGTCTGCAATCCGCAGTCTACGTTTTACACTGACCGTTTGTATTAAACACCGTCACATGAATATTTATATAATAATTCATGAGTTTTGTCGAAAATGTTGTTATGTTTCTGTATCGTATTGCAGGTTCTTGTTGGCATTACTTTAGGATCTGATTCGCCAACTTTGTGCTTTGAAGCCTTTGATGTTGTAAGCAAAAGCTGGAAACATCTGACATACATGAACAACCCACAAATGCAAGCCGTGAGTTCTCAGAACAGAAAACCTGTATCCTTGGCAGCTGAAAATATTGGCAATCACTTGTATGTAGCTTTTAATAACTGCATTGTCTATTGTTATAGCATAGATCAGAATTTGTGGGAAGAGTTACCACTCTCACCATATTGTTCGCTTAACAACTTATGCGCTATAGGTGATTACATGTATGTTATAGGTGATTACAATCAAGTTCCTCAAAGGTACAGCCTTTCCCAGCGTCGATGGCAACCTTTTAATAAACTAAGTGATTGTAGCAACACAGAACGTCGCTACTATGGTGGAGCAACAGTATTTGATTCAAAGCTGTATGTACTTTTTGGGCGTGCTCAAAGAACTGCAGGAAACAATACGCAAGGTTCGAATGATTTCTCTATGCAGAGAGCAATGCTATATCGCTTTGATCCAAGTATGAATTGCTGGCAATTCCTATCAAACACATGTGAACCTCATTTTGATTCCACAATTTTTGTAGTCAATAACAAACTTTGTGTAGCAGGGGGGTACAAGTCTGCCAACAGTAGACAACACATGCCATGGTTCTGCAGTGAGGAAACCAGTGTAGAGGTGTATGATATTGAAATGAACTATTGGTCAATTGTTCAGCAAAGTCATATTCCTCAGAACAACCTTGGTGCAATAGAGGTGGAAGAGAGGGTGTATTTCATCATTGACAAATTTCCAATTGACAGTGGGATTAGAATCCCACCAGGGGAACTGTATCCTGTTCATTTGGGTGGGTGGGAAAAATTGCGACAAATTAACCTTTCAGTTCTCTGTTACTTGCCAATGAAGAGTAAACCCTGACAGCAAATTGATATTACATTAAATGCTAACAGCATCTCTATCAGTGTTTTCCAAAGTGTACCAATGGTAATTAATTACATTCATCTGATGAAAACTCAGCATAAAGCTTGGGCAGGGATAAGGGACAGATGTGTGTGTGTGTGTGTTTGTGTGTGTGTGTGTGTGTGTGTGGGGGGGGGGGGTGTGTTGGTTCATGCTGCCTCTACATGTGTGACTGGCCCAGTTCAAACATCAAACTTGATATGTACAGGGCATTAATAATCCAGTTTGATTTCTAGACAGCATAATAATTCCCCAGCACATCATACATGTACACAGGGCCCAGACTGATGACTATGTCAACTCAAGGATAGAATTTCAACATTTGCCTTAGTCTTTATCATTATGACAGGCAGCTTAAATCACATGCACAACTCAAAGCCATTAATGATTGAATTTTGGTGTGAAGGGCCTTCTGTGACTATTGTACATGTGAGGTTTACTGTTTGACTCGGTGCCAAACAACTGGTCGAATCTCTTATGTTTGGGATATTAATTCAAAAGAGCAAAGACTCTACAATATTACAAATAACTAGTGGTATGAATGCCAATGTTGTTGTCTAGAGTAGCACAAATAGAATGATCACGATCTAATTTTGTATAATGCATAAGCAACATAATTATGGTGTCCTTGATAATGTTGGGGTTTTCACAAATTTTAAAAGAAGAAGGTGTTTAGCCTTTACTTTCGGAACAGATGGTTTTGCCATCTTTTTATGAAGAATCAGACAAAAAAAAAAAACAATGCAATAGCCAGGCAACATCACAAAGTAGATGGTGTTTTCCGCCAGCACTCGGCTAGTTTTCACAACCCCAGTCTATATAGATACTATCACAGAAAATATGACTTTTGTAGTAGCATCGCTGCTGTTGTTTTGTCATTAGTCCTTTGCAAGTTAAGGATATGGAGATAAGGAGAATGCTATTTGTTATAGAACGCTAGTAGCTGACAATCGTGAGTAAAATTCAACCTTTGGTAGTTCAAGTTCCTTTTAGAACAGTTACAGTGTAAACAGTTATAACCTTGATATTGAATTGTTAGCTAGTACACATTTTAACTGTAACAAACAAAACCAACTTTGGACTATTAACATTTGATTAGTTTAAAAAGCCTGGAAGAAATACAGAAAATAAAATAAATTTTTCACTTAGATTGCGCTATCAAGGTTAAAAAAATCCTGCTGCAGACCTTGCAGGGTGTTATGTAGTGTTGTGCTCTAAATGCTGGAATACTATAAAAGTACATGCACATGTATACAGGTATTCTAATTTAACACTGTTGGTTTAAAGCGGTAAGCTTATGCGACAAGACCAAAGAGCTTTCAGAGTAGTCATTGGAATTTTACATATTGGTGTGGAGACAATCTCCTTGTTTGTGTTTTTTTTTTTTAATGTTGAGTATTTGTTTTTTCTCTCATGAGACCATTTTCTGTAGCTTTCCTTTGACTGTTTACATGGTTTTAAGTTGGAAAAATTCACTTTCCATTCTCTGTAGCCATAACACCCTGAGGTGCTGGGCTGGAAGTTGGGAAAACTACGTCTGAAATGTATAGTGTGGCTAAAGTAAGCACATGTCTGAAGTAAACGAAAATACACGAAACTGTGTTTGCAGTGTCATTATACCTCATAAGTACCCAGTAAAGGCAAAAGTTCTCTGCCTCAGTCTTGTCGCATAAGCTTGAGGCTTTTACCCTACAAGGCTAATTAATTAAAAATAGCTGTATATCTTTCCAATTAATAGTAGAACTTTACGTAAAGGTGTTTCATCTTGGATGATGCACCTTGAATCAAGTTGGACATTTTAATCTGCCTTCATCTTTCTTAGTTGTAACATTACTTGTTTAATTTTGGTTTATCATTACTTAGCTGATATTTTCTACCTTAGAGAAAAATTTTATTGGAGTTTTTCCTCCAACCTGACAGTAATTTGAGTAAGAAACAAGTTAAAATAGGACAGCTGGTTTTAACTCCAGTGCTATGTTTTCTGCATTAGCAGTATTTAGCAGTAAATCTAGAACTCATAAAGGTCATAGTCTGTTACAAACTCCTTGTGAAAAATATATATTAAACTTAGTTTAAATAAATTTCCTTTTGTAAACTTTTGAATGACCAATGCTCATGTCATTTAAATTTAACTCCCTTACATTGTGGATGATAAACACATCTGACTTGTTCTTCAATCTGAGTTCAACAAAATCGACACGATCACAGAAAATCCCTTACACTCTCTTGAGTATTTGGATCCATTTTCATTAAATCATTCACAACCCATACAAATTAAGCAATGAGACATGCAACTTGACAGTTCTACCACAGTGGGAATGGCAACAAAAAGCAAACACATCTCTAAACAGAAGGATTAATGATTAGCACAAAAGAGTTAATTCTAGAGTGCAGCATTCTGGGATTTCCTCAGGTGGAAAAGTATTGGCGCACAAAGTTTATCAAAGTGCGACATATAGCATGTACAAAATTTACCAAAGGATTCTGATAAGTAAGTTATGGGTTTAGGAAGGAATACATGGTTTTTACTTTGGTATTGTTGCTTATGCAGATGGTGTATCATCTTGCCTGTATCACTTTCTTCCTCTGCAACTTTCCGATTTGTGTTCATGTCATTTTTCTCCTTTTATGACGTATCAAACCAAATCAACTACTAACTGATGTGCAAGACAAATATGTCGCAATACCGAACCCTTGAAAAAAAAATGAAAATGTAAATAAAATTTCCTGGAGACGCATACTCCATTGAGTGAATACTTCAAATAATAAAAAATTTACCACATTGGGCCCAGATTCTTAAAAGAGGGAACCTTCATATTTTGCAAGGTGGTCTATTTCTGGTTCCTCAGTTAGGCCAAATTCTAGAACAACCCCCCTTACAACGGGACTGCACGTGCACTTCTACTGGACCATGTCGTGGCCACCCACTGTAAGCAAACTTTAAACGATGTAATTGTGGGTCTAAGGAGAATAATTACCAAGGCGGTGAATTTTCCATATTGGTTATCACCACTGTTAGATTGTTCGAGACTAAAAAAACTGTGGTTGAAACAACCACTAGTTATCAGTATTTCAAAGGATCTTTTAGGATTCACATTGGGCTTTGTTGAGGAGGTTTCTTGACAATCACCTTAACAGGTGTAGAATAACCAGTAAGGCATGGTCTACCTTACTTCCTGGCTGGATTAAATGACCCTCTTGTGGTCCGTGGTGGCAGACCCATTGTCCTTATATGAGGTGGCTGCACAATGGCTCCTGGAAACCTGGGACCTGCTGGACGGAACTGAGACTGCAATGCAACCGCATGAGCCCCGAAGGGAACAGCTGGATGTACCGCCATGGGTTGGGCTGCGACAACTTGATGGCGAGGGTAGGGGGCAGTGATGGTGTGACGGGAATGAGCTGAAGGAATGGGGACAGGTATTGGCATGGAAGGGGTGTGGGTAGCATACACCTGTTGCATAGTAGTGTACTGTGCACCTTGCCATTGACCAGGAGAGGGGTGGGGTTCAGGTTGAGACGGTCCAGAAGGCTTGCCTCGTCTGCTCATGCTATTGGCTGCTCTCGGGGTACGCCCACTTAGATTGGTTTGGTCAGCATCCCACAGCTTACAGAGGTCTTCACCAATTTTAGGTTCTAACTCCTAGAATTGAACATACCTGACAGTCAGGAATCTTAAGTGCACAACATAACAAGGTTATAATTATAGGGCTCTTGTCAATGCTCTCCTAATAACTTTGACATGGAAAGTGATTTAAAATTCCCCCTATACTATACAATTTGTCACATTTCTTAGAGTGTTACAGCTGTAACTGAACAGCCCTCACAATGACATGGACACACTGGGTGGGGGCTGTACTGTCACTTGTAAAAGTCTCAATTATCTGAACTCCTCCACTTCCAAGCCAAATGATGAGACTGTCACTGAAAAGACAATCTTTGTATACTGTGTAATGTGAAGCAATTAATACACCTATATGTGCACTGTTGTATATCAATTCATATTTTGGTTTGCCACTGTTCTTTTAACACTTTTTTTCACAAGTTTTACACATTTTTACTGCTCCAAACTTAAACTTCAAGACATGAAAACCAGACGTGTCATTAGAAGTTTGTGTTTGACCACTATTTGACTGACCTGTCCATCACGACTGATCTGCACCTTCTTGTGATCATTCCATGGGTTTACAAGATGATGAGCTTGTTGGAATGGAATACTGGCTCTATGGAATAAGGGAGAGAGAGGAATGCATCTTATACATGTGTGTTACTTTACATGTACATATTCTTTGAGACATTGACAGAGGAAAGCTGTAAAATAGGGTAGAAATTGCATTCTCCAATGGCTCAAACAGTTTAATATGGAGTTTAATAAAGGGACAGTGTCCCAGTTGATTATTGAAATTATCTTTCCTATTCATTCTCCATGCTATATTGAAAAATATACAAAGAAATTGCGTACAAATATCTACAGATAAAACTTGAATACTTATTCCTCTTTCCTTCCTAGAAAAGTGACTTCTCAGCATTATTGATTTGAGCATTTATTACCCTGTTATATTAGTATAGATCATTGTTTATGCTTTGCCTCTTAAAGAAAGTTTGAAAATCAGAAATAAATCATGATCATACTTTTTTATCCATTCCACACTAAAAACACCACTCAGTGAACTTGAACCAAACTCAGGAGATTTGTCCTTGCCAATGGGTGACGTCATCTGTGCGTAGCCTGTTGCAAAGGGACCGTAAATGATGACAAGTTGTCAGTATTGTATTCTGTTGCAGAGCACAATCATTATTACAATACAAAAGTTTGTCAAATTATCACCTTGAAAGTGGCCACTTCCTTGCACAGAAAAGACAAGAATGACGTGCTTGGTTTCCTGAAAACAATTTAGTAATGTGACTAAATTACTCAGATGCTTGTCCTTTTTCAGAGTTTGAGAAACCTGTGGCAGAATGGTACCAGGAGACACCTCATCCCACCCCTGTTGTGTCTTTCACGCAACAGCCATTATTAGACCATCACTCAACTCTGAAGAAGCATTCCATTATGACCCACATGACAGATCCAGCTCCCCCCTCCCCTTTCCACTCCAAAGGGCATCCATAAACAAGACCACCTAGCAATAGAAACACTAGCCAGGTATAACAGCACCAAAAATGGGCAAAAATCACAAAACAGGGCATTTTCATTCATGAATCTGACTATATAACTTTAACCAACGAGTATATAAGTGACATGCATCCCTACCTTAAATGCTCTGTTAAGCTTCTTTTCATTGGCCAATGTTGTTGCCCAAATGCCCTTTAAAGAAAAGCAACATGCATATGACAGTCTTAATTGGGAAGAGTTAAAATCCAACCAGACATACTTCTTTGAAAGATAGATAAATTCATGGTTACCTTGGCCATTGATATGTCCAAATTTCTTTGATTGTTACACTTCATGATAAAGTAACGAGCTGAAAATACAAGCAGAGTCCAAGTGCCCCTGATTAATTTTTGGTTGCATGTTGTAACTTGCATACATGGATCACAAAATGTTTACAGAGAATCTATCGTACATCACATGAGATAAAATAACATTAGCAGGAGTAAATTCTGTCATTTGATTTTAAAAAAGCTTCAAACTCGTCGACACTACGACTTAATCCAAAGAGAAATTAGCACTTGGTGCTGTCAATCAATGAGTGAACTTAATTGTGAAAAATCAGTGAGTGTTTCTCAGAATTGTGGGTTTGCGGGCAAGCATTCCTTTGCTTGCTCTACGTCCACCAACTCCATTGATCTTTTGCTCTCGCCCCAATTTCTTTCATAATCGAACTTGCTTGTTTGCCCACTTCTACAGAACACATGCTACACAGGTTATTGCAGCAATGACTTTGGTGATGTTCTTTTTTATTTTCACAAGTTATACACATAACTTAACAAATGAAAATACTGTACTAACCTTCACCTAATTTCTCTGACTGTGGAGCTGGCCTTGACAACCAACTGTCACCCGCCACTTTGCTCCCATTCTGTTTAATGGGTCAAAGAAAAACAGTTTTCTAATTCACTGTCTATAACGAATATCACACGAGCAAAATGCGAAGTTTACTCATTTCATCAACATTTATAATTCAACCTTTCATATCAGATACAAAATTATAAGAAAGAAATGCAACAAAATGATAGATAAAACAAAAAAGGCGAGTACAGCCTGAAATGGCTTTAAGTTCCGACCAGGTGATGGATGACCTTGTTAATTAAGCCATCAATAATAATACTAATTGTCTGAAGTACTAACAAATTCTCACAGCTAAAATTAAGAGAAATGTATGACATCCGGTAAAGAGAATTTACAGACTTCCTTTTTCATGTATTTGATAAGTATCAAAAAATAATACATGTACAGCACCAACTTTTCTATCACCATACCGAGACTTACACCAGTGGAAAAAAAAAATCATTTAATGTGCTTCTGAAGTTTCAGAGTCATATTATTTGAAACTCCGTACTGTAATTCTTAAGGGAATGTTGGTGAGGCTCTTAAAACTAATGCCAGATTTCATATTCAGCCCTGTCAGCAATACCAGATGTATTATTTATTAACTGACTTACTTGAGGGGATGATGGTATTTCACTTTTCATGCGAGGACTTGACCCTGAATAAGTACACCATTAAGTATAAATAAATCAAATGAAGCAACTCTTTGTACTTATGTACTATGATATTGCAATCAGCATTTCACTTGAACTTGCAGGATCAATGCAAAATGTCAGGAAGATGCAATGCTTACAAACGAACTGGCACGCAAACTTATAGTTGCTTACCAGAGGGGTCTCTAGGATGTTCCCGAGAAGGAGAAAACTGTTCTACTTGGCGGGGCCTACAACAGGAAGACATAATATAATGCTATTAATGACATGTCTAGGGAGTGTTCTCTTTAGAAACCATGTAAGTAAAGCCTCTAATTTCTTACTGGCTCAAGCTCTCAGTACCTAACTCTTGTTTCTGTAGGAGTATTGCTACTCGCCAGCATTCAAAAATGGCCAACAATTTGCTGGTAGTTAATATCTAACTTCTGGGTGGAGAGAGGCACTGTGAGAGTAAAGTGTCTTGTCCAAGAACGTACCACAAGTACCCACCGAGCCTTGGATGTGGACTGCTAAATCTTGAGTCCAGTGCACGTACCATTAGGCCCCCACATCTCCCATGTACAGTAACGGTAACGGTAACGGTAACGGTAACGGTAACGGTAACGGTAGCGGTAGCGGTAGCGGTAGCGGTAACGGTAGCGGTAACGGTAACGGTAACGGTAAGCACTAAATATCATTATGTGCAAGCTTTTACACATTTCAGTGATCAACTCACCCTCTGACTACAATAAAAGTATCAAGACCAGACCCTGAAAGCAATCTAGATTGTGTAGTACAACCTACTGGGGTTTCCAAAGGACACAAAGGGCAAAGAAATGAGTGTCTGAATTGTAGAGGTATAGACAATATGAATTCTCATGTCAGTTTGCTGTCCATAATAATTTCATTATGTAACTGTCTCTGAAGAGAGGTTTGACTGTAATGTTATATAGCTCCATATATTACAGTCCACTGGAAAAATACATAGTTCCTTGACAACAGTACATAAGTCATGAAGCACATCATACCATACCTTTCAATCCTAGATCGCCTGTCAGGTCCACTTTCAATTTCTGCAAGGGTAACAAAATTTCAACTTTGATTTGTTTTAAAATTGAACTATTGAACAAACAGCGATTTACTGGCAAATGATTTGTTCTTGGGAGATGTCATGGAATAACGGTTAGTGCACTTGACTTATTATTGACCAGTCTAAGTTCAAACCCTGGCCGGCATCACTGAAATTAGTTCTGACAGTGTGGGCCAACTTAAACATGGCAGTTGTTGACTTAAACTCTTTTCCTTTGCAAAGCAAATATGAACCACCAATGGAGATGATGGAAAATGTATAGAAACAGTAACAAGAATTTTGATATCTATAAGAAGAAAGTCACAATACCTGGCCTTGTTCTCCTTTGGCGTGGATACAATGAAGGATTCATGACTTGTTCCTCAGCTGTTAAAACTGCTGACACTGCACGGACAACCATCTATAAGAAACATATAAAACTCCCACGCTGTAGATGGTAAGACAAACCAAACAGTAAAATATTGCACAGATATTTAGATAGCCTGGCACAACAGTTTACAAGACCATAGACTAAGAAAGGATTTTTTAAAGTTTTTGAAACTAACTTTCATGATAGCATCAGGTTATGAAACATCTCATATCGACAATTTTCTATAGACTGTCCTGAAGCAAAGTGTCTACCATTTAAACAGCACATGAAACACACAGTATAACCAAAATTTAAATTATTGAAATCAATACTAATGATTAGTGATCACATATAAAAACAATGTACTGGGGAGGGGGGGGGGGGTAATATCATGCTTTAAATATAGTGTAATATGTCACTAAGTATTTTTTGCACAGTGTGGGATACTTGCCAGGAAAATCTTTTGCTTGATGGATCAAGATTGCATAATAGATCTAAAATAAAGACCCGTTTTTAAACCCACTGACACATGCAAAGCGTCTAAAGGCGTGGGATCCAAACTGATTTCATTGTCTTTACCTCATCCACTTGGGACCATGGTCTGGAAGGAGATCGAATCCTTCTAATAAACAGTGCCTGTAACTTGTGATGCAGATATGCCACATGGTTTACAACCTGCAGTGGACAAAACACAGTTAGGAAACATCAAGAATTTATCAAATGCCTCATATATTTATCAACAAATAATTAAATCAACTTGGGTGCTGAATGAGAACTGAATGGCCGTTTTTATACTAAAGATGCATTATCCATATGGACGAACTTCAGCAAACATTTGTAGTTCGTCTGCTTATGTGTCTCTAGTATAACGACGGGCACAAGATGTATTATCCGTCTAGATGAACTATCACTCCTAGTTTGTCGTTCAAGACGAATTTAGAAGTATAGTTCGTCTAGACACATAATACGTCTTGTGCCCGTCTTTATGATTGAGACACATAACCAGACGAACTACAAATGTTTGTCGAAGTTCGTCCAGACAGATAATGCGTCTTTAGTATAAAAACGGTGAAGACGTATTATCCTCCTGGACGGATAATGCATCCCCTAGTATAAGAATGGCCAATGACTCAACCATATGCAAATGCATGTTACAGAATTGTTGTTTTCTCTTTTTTTTCACTTATTCCCCCATCATAATGTAATAGTTATCCTTACAGTGCTAATGCTCTTGCTTGCTGAGATCAGATCTTATGAGAAAAGTACGATGGAAGCAGTCTAAATAGCCATGGAAGGGGGAGAGGGTTAACTAACTCCAGGTGAGGGGGGTCATTAAAAAAGAGAAGCAGAGATTCAATAAGCCATAATAACCTCTTGGTTTCCTGAGAGTGAAATCCAGTCATCCACCTTGAAAACAGCACCATTGCTTTCTTTTTTCTCTCCTGTTGCTTCCTCAGTGTCACTATCGCTGCTCTCACTCTCTCGTCCCAGGCCTTCTCCAGGATATCTCTCACTGTCACGGGTTACAGAGGGGTCCTGGGTAACATGTTCAGAGGAGAGACTGGGCCCAGTGAAGAGTGCCACTGTTACAGGAGACACTAGTGTACAGCATTTGACTGTGACCGTTGTGTACAGCCTGTTGAAAGGGTGATCATCATTGTATCAATCTTTAATACAAGGTGCGATATTTAGGGACAACATAAAATTGAAGAGAAAATGGTTAATATGCGATCATTCTTGAAGTAAACAGAAAAAAAATAAATGGAAAAGTTAATCTGAAGTGGATGAAATATGAACCCAAGTCTTTTAACCCTAGAGTTGCACTGTGATCAGTTTTCATGTTTCTTTGTGCAGAAACCTCCATTTGGTGACCAGTTGCTGAGTAACACAATCATTAGTTATACATAATCTCTTCCATGATGTTTCACAACACTAACAACACTGCTGGTCTACCAGAGAAACACACCTTGCCATTTCTTCATAAATCAGCCAATCAGATGGCAGTTTGGTGATAGCTTTGGCCAGAGCACCAGTCATGGAATCCCCTTGTGTTGGGGACTGGTACAAGATGGAAGAGTTGTGAAATCGCACTTTAGTCTCTTTCCTGTGAAAGGAGTGAAAAAATATTAAACCACAGATCTATAAACCCTCTTTTCAAGGTAGAACAAGAAAAGTAAGAGTGATCTGCAAACTTTCGATTCATCCTGTTACATGTACATAACTACTACAAACATGCTCAATGGGATGATTTTTCTGTCATTGACACAGGTATACTCAGAAAATAAAGAATGCAAGTTCTCCAGAGAGGAGGGAACCTTTGGTATTCTACTGAAGTTACAAGTCCAGATGCTCTACCACTGAGCTTCAAGAGGCTTGTGGCAGTTATGGTAGTTATTCTAGGCTGGAGTGGACTGTCAATCAGTGGCAAACTTGCAATCATAATAAATGAGATGGTCGATTTTCTTTTCAGTTACATGAAAAAAAAATGTTTGACTCATAATATTGTTGTTTCAGAGCAAAGACAAGTGGACATTGGACACACATTAAAAATATTTTGAATCAAAATCAGAATTTAGCAAAGAGTCTAGAGCATGTGAAATGCTTAAGTGTGATCTTTCAACAATGCTGTTCTAGATCTCCAAGACATCTTTGAAAGAAGTTCAGTGCCCCTAACAGAGAACAAACACCTAAGGAATGCATATCTAAGTCATTACTGATTTCATTAATTGGATGGGAAATGCCTCATCATGATTCTTACTGTGTTGTGAGTTTTTTGGTGCTTCTATCCACACGAGCCACTTGAGGATATGTTCCAGCACAAAGAGCTGCCTGTCATCAAATAAATATTTATTAATCACTTAATAAGCGTATTCATAAAGGATAATTAAAGTAATTAGTTTCTTTATATAGTAATCACTATTATTGGCCTGTTTGGCTTGAAAAACCTACTCTTTCACATTCTTCTTCTTTATCAATAAGTATAAATGTGTATCAGCATTTTGTTGTGGGTCACTTTAAAAAAGGCTGGTTAGCATGCAACAGACTAACATTCCATCCAGTGGGAAACAATACCCTACAAATGATTTCATACCAATGAATTCCCTTTGTTTTTCATTTTGTACAGAACATATTCTGCTGTATTTTGTTGCTATAGCTGAACACAGACAACCGTCACTACAGTTGACACGAGACTTAAAGAATTGGATAATAATGAGGAAATCAGAGGTGAAGTCATTTGAACAAATCATTAGAAATGAACTTTTGTTGAGCTATACCTTGACAACAGCCCAGTTACTTGAGTTTGAATTCAAGTCTCTGATGTCTCCTGCACCCCGAGGCCGTATAAAACCTGCAACTTTTAACTGGCCAAGAATCTGCGACCTAAGGTATAAAGAAGAAAAAAATGACGTTGAACAATAACAAATGTTAACCACACATTCAAAGAGCTGTGTAAAATGATACGATACGTAAATTTTAGTTGCTTGAATGTTACAAATATGACAAGTGTACTGAGGGAATCTAATGGTGGCAAATACTGGTCAAATATAAAATGCCTGGGCTGATCAAGAATAAGACAGAGGGAAATCACAATAAAAAGCATCCCCCTACTCCCAGCCCTATAAAGCTGTTTTAAGTTCTCAATTATCTATGGACGGCTTGAAATTTCCACCTCATGTCTCAAAGGAAAGAGTCTAGAGCATTCAAATATCATAATAGTATCAAAGGTGAAGAGGAAAGTTGATGGTGTTATGTGTCATAAAACATGCGTATATATGAGGCGTTGGAAGGTGCAGGGTGAATTGTCAGCTTGCAGGGTTGCTTAGAAATGCTCTTAGACTGTGTTTTTATGGAGTCACAGTCAGGAGAAGAGGTGCTGGCTTATTATGAATTCCTCTTTATAAGACCAAGACAGAGCCCCAGAATGGCAGAGGTTTGCCTGACAGGTTATATAAATGCCCAAGGAATTTTTTGTCCTGTTCTGGACACAATCACCTACACATGTATGGCTCCTATTTTTGTGTTGTTGTTGTTCTTTTTGCTTCCCAAATATTCAGTTCCTTTGTGAAACTCCAACGAAACAACATAATTATTCTAAATGTTAAAGTTGATGTTAAAGGTTAGCTGAAAACCTGCTGTTTTAAAACCCTATCAGCAGTGCGCACAAAATGGCTGGAATTCAGGCCTGAATAAATGTTAGAACTTACAAGAATTTCCAGATTGATGTAACCAGATGACTACAAACATATAGAAAGCCCTGTCAAGATCTGCTTACTGAAAATTATATCTATATAGCTTTTTACCTCATTCCTGCCATCATTTCTAATGTGGCTTGAGACAAATAATTCCTGCGGCAGAAGTTTTTGTCAGAACCTTCAGATCTTGCTCGTTGCCAGCCCTGTAAACAAGACAAGATGATTTGTCACGCCAGATTGGCCGGGTCAGAGTAATCTTGAGAAAGAATAGCTTGTGGGCATTCAGATGACTCAGCCCTACAAACATTTGACGTTGCTAGACAGCCTTTTCTCTTGCAGTTGAGGCCCAAGATGTGATCTTACCTGAAGGGTACACAAAAACTGAATGTGGTTGATGAATAAGTTTGTGGTAACTTGAGTGGTAATCATCTGTTGATCAGATGATTCTTCCGTTTTTGTAGAGAAGTCCATGTAAATGATTGGTCTGCCAATTATCAATTTAAGGCATTATTTCTGTTGTTCAAAACATTAAATGACTGTATGCATACTAACAGTGACTCATTTTCCATGCATAGGTGGTAACACAGACTCACCCTAAACACTTGAACAAATATCAAGTGATCACTGAATGGATCCAAAGTAAATCTTTTCCTGGCTGCAGCTGCAGCACGCTTCTCTGATGGGTACATGGGTAGGATGACTGCAAAAGTATACAAGGTATATTTAAGACAAGTCCAGAGTTCTACCCAATTGTCTGTATCAATTATACAAGTTTCACTTAATACACACTTGCTTTTGGCATCTCCATGAACAAGTGAACTGTTCATGACAAACATCTGTTATACACTGAGGGGTAGCTAAATACATAAGATCTGATCCCTGCAGGGCAAAATGAACTGTGCAGACAGTAGAGGTAGACATCATATTTGCTTTGGTATCTAAAGGAAGAACTGAACTGTAGAAGGTATTGCATACTGCTAGTGGTAATTTAGACATTTGAGTTACAGTTATTGTTGTAGATATCCCTTATTCTGATTTGATATCTTTTAGTCCCAAGATGCCTAGTCTCATGCACATCAATGCTTTTATTAACTTTGGAAGTCGCTGGCTGCCTTGGTGCAGGAGCCATTACTGAACGACAGGAGTCAGTGTAGAGTCAATTCTTGAAAGCTGCTGATTCACAACAGAATAGCCACTGGAGCTCCAGAAGGTGATAGATCTTATTGAAAGAAACGACACATCAATTTAGTTTTTACTTACAAGGATCTCTGTACGCCAGAGCACAAGCTATGGTTACCACAGGATCCAAACATTTGAGAACAACTGAATACAAAATCATCTTCCCCAGTTGTGGACTTAGTGGAAGGTCTGCAAGATGACGACCTGTGGGGGCATTCCAACATACTATCAGACAATACTCCGTTTATTTATCTCTATGCACGCATTGCAGATCTATGATGTTAGATGATACTGCTTTGCACAAATTGTGGATCTATGACAAATTGTGGATCTGTAGCAGCATGTTTCTTGCAGTCGTGCAAGTGCCAGCAGACAACAAGGTATTCAAGTACAAAATGAAAAAAAAGGAAGAGCATATAGAAAATCTGCCATCAGAAAACAATAATTATTTTATCGAAAGTTTAGTGCCTTTTGTAGTTGGATATTTGAACTTATATACCATGCACACTGGAAAAATACTACAAGTTGCATGTACATCACTGGAATTTTGGGAAAATTTACATCAATTAATGTTTGATTCAAAGTTTAAATTATATGAAGTGAATGAATCTTTTTTGGGGACATGTACCTTTCAGTGGTAAATAGGTTTGCCATTGCAGATAAATTGACCACTACCACTGAAAGGAAATAAATTATATACACAACATATTGGTTATCTCATGTTTGTCATTGCCTGATGCCACAACATCAATTAAGGCTACAAGTATGACACTTGCATACAAGTATGTTTTTCATCCTGTGTAATGTTATCATGAAAAGTTATGAATCAATGTATTTACCAAGATCTGTCAGATCCTCCCACTGATCCAAAGCATCTATAGTCTTAAACAGCAAACAAATGTGAAAGAAAACATCAGCAACATGTACTGGATGGATAAATGATATTGATTGTATAAGACCACCCACAATTACATTACCCAATGGCATTAAAGTGTTAAAACAAGAAAACTGATCACAAGTTTATTGTTTCTGTAGTGTGCAGCTCTCTAGGATAACTTGAGAAATATTTTTTGCCAACAGCAGAGGCTTTTTCTCTCATTTGTTTTGCATAGGTTGCCTTGGTTGAGGTAGTTACATTATAAAAGTAACACTAAAATCAAATTCCATTTTAACTCAGATTTCATGTAATAGTCACCATTTATTATATAAGCACCAGTGAAATACACCAGGATTTTTCCTTTTACTAAAAAATCATATCTCCATCATGTGCAGTGAAGATACTATTTTTATCTTTCACACTGTGAAGATATCATTCCTTTTTGACAAAATTTTTCTTTTGTCCCTTTAACTACACTTAAATTTGTTGATGTATGATTGAAACATCTTCGGATCTTCTTCAGTTGTCTTCAGCAATCTTTGGTAATCTTTGGTAATCTTCGGAAAATGTTTGGAAAATGTTTGAAAGTGTTCGTCTGGCCTACGGAACAATTTTGGAAAATCTTCGGAAAGTGGTTGGAAATCTTCAAAAAATCGTCAAAAACATTGTCATTAGTTTGTTTATATAATAAACAGAATATTACATGCCTGCTTGTGGATACGAATTTTATCTCCTCGTGTTCAACTCAATACATGCATCTCGCGAGTCAATGCAGCAAATGAGTGAGATATCAAGTTGAACACTGGAAGATAAAATTCGTATCCACAAGCAGGCATGTATTTTGTCCATCCATCCCCTCCACAGTCCCTGTGAGCTGCTGCAGAATTTAGAAAACTTTGCCATAATATGGATATTATCTTTGCACCCTATGGTGGCCAAAGAAACAATCATCACATTTAAATGTGAAAAAAGCCTTAAATTGTCTGAACAGACCTTCAGCAGGGCAACAGCATTGCGGAGCACCAAAAATGGTGGTGGTTCAGCAGCTTTTGACAGGAAATCAGCTATTGAGGTGTTAGGTGATGCCAGGAGTTTTGTATGAAGACAAAGTTCCTGCACAACAAAAACCAAATAACACTTGCTCAGTGATGCCATTGTTCTCCATGCAGTTGGCAGCCATTTGTAAAGACGATTTGATAAACAAATTTGAGCACATAAATGCCGTATTAATGCTACTTTGCAATGATGTTGAGTTATTACTGTATCAATAAGAAATTCGATGAAGGAACAAAGTTAAAGAACTTCAACCATTACCAAACGTTTCATACCTAACAGGGCCAACACAGAAACTTGGAAGTATAACATCATGCATTTCAAGTGACTTGTGATACAATATTTATTGCATATTTGCTAACTCAGCTAATCACCTAACAGTAATGCATCTTATGCTACCATCCACTTCTTGTATTTACTACAGAAATGTCTCAGAAAACAAGAAATTAAATTTAATGCTGTTAAAAGGTCCGTGGGTTGTGATTGGTAACAGTGAAAGCCATTGTGAATGTTAGCATTTTTTCAGTTCATTATTGGCTTTCATAATTATGATGATCAAAGTGCAAAATACTGTCACTAGCTGAACTTGATTACCAGAAGGAACAATACAATTTCAGGTTTCAAGAGCCACAAGTTTCCCTTTGCAGAAAGGCATCCATTTAAATTCATTATTGCATTGCATGTATAACAAGATTATTCTTAAACATTTTTACCTGCAGTGGTGTTCTCAGCAATTCTGGAATTTGATATTCCAATAAACTATCATAGCGAACACGGCTAAATAAATGGAAACAAATGCCAGGGGAGCATCTTCCAGCCCTTGGAAAATAAACAATAGCAGCAATGGTAAACTCAAAATTATAGTTGATTCACAGCTGGTATCAATTACAAGTTGCCTCATGTTACAGTAGAACTCCAACGTTTGAGCACACTCTTCAAAATTGAAAATTTAATAAAACCTCCGATATTGTGCACAAGTGTACGAATGTAAGTACACCATGCATGTAGTAGTGCATGCACGAATACAATGTTTAATTGTGTTTTGACACACTATAGCAGATTTTCAATAGTCTCCCTTTATTAATTTTGAAGAGTAACCTTTACATGCAATGTAACCATATGTAGCAGATGATTCACCTGATTTCTTTAAAACATGGTAAGACTGTTATGCAGGTGCAATAATATTACTCAAACCCAGAACATGCCTGGTATGCATGTATCACAAGAATAGAAATAAGAAATTCATATACGATGAAATGTGAAGTCTGCAAATGCAAAGTAGATCACCTTCCTTTCCTCTGAATTGCACTTGTTTTGGACACCCACACAGGCTGCAGTGTGGACACTGATGTCAAGGCATCAAAAGATTTCTTTAAGAAGCAAAGCCCTCAGTCAGTTATTCATATACTTTCCAACAAATTAATCATAGTACACCAATGAGACTGACAAAACATTGAGGAAAAGCAAAGGAGTGTGGCCCGGGGATTAGCAAAGGCCTGGAGTCTATGAGTTTGAAGTATGGGACCTATTTTACCTCCTTAAGAGGAATTGTACTAAACTGATAAGATTTTGTTTACGTTTAGATTTTTCAATATTTATTGTATACATGCCACACTGTAGGGGATGGGTGGGTTAGTGGCTTTTGTGATGACGTTCAGATTGAGAGAACTTGGATGAGTGAGGGCAGGGTTATTTGTTGGTTGCTAAGACCACAAAAAGCACTCTTACACTGTGGTGCATACACTGTAGGTGGCTCCAAGCAACCTGACAGAATGCCAGGTGTGGGAAGGCAGCCTGTGACACCAACAGGTCTACCTTGGAGGGATGACATGGTGAGACAGACGTGCAGCTGGTAGGGGGAGAAACACTTTTTGAGATCTGTGAAAAAGTTGTGTGGGGTAACACATAATAGCCCTGTCTTGCATATAAAATTGTATACTTGCTGCACATAACTTTAATTTTGTACCTCTTTCACTTTTCCACTGTCAATCACAAACACAACATCATCTATTGTTACACTTGTCTCTGCTATGTTGGTAGAGAGAATCTGTGCAGAAGAAGAGGTTTGTAAGCATTCACTTATCAAAAAAGTTAAAAAGCGATGGTACTGTGAAATATCTCAAATTAAGCTAAGAACTAGTCAAAAGATTTCCAAGGGTTTAAAAGAGTTTATTTAGGGTTATGGGTTATCTTTAGAAGATCTTAAGTTTATACATTGGGAAAAACATTTGGTCTCTACCTAGAAGGCTTTGGGGTACAACAAAAATGGGAAAAAGTAACTATCTTTACCCCAATGTTGAACATAAGGTTACAGGCATCAGAAAAATGAAAAAAAAAAAAAAATTAAAGAAGATGAATGGGATATAATTTAGGGTAACTTAAACTTACAATCTTTCTCATAGTATGATGTAGCTTTCTGAAAACCTTGGAAAAGAAAAGGAAAATAGTAAAACATCATACCAGCCTTGCAAGTAGAAATGAAAAGACTGCAATAATAAAAGAGTCACGTTTTCCAATCTACATTGTATGTAACAATATTTACCTTTCTCTGTTCTGATGGCTGCATAGAAGAGTGAAGAGTGAAGATCTGATACCTAATTTGGTATTAAAGAAATAGCCAACTCAGTATTTCTGTTTCAAACCTTTCATATGGAAATGAGATTTTTTTGCATGTTCATATCATCTTGCAAATCAAAGTCTCTTCTTTATGAAAGGTTGTACACCAGGGATTGTTTTGAATTAGAGGGAAATAGCAACTTGGTAATGGCTTATTGATATATTTAAATGACTAAAACATTCTAAGAACCACCAAAGATTGTCCATTGTGCCTAGAACATTTTGTATTGAATGATATAACAATGATGATATCTGAATACAATTCGATGAAGCAATACCTTCTTGAATTCCCAAATTCTCTATCAGCTGTCAAATGATCACGAAGAGTAATAATTTCATCATAGCCAGGAAGGAACACCAAAATAGCACCTGTGTATAAGATTGATTACTTAGCTTGTATGGTAAGATTGTTCCAGTGACTTGAAGAGATTAGTAACTGTTGTTGGTGACTAACATTTCAACAACCTGTGTGGAAGTCATCACGAGAAACAAATGAAAAGCGAACTTTGTCACTTAGCAGTTGATGGTGTTATAAATAAGTCTGGTCTGTTAAAACTGATGGGTCAGTTTAGCCATAATGGCATTGGCTCTAAGATAAGTGTAAAGTTTGTCAACAGTCATTTGTTGGTTCCAGTAAGTTTTGATCCATCTGTTGTTAGTCAAGTTAAGTTGATCTGTTTGAGGTCTGTCTGTCGGCTTTGTTTATGCCATGAATAGGTTGCTTGTAAGGTGCAGGTAGTAAGGGCTGTTCAAAAGTCTAACCTTCTTGCTGAGTATTGCAAATATATGTCAGCAAACTGATAATCAGATCACGATCAACCTGTGAAGAAATCGATATTAAGAGAGGATTCCTCATCTGTGGTGGAACAACAAATAAACCTACATGTAGTTTAATGATCTCAGTTTCCACAAGTCTCCTGCAGCTCAGTGGTAGAGCATCTGGACTACTGACCAGAAGGTCTTATGGTCAGCACTCATGCAGGGAAAAATCCTGAGGACTACCCCCCCCCCCCCCCGGGACTTGTCCCGCAAACAGTTCACACTAACGCTTGTGAGGGACCAGTTGCAGGAACTTGGCCCTTCTATAAGTATTGAAACCAGTTTGAATCCATGGAACAAGCTGCAGGGATCAAATTTGGTCTCTGTGACTAGATATTTGACAAAAATGGCACGTTCACACTAAGGAACTTGTCCCAACAACTTGTTGCGGGAAATAATCACAGGGCTTGTTCTTGGGTGCGTGCTGACCTTTAGGTTGGACTCCAATTTGGAGGCGTTGGATTTCTTTTTCTGAGTATCCCTGTGTCACTGACAGAAACACGATTTTCTCAATAACAAAATAATCCTCTTGAAAGTGCACTTACATGTAAATGAACATCAAAGACAACTTACCCTCTCATCATCAAACGTCTTGTGATATATGGAAAGCAACTCTTTGCTTTCTTCACTTAATTCGTTAGACTCCTTTTCTAAAGCTGTTTCATCAACATATGGCACTTTTGGTGATGACCTGAGGATTGTTGATATGGTTGATGGGGAAATCAATATTAACCAAGAATTATCATATTTTTCACCAGGGCCAGCCCACATGAACAAAAATCTTATACTGGACCTCTGCAACAATTGACGTGTTAATTGAATGCTGTACTTACAAGGTCGACTCAAGAAGTTCAACGACTTCAGTGTGTTCCCATTTCTTGGCCCAGTCTATTGCAGTCCTAAGAAAGGATAACACAGTCATATTGATCTGACTTCAAAACAAACAGGATGAGTGGGCAAGACACAACATAAAATAATGAAGATTTTTCTTTAGTTGGGCCTGCCATATTCCAGTGATATGTATTGGTGCAGGTTTTTTATTTGGTGCATTGGTAATAGTGCCAGCTTCCCAACCTGGCATCATAAACAGGTCAAGTTTGTTGTTGGTTCTCTTAATCTCGCCAACATAAATACGTTATTGAATTGTTGGAGAAAGAACAAATTGTAATTAAGTTCTTAAAATTTTTTCCAAGACCCAGCAATATCACAATTACTGGTACATGCATGTGCAACACAATACTTCTCTCAGTGCGCCTGTATAGTCATTTGTGACAAAACTAGACCACTTGCTTTAATAGGTTTCCACTTATGAAAATATGTCTTTTAAGTTTTGATTTTTGAAAGTCATGCCCATAACAGTGCCACTTTAAAGCACAGAGGGGAGGAATGGTTTTGTTACCAGCCATTCTTAGCTTCCTTGATGTGCGGATTTGCTCCTAAATTTAACAGCTGCTCCACAACACCAGAACAGCCTCGACCTGATGCTACCATCAGAGCAGTGGCCTGGGTCTCTGAGTGTTGATAATCCACTGTGGAAAGAAACAAATATTAATTTTGTCATACTTGTCTTCACCTGTATCTACAACCTCATAAACAGGCAATCTACTGTAGGTACTTTATAAGAATGATCTGAAATTCAGAAGTACAAACAAAATGATGATGTGATCACTGCAGTCGTAATCACAATAATTTTATTGCAAGTTAAGTCCAAATAAAAGTTTTCTAGGCCTGGAACTGGACAGATTCGAACCCATGGCCTCTGCATTAGTAAGTGCTGCAGTGCAGTGCACAACTGGGTTATGGAGACCCATGCATTGGGAGCAGGCCAATTCAATGACATTGGTTTGCTCACAATGTCTTCATAATTCGGTTGGTACTGCTCAGCACTCATGGGTTCAAATCCTGTTAAAGCTCTGAAATATTATTTCATGCTTAATTTGCAATTGCTTAAATTGTGATTACAACTGTGATACTGTAGTTTTAACCTCATTTCAAATCAAATACAGTTGAATATTGCTACCCCAGATTCAGCTTACTTGAAGTCCCCTCTAACCTGAACAAAAATCATTTTTCCCTCGGATATCCTTTTTCAGACATTTATTATCAACTATCATGAGACCAAGCCATCTCGACCAAGAAGATAATTTTTCTTAAGAGTTTAAAATGGTGGGAATCACCTGTGCGAAGAAAAACTGTTAAACTGGATACAACATTTTGTTAAAAATAGAAACTGTTAGCAACTCACCACTAATATTTTCATGCATAATCAAGTAAAGAATCTGAACAAATGACTCCTCATCACCCTAGCAAGAAACATAACAGGACATTCTTTGTAAAATGGATATATTTTGTGGAAAGAGGGTTAGCATGCAATACATACTAGATTAAGAGTCCTTTCCGATGATGAATAAAATGATTTACAGATATCTTCCATGTGTTGTTTTCTACTTACATTAAGCCAAGCCTCAGAAATGCTGTTATCCATTTCTTGCTTTAAATATTGATCCTCACTGTCACTTTCCTAGAAGATGGCAAGGCTAGATGTTAACATTAAACTTTGTACAGTCAACACAAAACTAACAAAAAGATCTGGCTTGCACTATACATAATAACAATAACAATAATAACTTTATTTAAGTGTCAAATGTATTTAGCACTGTTGTACTAATTGAGAACACTGTAAATAAACAAACAAATATTACAAATAGAACACAAATTGTGATGAATCCCAACTGGTGGGAGGCTGACCAGTTGGTTATTTACACAACACGGTCGAGGAGTTGAACTCGGGACTACTGCTCAAGAACAAATCCAGATAGCGGTAGGGAGGAGGATTTAAACCAGGGACCTCCAGATTTCAAATGCACCGCCCTAAACCACTCGGCCATGCCACTTCTCGCGCCTCTGGTATGTACAGCCAAACGTTTCCACGATGGCCACCTTGGTTACAGAGCAAATTGGCCACTGTAGAGAGGTGGCTGTTATGGGGAGGTAAGGGTGTAATATGACATGTATCTGTATTTTTAATTTTTGGAGTGCAATTTGTTTATCAAAAACTGCTTATTTTAGCACATATAAATTAAAATGCAAAAATAAAAAAGATTGACCTAAACAGAACAAAGGGTACAGTATGGATCAAGTCTGGTGCCTTTTACAATAAAAAAAAAGAGTTTTGTATACACCAATTGCCAGTCATTGATTAACTTGCAGTTGTCAAGAGGTTATTGTAGCAGGTGGGACATGTTTTAGTGGCAGTTATTTTCAGGATTCATGTTCTTTGCAATCAGCTACAAAAAATTGGCTATACCTCATCCTCTTTGTCCCTGTCATCATCTGCTGGAATTTGCACAATATCTTCCCCATTATCTTCCTGAAGTTTGATCACTTCAATTCCTTCTTCCACACCTTTGACTTCTCCATCGTCCATTTTCCCTTCCTCCTCCACTAAATCCTCATCATCTCCCTCTTCGTCATCCCCCTCATCATTAGCATCATTGTCTCCTTCCTCCTCTCCTTCCAGTAAGATGTCCTCCTCGATTTCTTCCCCATCACCCAACTCCTCATCAAGTTGGAAGTCTGGGAGGTAGTCCTTTTCTTGGGAGTCCTCAGCTATCTTTTGTTCTGGATCATCTTCCAGTTCAATTTCTAAAACGGGGAATGATGTGCAAAAAAAAAAAAAAGAAAGAAAGAAACTTTAGGAATTAAGCCTCCACAGCTTTCACTCTTTAAACTGAAAAGTGTTTAAAATTCTTCTTTCAAATTAGCTAAATATTCCTCCATTCTTGTTTCAATGTTGTAAGCAGCGACATTTCCTTATTTGCTTATTAAAAATGGCACTTGGTGGGGAAGTGTTTTATTATAAAAGAAGTGGTTTTGGAAAGAGAGCACTAAGTCAAACCATTACAGTACTATCACATGCACCTGTACACAATGGATAAAACTGAATCCCTCATAATTCAATTCAGTTGAACTTCAAAAGTTTATCCTTAGATCTTTCAGCACCATTGGCTAATACATAATGTATCACTGTATGGCTGATGGTTTACATTTAGTTACCCTCTGCTGGCTGCAGTTCTTCATCAAACATTTCATCTGGGTCTAAATTAACACTGAGTGGAGTGGGTGGAGCCAGCTCCTCTATAATCACATTGCTCTCACTTCCAACCTCACCAGCCTTCTGAGAGCTCTCAACTTCATTATCTTTTACTGATGTGGAATCATCTTTCTTGAGAGCAAGGCGGCTGTTATCCTTTTCCTCTCTTCCATTTTTGCTTCTGGCTTCTTTTAAATGCTTGGCCATCTCTTTGTTACAATATGATGTCCTGTAACACGACACAAAATTATCTCTGGGAGGACAAAAGGTTTTGCAGGGTTCCTTGTAATTCATAGTGATCAGGACTTTGCTTGCATATTGCAGAAAGCAAATTAGGAATCCCCTTATGGAAGGGTAAAAGCAGCCCATGCAGATGCCAAACATTTTGTGCTTGTTTGACAAATGCTGCGGAATTGATGTGTTATACAAGTTTGTTAGCACCTTAACATAAACAAATGACAGAAATTTTAAACCTGAACGTAGTCTTTGCCAGTCAATTTTAGATGTTTGAAGTGGACAAGATACATGACATGTGTAAAACAAACTAAAATAAAATTATTACAGTGTAATCAAAACCAAAAGCTATTGTAGAGCACTCACATCTTTAGGACATCTTCCAAATAATATGTTTTAACCTCGTAGCATCGACCAGGAACTGTAGAAAAATAACCTTGATTATGCTGAGCATATAATGCCATGTTCTGTAGCAAGCATAAGGCAACAACAATTCTCTTCTTTTACATGACTCTGTTTTTCATAGAATGATACACTTGACAGCTACCTTTTAACAAATCATGAATGTTAATTGCTGTATACATGTACACTGTACAATGTATATGGGTGTCTTTGCATCTTTACCACACTGTGAGCAATGTCTAACAGCATCAGTAGGAGTCACTTTTACTAATAAACAGAAGCCATAACGGCAGGCTCTGATTTCCTTCGATTTTGAGAGCAAGTCACCCAAATTGCCCAGTAGCACATTTTGTAGGTTTTCTTCACAAAATGTAAAATTATCCATTTCAGAATGCTCTATGAAACTACATGTGCTCTCAACTTCTTTATATTTAGGTGTCTCTTTAAGAGTAAAACTTAATGTAGTAGCCTGAAGTGGTGTTATGTAGGTCTTCATGTACAATTACATATACATGAATACAACACTTACGGTACTTTTAACTTAATCTTCCTCTAAAGGAGAAGTCTGTCTAAGACATCATTACTTACAGCAGCCCCTGAGGGTGTCCATTTTACATGTAGATGAAATTGACAGTATACACTATATGGTCAATAAACAGGTTTGAAGCCAATGTAACTATAAAAATGACCTACCATGAACTACTGGGCACTTGCCAAAGTACTCAATAAACAGGTTGATGTCCAAAGCGGCACTCATTAAAATCAACTTCAGCCTTCTGTTCACTGTTAAAAGGTCCCTCAAGGCGATCAAAAGAAAGTCAGAAAATCTATCACGTTCATGAACTTCATCCTGATCAGAAAATAAAAGCAAAATAACGAAAGCTACATGTTATCAAAGGAGTTGCATTAACGTGTTCAACAGGAGGGCAACTGGTTTCAATAGGTGGGCAAAACGTATTGAGAGCTCTGAACTTCTTCATAAGAAAAACTTCCTCTAGATGGTCAAACAAAGTGGGCAAAATCATGTTCACAACCAGTCAATAATTTACACAGTGCCTACAAATTAATGAAACCCCTGGATACTCACTATGGTGGTAACCATGCTGCTACTGATTAACAGTACTGTTTGTTCAATGCATGAGTAAGGTAATTCGACCAGGGTTAGCATGAACTATTTTCCTCATTATGCAACCAATCATTCACATTTTCTTTTTTTACGAAAGTCCAAATACTTAAAACATTAGTTTGCATAACTACGTGTGTTTTTTTTTAAATGAATAGCATTGCTAGAGTTTCTACCACTTATTTCCTCTTACCACAAGAACATGTGTGACAAATGAGAGGGAGTTATCTCCTGACATCAAAGTCCGTAACAGCACTCCAGTTGTGCAATAAGTTAACAATGTCTTGGGAGATATTCTACATGAAAGCAAGCAGAAGCAAGACTTACCGTATGCAATAGTGATTGAATATGGCTGAATAGGAGATGTTTGACAGCAGACTGCAAATTCTTCATGAAACATTTTTGTTTGTTGATGTTCTCATTGCCACTCTAGTCAGGGTTTGCATCCTGACCCTTACATTTGAGCTTACAAGTTAATTTTAAAAGTCAATTTAGGGGTATTTCTTAATTTTTAATTATCATTTTTTTTTTACTGTTTTCTATATTTCTATTAGTACAATGGTTAAATGTTATTATTATTTTTAATCTACTATTTCTTTAGCTTGTACAATTTTATTTTTGCAGGGCCCCACTGAAAACCACATGTATGTATTATTGAAATAGGTTTTAATAGTTTATTTCTTTTACTTACTTTTACCTTGTATATACCAATTTGTATGGAATATGTTAATTAATGTTATGATGATGATAGTAGTATTAGTATTAGTTGTAGTAACCATGATATCATGATTACATACGGAAACATGTTTTACAGGTTTAACAGACATCAAATTACGTAAATATTATAGCATTTTGTAAAGCTTAGCTCTAGTTTTTGTCACAAGACTTGACTGAATAAGGAAAAAATTATCTTTGTCAACTTTTGTAAATAAGTATAATTATGTGAATTGAAAATAAAGTCTTGTCTTTTCTAATTTAAAAAAAAAATTATTATTATTATTATTATTATTATTATTATTATTATTATTATTATTATTATTATTATTATTATAGAGCATAATGTAGTAACAGAAAATTGTCGGCACAGTGATTCAAATCCATACGGTAGTACCTGTTATCAAGCCTGATCTGGTATCCGACTGTCTGCCCAAGTCTCTCACCCCTCTCTGTAGCTACTCTCTCACTGACTGATAAGGCAGATATTCTGCGAGGTTGGGTACAGACTAATCGGCAAGGAGTTGACCGGGTGTTAGCATCTTCCAATATGAACTGTGGTACCTGTAGATAGAAGGTATACATACATGACTAAGTTACAAGCCTTGGGGGCGGGGGGGGGAGGAGGAGGAGGGGTATAAGGGTGTTGCCCAGGGTTTGAAATCCTGACCCTGTGTTGAACCCTAACTGGTATGCCTACACCCTCTATTTTAAGACCCTGTTTAGGACCAGTTCATCCCAGGCATGAAGTCACATGTGACGATGCAAACAAGGAGCATAAAAATTTGAACCAATTTATAATACTTATTCTATTTCCTTTAGTTTCAGATTATGATGATGAATATTAATGAGGCAATGCACCATAAAAATCAAACTGCTTAGAAAAAAAAAATGACACAAAAAATAATTATTAAAGCACAACCCTGCCTTTTGTTAGTCAGTAGATCTTTACTCATTGTTAGTCTAATCTCTAATTCCCAGGAGTGGTCAAAGTCTTATTTCCTCTTACAATACCAATTCATTACAAGCAGACAGGTGATGATAGAAACTCATCAGTTAAGTGATAATTATTGCAGTCTTGATTTATCACCAAATTCTCAGAATGCGCATTAGAAGAGCATGAGCATCAGTGTGAGGAATTATCGTTTTGAACTTGGAACTGAAATGGTTAAAAAATACATAGAGGATATTACATGCCCGCATGTGGATACGACTTTTATCTTGAAGTGTTCAACTCGATATCTCACGAGTGAGCGCAGCGAATGAGTGAGATATCGAGTTGAACACAAGAAGATAAAATTCGTACCCACAAGAGGGTATGTAATTTATTATATAAACATGCTAATGACAAATTTTTTTACGATTTTCCGAAGATTTCTGAAAACTTTCCAAAGATTTCTGAAGATTCTCCAAAAGTTGTCCGCAAGCCAGACAAATGTTTCCAAACATTTTCCGAAAATTTCCGAAGATTTCCGAAGATAACCGTAGATATCTGAGGAAAATCTGATGTTTCAATCACACAGCAACACATCTAAGTTCAGTTTAAGCCATTATCATGTTAGTAACCATGACGACACCAATATCCTCACACATGAAAGATAAAAATAGTACCTTCACTGCACGTGATGAAGGTATGATTTTTTAGTAAAAGGAGAAATCTTGGTATTTCACTAGTGTTTATGTAATAAAATATGTTAATTACCTGAGTTGTTTTCCCAGACCCTGTTTCACCAGAAATAAGAACAATCTGCACAATAAAATGGAAGATATACGTGAAAAAAAAAAAAAAAAAGAAACTGCAACATGCTAGGTACTGTAGTTAGACTCAGTTGTCAGGGCTTGTCATGGTTTCTGCAGCAGGGGACAACTAGCCAGTATTATTTCTGCCTCCACCTCTTGAAAGGGATGCTAGTCTGTATTTTTTAAATATTCCAATATACTGCACACTCCACCTGGTTCTCAGATATAAGCTTCAAAATGTGCTCCCTCAGCTCATAAATTGGTAGAGACTTGCGGAATGATGACAATTCGTTTTCTTTTATCGCTGGTGGGACTGCAGGTGTGTTGTTATTAAGCTTGCCAATGACTTTGTTTTCTCTTGTACCACGACCTTGACAATTCAAGGAAAAGGACACAATCAATAATACAATTACACATTGGTTTACGTACTATAATTATTTATTACATGTCTCAGTACATTTTACACGTGCTGTGATTGATCTGACAGTTTTTCAGGCCATACTCTACTGTAAAGCATGCTAAAATTGGAAGCTGATTCTGTTGCCAGATGCCTCGTAATTTATTACCAACTGAAGTTTCCTTAACTTTCATGGAAAATAAATATTATACCTGTATGTAGAACTTCCTAGTCCTTCCTTCCTGATTCAGTGTTTGTAACAGAGAAAGGCAAAACAAACACACAATAATACATGGCGTAAAGGGGGGATCACCATTCCACGATCGGCATGACAGATAAACTTAATTTGTGCCTTGTTCAAGCCTTCTATATCCCCATTACTACTAGCCAATACCAGTCTGGCATGTGCTGGATTGAATTAGGCAAACTGAGCACAAAATGCTGCCACTTAAAGGTGAAAAACAAAGCTTGAGGAAGTCGCTGCAAGACTTAACCAATAGCGTCATGGAGAGGTGAACCCCAGTATATTCAAATAATGACAACAATCAACTTAATAACTAAATAACTTACATGTACAGTATGGATCTTGAACAGGAGCTGTATTACAGTACCGGTATGTACATTTGTATTTGTGAAAGACTTACCTGTGAGGTTGTTCACTAAAATTCAATCTCATTGTATACTGCCCTGATCGAGTCTAGTCAAACAAACCCTTCAAATGTGGGGTGGTGTGAATAAGCAGGCTAATAATATTGCTACACCCAAAGAAATCCTATATACTAGTACATATATTATTGGGATATTCTAGATATAAATGTAAAATCAGACGCATGAGTTCCAATTGCTTGAGGAAAAAAAAGAAAACCTTTGTTTTTTTCTTTTGTCAAGTACTAAAAAAGTCCTTAACCGAAATCTTTCACCCAAAAAGTCACAAAAATTTTGTCACGCCCATGCTGGTCTCAACCCATGACTTTAACTAAGCAATCAGTCAATGAGCAATCATATATAAGGTTACAAAATTGTTGTGGACAACTTACAAAAATACATACTGAACGTTTTAAAAATATCTTTTTTAACAGACTTAGTTTTAGTTATAAATTAGCAATGTAGACATTTTAATTTCTTGTCCTACTGAATATTCTCAATTTAACATTTTTACTCAATTTTTGATATTGTAAGTGCCTATTAAATATTCTGGCTAATTCTACTTTAAACTGTAACTTTTGATATGTGCTTTTATCAAAATTAATGAACAAAGACATTATTATTACCATTATCATTATTACTATTATTATTATTATTATTATTATTATTATTATTATTATTATTATAACTAATAACACAAGAGTACTACTTCCACCTCCCCCCCTAGGAATTATCCAAAGTACATCCGTATAAGCATTGCGCATTTAATTTAACAATTTCAAACAATAAAAGCAAAAAAAAGACCAACCTGAATCAAAGTTTACTGTTGACCTTTCTGCTCTTGGTTGTAGTTCTTGCCTTTCTTTTATATTTAAAGGAAACTTCTTTAGTAAATGTTCAATGTGTTGAGAAGCATTGCTGGAGAGCTTCACAACACTGTTACATGCAGTGCTACTGACATTTTTCTTTGTGACTGTCAGATATCTATTGCTTCCATTCCTACAAGAAAATTGAACTAAGATTAACAAACATTTAACAACTGCCTCGCAAAGTGGCGGTTGGGTGCCTGAGGCATCCAGAAGCTTCCACTATTGGCAGCTAGCTGGAGACCGCTAGACTTGCGCTCCTTGTTGTTAACTCCATTAAATTGCATTTAACTGCATTATAATTATTTACAATTTATTTAATTAATTTATTACTTAATTTATTACTTAATTCAATTTATAAAATTGAATGTTTTGATTCCTAAGAACAATTGTTATTATACTGTGATTCTTAAATAATTCACTGGTAAAGATGTGGACAGTATTGTCTAGGTGTATTGCAAAATTATTAACATATTATTAGGGATGGCAAATCAGTTGTCAGAGTTCTGTAGTATTGAAAAAAGGTATTCTACTTTGGCCGCTGCTTAAAAGCTATAATTTATTATTGCAACTTTCAAGCCCTGGCCAAAACATAGAGTCATAAGTTCACAGGTACCAGCATGTACAGGTACATGTACACCTGTACCTCCACTTCAGGAATTACACACACTTTCTGGTCTTCCTGCATTCACTTGCAGCACAATCTACATGTATAGACCAATGCCAAACTTGCAAGCAATTCATTTTTCAATCCAAGTAGGAGAATTGCCAACTATAATACGAAATTAATGTACATTACAAGGTTAAGTGAAGTATTGAAATTATTTTTTTTTAGCAATGCGCACATCCTTTTGAATAAACACTTGCAACTGAATTATGTCTGAGTACCTGGTTGAAGCCTATATAATTATGACTTGAAATTTTCAAAACTTTTAAGGGCTGGTTATGCTGTTTAGTCTGTTTTTATTTAACTATAGCAGGGATGCACTGAACAGCAAACAAAGAATTACCAGGAGTGGTAAAACCTTGTTGTGCCTCTACTGATTTTACAGACATACATGTAGTGATCTACAATACAGCTTACCCTTTGCTTTTTGATTTTAATCCCAGGTTCTGGCATAGTCTGTGTACATATGCCCTTTCCACAGAAGTAAATGATGAAGGAAACTCTAAAACTGAAATGAAGAGAAAAAATGATGTTGTAAAATTTGCTTTACAATAAATTATAAATTTAATAGAAACATGATATAAACCAATCGGCACATGTATTTTCTTGGGCTATCTATTTTCTTGGGCTAATATTGTTGATTATTTCAAATGTAGTTAATGTAGTTACATAGAGTATTTTTACTTTATTGTTTCTTTGTTTGGAGATATTAGCACTCCCAACAACCATGCTACATTGAAATCCGAATGGAAATAAAGTTACGTATTTATGTAAATAACATTAGATCCACTCATTTTGTGATCTGGCAATGACAACTTATCAGTCAAATCCAGGAGCACCAATCCTCCCCTACCCCCTTCTCCCTCCTTCCCCCTTCTCCCTCCTCCCCCCTTCTTATCCAGACCCTACAGGGACATTAAGGGTCAACTGGTGAGACAGGTGGGGATACAGGTCTTTAAAAGACCAACCGGTACCCCCCCACACAGTTGAGCATTTGACTATCAACAAAATGTTGATAAGCATGCTGTCAAAAGCATTTTGGGTCACTGCTGGCATCATTTCACTGTTGTACTATTTAGTTTTGTTGCAGTTTCTTTTTTTTCTTTTAGGGAGACATCTATTAAGAATGGATTTGCTATGGCTATTAAACAACATTTTAAATCTGTTATCAGGAGGAACGGGCTGACTTGACACATACTTTGAATTGCTACTGAGCTTAATTATTCATGTTTTTTTCCATCTATCTATTGCCTTCTTTTTGTACTGCATATTTCCAGAGGTCAATTTGCAGGGCTATGTTGTCGCAACAAAAATAATTATTTTTTGTCATTTAATATCTGCACCCCCTATTGAAGATGTTGAATTTTATCCCTTCAGAGTTCTAAGTAAACTCTTTACCCCTCAAGAAAGAAAGATCAAAGCACCAACACACGTCCACCATCAACATTTACTTAAGATGTAACTGACACAGTTGCCCCCTCAGAAACGACCTTTCAAGACTCCCTCCTCCCTCTCAGATTTACGAGACCCTCAATAGCGGGATGCGGATGTAAAACGAAAGGGCCCAATTGATCACTTATGCTGATACTCCAAGGTTGAACGTTCAAAAGCTGTTCTCAGTTAATATGTCTCATGAATATTTATGCTATGCCACACACACACCAAGGACATGAGAGGAAACAGCCCTCATTACGCTTGAATACGCTCGTGGTTCATTAGTTTTCGTTATAAAGCAGTAAATAACACCTGCTGGTAATATGTACGCTCCCTCCAACACCCAACACAAAGGACGCATTCACAGATTGCATTAGACTTTTAAATAACAAGACAAATGTCAGCATTACCTTTTTGGCCCTCTTCAAATCGAAATCTATCAAGAGCAATTTTTACAGCAATCTTTAACTCTTCCTTAACGCAGATTTCGCGCTGTGTTTTGGATGTTCTCGACGAGCCGGTGGCGGCCATCTTTGATTTCGTTTGTCACACTTTGTTAAAGCATACATAACGCGAATATTGTATGCTGACCGTGAAGGCTCAAGGTACCATTAATCCCGACCCATCCCTCCCTGATGCAATAGTTTGCTCCACGTGTGAAGCATGGCGGATCGATCAACGAGGTTGTGAGATTTATTTACGTTGTTTTATTGCGAGAAGAAGCAATCATTAAGATGAAGCGTAAGACAGAAACTGTAAAAGACCCTTTTGAAGTCAATTATGTTACCAAAAAGGTAAAACAGAGCTCGAACGAATGTATTATTTTGTTTAACTAACAATAACATCACTCTAGAATACAGGCTTCTTTCAAAACACGTGTAAACACATAAACACACGTTTTTATACAAATGAATATAAGAAAGTTCATATATTTGAACTGCAGAGAATGATACGAAGACATGATTTATCATCGCAGTTATATACACAACTCAAGCAGTTGTGAAATTAAAGCTTGAAAAAAAGAAACAAAAAAATTCAGGCCTGTCAATTTCGTCTTTGTGAACTTCTGTAGGTAACGGCAGTTCAACAGTAGATGTATACAACAATCTACTGTTGAACTGCCGTTACCTACAGAAGACATCATGGACTTACTGAACCTTTGCCTTACATCGACTTACTTTCAGTACAATGGTAAACACTACAAACAGTTGCATGGAACAGCAATGGGATCGCCTGTTTCTGTTGTTGTCGCAGAAATTGTGATGCAACACGTGGAGGAACGCGCCCTTGCAACTTGCCGACAAACGATACTGCTTTGGTTACGCTACGTTGACGACACCTTTACCGCCGTTCACAAAGACGAAATTGACGATTTTCACGACCACCTAAACGAACAGAACGCCGACATCCAGTTTACTAAAGAGATCGAAGAAAATGGAAAACTTCCTTTTCTAGACTGTTTGGTAAGCCGCGACAACAACGAACTACGAACGACAGTGTACAGAAAACCGACGCATACCGACAGATTACTTGACGAATCATCCTACATGTACAACCCGACTTCACACAAAGCCACGACTATAAAGACTTTGACGAGACGAGCGCAACTAGTTTGTGACACACCGGACAGCTTACGTGACGAAAACAGATACCTTGAACGTGTTTTTCACAAAAACAACTACAACGCTGACTTTATTAGACGAAACATTTACCGACCTACTGAAGCTGACGCTACGAACAGGAACCCTACGCCTGTTACTACAGTGACTATACCTTACATTAAGGGCACTTCTGAGACCATCTCGCGGATCCTACAGCCCTAAAACATTCATGTAGCCCACAAACCTACAACTACGTTATGACACTTACTGACCAACGTGAAAGACAGAGATGAACCTAACGACAGACAGGGAGCAGTTTACAAGATCAAATGCTCCGACTGCCAGGCTTCCTACATTGGTGAGACTGGCAGAAACCTTAACACGAGACTGACTGAAAACAAACGAGCCACGAGAAATGGTGATGCCAACAATCACATTGCTGTACATCATCAACTGACAAACCACAACATTGACTGGGACTCTGCTCAGTGCTTAACCTACAGTACAAACTATTTTCAACGACTGACTCTGGAAAGCTGGTACACTAACCTAGAACAAACGCCTCTTAACAGATGTCAACAACTACCGGCGCCTTACAAACGACTTTTCCACGACAGAAACGAAACCGACAAACGGACTTCTAACAGACCGACTTAACAATACACGGACCAAAACCGACCTACTTGACTAACAATAGACAGATCGAAACCCACCAATGACTGATGACAAACTTTACATGAGTCTTTCAGCCAATACCATCATGGCTATACTGACCAATCACGTTCAACGGACCAGACTTATAAGATCATTGACTGACAAACACTATTCACTTGACTCTGAAGATGACTTCCGCTCAGGTTGTCGAAACGTCAGTCACCAACAACAGTTCTTTTCAGAACTACACTCACCCGGACGATCACACTATACGAACTACTGATACTCCTGGGTTCAAACCATTTACTGTATAGCTCAGTCTGTAGAGCACTGCACTGTTACTATATGTACACAGGTCATGGGGTTGAATTTCATTTGATCCTTTCCTTAATTTCTTAATACGTTACCTTACTTGTTTGCACTGTCCCAGCCATTCTCCAACTCAGTGACTGTTTCTGATACTGTGGTTGTTTAATTTCTTCTTTTAATACTTAGAGAACTGTTGTCACAAATGGAGAAGAAAATGAAGCAAAAAGTACAAACTACAGGGAGAGTTTATATCGACCGCCAACCAGTGAAGAGATTAATGCCCTCAAAGAAACGGAGAACCTTTTCAAGTCTAGTCTATTTCGTATGCAGGTTTGTTCAAATGTCTACAGCTAACAGAAGTACAAGATATACATATACTATAGTTATATTAAGTTATTTATTGAGCTATCATCAGGTCCATATTAGAGAAATACTGGTCTAGTCCTCTTTTAGCAAGTCTATGGACCATAAGCTGCAGGTGAGGTCCAATGAAGAACAAGAACAAGACCAATATTCTCCATTACGGATCAAAGATGCTAGTGCAATAAAGTATTAATTATTAGATCTGTAAACAGTAATGTTTTTGTTTTGTTTTGTTTTTTTGTTTTGTTTTTTAAAAAAAACCTCTGCTAGTAAACTTAAATGTGTGCCACAATCCATTCTTTGTGAACATACATGTACAAGCAAAAGTTAAGCATTTACAGCATACATTTATACAACTGGGTGAAGAGAGGTACACGTATCGTCATTGTGGGGGTATCCTGGTGAAGAAGTCAACACAATGATGCTGGTGAGAGCTTGAACCTGGAGTCCAACATGCTTAAATTACACGGCACCGCACCTCACACTACTGTAAGTTCCAACTGACTAAAAGAATAGGATTATCGGTGAACATACATGTAGAGAATTACAGTTATGTATTTATTAGTCAAGGCCTACACCTGTAGTAAGTATTTCACTTTTTTCCTAGATCTAGTACAGGACACTAGGCTAAAAGTGTTTTTAATTATTGTTCCAACTAGATAACTGAACTTCTATCTGAAGTGCAACCAAAGAAAGACAGAAATAAAGCTCTGGATGACATTTTGCATGAGTTAAATACTCTACTGCTGTCTTTACCTGATGGGAAAAAGGAGCAAGAGGTTAGCTAACTTAAGGCTCTCTTGGATGGATCATGTATTGCACTGGCTGAAACATCACAGCATGTTTACATGCATTTCATGGCAGTTTAATTTAAACCAAAGCATTATGGTACCCAGTCATTAAGCCCCCAAGTCGGTTAGTCTGCAGCCTGAGCTGTTATAACAGTTGTAGCTTCAATAAAGAAGTCGATTAGCCCGCAACCCAAAGTTGGTAACACTAAAGCCCCCTTATAAGTCAACTGACTTGACTTATTCCCTTCCACTCCCTGTACAAAGCATAGGTCTATGGAAGCCGCGTGCCACCTGGTTCTGTTTTTAGTTAACTTCTCAATCTGTATTTTCAAGTGCAAATGGAATACATTCCTTTTTTATGATATTCCCCCACGTGAGCCTCCATTGCAAGCTAGTTCCAGTCTAACACAAGGAATACGAATATGGCCTGTTAACAATTTTTTCCACCTACTTTTCTTCAGGTGGCAGACCACTCATGTCTTCCAAGGGGAACCAAATTTCCTCTCCCCCCTACCCCCTCTCCTGTGAAAGGGAAGTTCTGTTTTCGAAAACCAGTGAGTGTCAAAGTTGTTGGAAGTTATCTTCTTGGGACAGAAACAAAACCAGACTTGAATGTGGATATTGCTGTGGAGATGCCGAAGGTGAGAGGTTTTATGATTGCTTGACATTTAGTTTCTTTCTTTGGCTCCTCTTCTGTAGATGCATATACATTGAACCTTTGAACACAATTTGAACATGGTTAGCTACAAGGGGTTGGCTAGGTACTTTCTGCAGGTTCATTCGGGAGTTCCTTCAATCTCGCTGTTATCATTTTGGAAGGGAGAATTGCAAAATGAACGGTACTGTTAGTAATTGAACTTGTAGGGGATTGACTTGTAGTTAGTGTCGTCAGTGCAGCGCAGTGAGAGAGATGGCGAGAGACAGAGAGACAGCCTTTATTTTAAAACGATGGGAATTAAAACTAAGAAGCTTTAATATTAATGGAAGGAAAGGAAAGACCAAGAATGCTAGCTGGATTTACAGTATGGCTTCTCCTTCCATCTCACTTCCATGAAATTCAATAGCAATTGTGTGTGTCTACAAAGTCTTATCATTTTCATGCACACATCCTTTTTTGTAGCTACGGTAGAATAGCCTTTCTGCATGTAAATAAGCTAATTGGTATGTTAATACAGATCTACATGTACACTGTCAACACAAACATTCTGTCCATTTCTAGGCTGATTCTCAGAGTTCTACTGTACATACACAAATACATGTAATTGTGAGCACTACATGTACACTGTACATAGATGTAATGTACAATGGTTAATGCATTATGTTGCAACACATGTTTCTAGGATAAAGTTGAATTTTTTTTAAGTGTCTAGCTCCTGTTATACTTGTACAGTGTGTATAACTAAGTGAAATTAATGCAGGCTTGTAATATTTTTTCGACATTAGGAATGTTTTCAACCAAAGGACTATCTGAACCTGAGATACCACCACAAACGTGCTCTATATCTGTGCAACATAGCAGCACATTTAATGAAGAGTTCATTGTTTGAAAGTGTTCAATTCATGCACATGAATGGTGAGGTATTGAGACCCATCCTTCTGGTCAAGCCTAAAGGTTAGTAACTAAACACTGCTTAAATACTGTGCGTACTCTCTCCTCCAGAGAGGTTTGAAACATCCGTTATAAATGCCACTGTGCAAGGTGAGTGCAGGCACAAAGTCAAATGGATTACCATCGTCCCTCATGTAACCCTGCACCTGCACTTGTATTGTTCAACGGATTAATTCTTCCCACCCAAAAAACCAATTTTAGCCTCTGCCGAATAGAGAGGCTTATGTATAGCAACTTTTTTGAATCACAGGCGTGAGATTTTTAATCTGCAAGTGCCAAGATTTTTAGGAGAAGGCACAACTACATGTATATCTAAAGATCAAGCTTTCAAAAGTTTCTACAGGGGGACATTCCAACCAAAGATTTTTGAAGATGTTTCCAATATTTCCTGAGACCAGACTCCGAAGATGTGTTTTGTCAAACCACGCCATTCCCTTAAAAATCACAGAGAATTGGGGGATAAGTGTACTGTCTTTAGTATACATGGTCTTTTCTTTCCTTGTACTAATTTGATCTCCCACTTGGTCAATAACTCCTAATATATACCCCTACACCTACAGGTGCAGTAGGAAGTTTCACACAAGTCGCAAATTTGACATCTTCTTGAATAAAAAGTGCTTACAACTGATTCCTCTCATAGGTAAAGCTGGGAAACAGTTTGTCATCAAATTGCATCCCTGTTTATCAGTGGGTACATTCAAACCTCAGAGGTTTTCTCCAAAAAAGAATAATGTCAGACAGAACTGGTTCAATGGCAAGGAGGGCGTGGCAGAAGATGGGGCTGGTAGGTTACAACTCTACAATTTGTTATTGGCAAAACAACCTGTGAGTCACTTTTAATTAATTATCTGTGGCTAAGATGTCAGGAAAATAAACTTTTGTAATGCAGCTGTACATTGTATTGTAGCTTACAGACTGATTGTAAATCTGATCTTAATCATTTAATATTGCTCATCTCAATTTTCTAACAGTTTTCATTTTCTGGTCCTTTTTTTGATACTTTTACCATTAATAAACTACTATATGTATCATGTACAAGTTGGAAGGGATGCTGGAATTGTATTGTGTTTCTCTGGGGAAAATTATTTATATTACGTGTAGTTTGAAAGTTGTATGCCCTTCCCATAAAGGTTTTTTTGGGTTGAACCCTTCCACCCCTCCAGAAATTTCGGTCTAACTTCATACTTTTCTATAAAATGTTTGGCTTTTGAGATCTCCCACATACTGGGAATTTCCAAATTACGATGCTCTCAACAGATATAAGCTCTAGGGTGGGTTCTCAAACCACACATTGGGTTTAAAAAGTAACTTTTTAAACCATCAACTTACAGATTATATAAGACATTGTTGCTACATGTACAATTACATGTATAATTTTTAATTTGCAATGTTGTGGCCATGCGGTCTGTTAACAATAATTTTTTTCTTGTTTTGTGTTATGTTTTTAGACACAACAATACCAACACCTCATTACAACACCTCAGTGTTGTCGGACATGTTCTTGGAGCAGCACCTTCACCATTTGTATAAGTGCATCACTGATTTCCCGGGAATGAAAGACGCAGTGGCTCTAATAAAAGTTTGGCTGCATCAGCGCAAACTTGATCAGGTTTTAGCATTTTCTGTTTCAATTTTACACTTTGTCTTGTAAAATTTTATAGTTAACTCGGACTGAGGTGAAAGTGGTCATCACAAGGTTAGTAGAATAATGTAAATGTACAGCAGTACCAGCAACCTCATGATCAACCTGGGCCCAGTGGTTCAAAGACTGTTATCCACTGTAGTCCGTTATCCACTGTACATGTATAAATCACTATTCAGTGGATAAACATTGGCAAAGCAAACTACACTATCCACTGGATAGTGATTTATGCGGTGGATAGCAATGTACCCCCTTTGAGACCAGCTGTTATCTGTAATGCCATCCCATCCAAGGGGGTAGCAATACTTAGTCTATTAGTTAATGAAAACTTTCTTATTCTTTCTTCACCCAGGGACAAGGCCGTTGTGGGGGATTTTTAGCATCTATGTTCATCTCTCATTTACTGTCAGTTAAAAAGATCAACAAGCACATGAGCTCATACCAGATTCTGAGAGTTTTTCTGCAGTTCCTTGGTAAGCAATGAACATATGATTTCTCCTTACAACTTCATGCATTATCAAGGAGACAAGTCATGAGAATAAAAAGAATCATTGATAGGCTCAGCCTTAAACATGGTTTGCACTGCTCCTGGAAGTCATTGAATACTCCTGGAATTTTAAAATGTTCATTTCAGTCCCATGGGAGGCGAGTTGGCCTCATGGTTAGTGGGCTTGTCTCCAGATTGAGCAGTCTGGGCTCAAGCCTTGGCCGCGGACATTGTGTTGTGTTCTTGGGCAAGCACTTTGCTCTCACAGTGCCTCTCTCCACCCAGGTGTATAAATGGCTAATGGCAAACTTAATGCTGGGGGTTACCCCTGCGATGGTCTAGCATCCCATCCAGAAAGGAGTAGAAATATTCCTAGTCCCTTCATGCTGCAGAAACTGGGACAAGATTCAGCCTGATGGGCCACTAGACTTTACCATTTCAGGCCTTAGAAAATGTCTTGAAAATTCTCTTTTTCCAATGTACCCCTGGAAACTTGTAGAATTTTTAAGGAGAAGAAAATTCTGACTATCAATTAACTTGGTAATGTTAAGTCAAATACTCGTGTTTTTCAGCGCAACAATTTTTAAACCATGAAAAAGACTGCCTTATACAGTATAGTTTTGTATCATTTTGTACCGTGAAAAACATGGAATTCCTATCATTACTGAGTAGTGCAAACTCTGTTTTAAGAAGAATGCAATTGGATTATCAAATGATGAACAATGCAAATCTGATTTATGATAAGATGTAAGTAAACTAATTGTGTATGATTTTATCAAGGGGAATCAAGAATAGCTCTACATTTTAAGTAGGTTTCATTAAAATGACTTTTATTATCCTTTTGTTGAGAACACCTCCAGTGATTATTAGGACTTCCACAGACCAGACATTTACACTGTACTTGTTGACAACTATTTGCTATGGCACAACTAAAAAATGTAACATACACAAGCTTTCGACAACTAAACACTTAATTTTCAGTTGTCAACAACTAAGCAGTTTCCATTTTCAAAAAGGAAAACTGCTTTTAATTACATGTAGTTGTTGACAACTACGTTTTGATGATTTTTCCTGTGTGTAGTCCTGAATCATTGGTTTAGTTGTCCACAACTATCAAAACATGACACACCTTTGACATGTGTATTGTTTTGAGCATGCATAGTGAATATTTTAATGTTAGTTCCCAAGGTCTTGCTGACCTGACTTGGACATCAACAACTAACACTCCAATGTGTGGAATGCTAGCATTGGGCACAATTAGTTGTTGATAGCATTTAGTTGTCTTAAACAAATAGTTGTCAACAACTAAGTGTCTAGTCTGTCGAGCCCCTTTAAGTCTACTAAGACAAAGAAAGGAGTGTTCTCTCAATGGTGCTTAGTGCATTTGGGATCAGCTGAAAAAATTGCCAGATATTTAGCTAGATGTTGTGATCTGTCTGACAGAGATGACGACACTCAAACTAATACTTCATAATTATTTCTTATTTCTAAAATGCTCGTTAAAATCATGTTAGGATCCACTGACTGGACTAAAGAAGGAATAACGATGACCAGAGAAGACATTGAAGAAGGGAATGTGGTAAGCTGATTCTGCAGATTTGAATTATATATATTAAAATACTTGCAGCTGTACACAAGATTTAATTGTGGCCCACTGACTGTCAGATTAACAGGGTTCCACTACATATGAAGACATGATTGATCATCGCAGTTATATACACAACTTAAGCAGTTGTGAAATTAAAGCCTGAAAAACAAAAAAACAGTCTTGAACAGGATTCAAACCCATGACCACTACAATACTGGTGCAGTGCTCTACCAACTGACTGAGCTCTCATTTATTTAGCCAACTGGGAGCTGGAAACATGACCCACTCCCAGTTGGCTATTTTTCAGGTTAAACTGTACTTCTCTATTTTCTCAGGATAGTGTACAGTAAAGCAGGTAGAGGTTTTAAAGAGGTTTTTAAAAAAATGTCAGATAAACGTTTTGTTGGACTGACTGTCATTTCATCACTGGCTTTCTCCTTCATGCCACAAAATGGCACTGTGTACATGTAGCAGTCCTCATGAGGTTTCTGGAATCAATTATGTTTTACTGGGATGGAAGAATTGCCCATTACTCACCCTCCAGGCTTGAGCTGGGAAGACCAGGACCTTTGCCCCTTTAGCCTTGTGAATTCCCCTGCAGTTTGGGCTCTGATATCCATAGTAAATAATCACTGATTTCATTCAACTTCACAGCTTCACTCACAGTTTGCCCTAATCTTAGTAATTTTCCACTCACGTTGCTTTGTCACGATTAATACTCACTCCTGGTTGCCAAAACCCCTTAGTCAATCTGGCAAACTCCTGTAGGCCAGACCCCCAGGGACTGAGGCCCCAACCAACAAAGCTCTCACAGTCAATGACACATGCAGTCTTCACCACCACTACAAGTAAAAACTGTTTCTTTATTTTGTCGTTCTTACAGCCTTCCGAGGCAGATTTTCAATCAGGGTTTGATGTCGTGTTTGTTGATCCATCTGGCTACCTTAACTTGTGTGCTGGGATGACGGCAGCTCAATACAGGAAAGTAAGTGAACTGTGTTGTATTAACCATTAATTACCGCACCCAAATTTGCAATTAGCCAATCAGAAGCCTTGACTGCTGTCCTTAGCATATAAGAATCTTCATTTGTCACATTTGTCGAGACTTGCGACATAATGACACAGAAAAGATGTCATTTTGCCGTCGTCAAGGATTGTACTTTTCACAATTATTTCTCTGATTAATTCTCAGCTGCAGCACGAGGCCAGGTTGTCGCTGGAATTTTTGGACAGTAGTTTTATGGACAGCTTTGAAGTGCTCTTCATGAAGCCAGTGCCATTTATACAAACATTTGATCAATTTTTACAGTGAGTACAAGCATGTCAATGTTGTTGATTGTTGATTTAGCTGACATTGAATTTTAATTTCACATACAACTTTAAATGTTCAAGACTGAGTTTAAAGAACCCTGACATTCACTGATGGGACAGAGAAATTACCAACAAGTCAACCACCATCAAAACATGATAGATTTTATTGCTAAATGTACATGTAGGCAATACAGGAAATTTAAAAGAATAAATTGTTTTCAATTTTCTGTACACATATGTACAATTTCAGTGAAATTATTTTGATCATGGCTCATCATATTGCTGGGAGGGATTTTTGTCAAAATGTGCTGTTTCAGAAAACATGCATATTCCTCCCACAGATGGGATTGAATTTCCTGGGGGTGTGGTTAGGAGGTTTCTGTGAAACCAAAAAGTTTAAAGAAATGTAGGAAGTTTAATTGAAATTAACGGGTGGGAGGTCTTAGAAAAAATCTCTCAACTGTGGGGGGACGTATGGGTATTTTCTTGAAGTACACAATCAGGGTTCCATGGACAGAACTTGAGGTCCAAGTTTGTGTTAATGATTCACCCATACTCAAACACTTTTCTTGCAGAATTCCAAAAATCAGTGCTTTAGAAGTGGTCTGCAGGAGAAATGATCTTCTCTGTCACCTTATTGATCATCCAGGAGACTGGACCCCAGTTGTCACTGATTGGCTGCTTCATCTTGTCACTAGAGGCCTGGGAAAGAGAGTAGAGATGCTTTACTTCAAACCACAAACTCCACTTCAGGTGAATTAAATTTAGGAGATCATCAGGGGAACTGCATTTGTCTTGATATTTTAGCAACTTCTTCCAACTAGTACTATAAGAAATGTCTGGTGCTGAATAGCTAGAGAGAAGTTGTTTGTTGACAATGGAGTTTAACTGAGGCGGTTGTTTGCATGCTATTAAATAAAGAATCTTTAGAAGTTCATACGTCACATTTTGGAAATCTTTTGGACGTCATTGGTACTTTTTGAGAAGTCTTTGTGTCAACTGGAAACTATTCATGCATTATAATTTTCAGCAATCTTTTGCAATAAATTGTCCTTGCATTCAACAATTAGTACTTAAATTATCTTGATACAAAGCAAAATGGAAACTACAACTTACATGTATTTGTTTTGCGATTTATTCATTCCATCATTCATTGTAATCTTCAATTGCAAGAATTTTTATAACAAATTTGCCATAGATTTACAACAGTTGGTGCTGAAACTCTTGATATTAACAACAAAAATTATGAATTTCATCAGAATTTTTACCATTTGGTTAGTATTATAAATTGATGGTTAGTTAAAGCATGCAAAGGTTATCTACATGTATACGCCCAGCTAAACCTTATTTTCTAAGTTTAATACCCTTTTGCAGCTATAAGGAATTAGTTTTTAGTATGTAATGAACCACTGTGGACTTAGATTCTTTATGTAGTTAACACACGGTGTGTTGTTTCAAACTTGTGCTCTCTTAATGTAGTGGCCTGTGAACAAAGCTCCACTCTCCAGAAGTCAAAGCAGTGTGACACTGGGCTTGTTATTGAATTCTGACCATGCAGATGCCGTGCTTGACACAGGGCCCCCAGCTGACAGTAGTGAGGTCAGTGGTTATCTGTTCTATTGGCATGTACTCTGTGTATTGTAGTCAATGCATATAGGGCCCTGCGCTGACAGTACTGAGGGTCAGTGGTTATCTGTTCTATTAGCATGTACTCTGTGTAGTGTAGTCAATGTACAGGTCAGTGGTTATCTGTTTTATTGTATGCACAGTGTACGCTGCTAGTTGTTAATTCAGCTCCTAGTCTGAGGGTTAATGGTTATCTGTTTTATTGTATGTACAATGTACACTGTTGTTAATTGTCAATATACATGTAGGACACTCAGCTGACAGTACTGAGGGTCAGTGGTTATCTGTTTTATTGTATGTGCACTGTACACTGTTGTTAATTGTCAATATACATGTAGGACACTCAGCTGACAGCACTGAGGGTCAGTGGTGTTCTTTATTTATGTATGTACCAGTGTTCTAGACAAGTGAGGGGTCTCAGGGCAAAAACCCAACAAGGTCAGCTACATGTACATGACCCAACAAATTGAAAGAAAATTCATAATGATTTGTTTGGAGCAGTGGGAATTGACCCATTGGAATTCCATATGTTGACACCCTACATAATTGTACATTGGTAAATTAGCCAGAACCCTGACATACAGTACAATGTATCCAGCTTTCAATATCAGAAAAACAAAATGAAACAAAGTTTTCAGCTGCAAATGAGATACAAATGTATATTGAGAAAAATCTGATCTGCTTCCTGTACCTTTAAGCTCCATCCAGCCTCCCCTCCCTTTGCCTGTGTGTCCTCCCCCCCTGTGGAGTCTCAGTTGCCACTTGATAATACTTTTTTATTTACTTTGCCTGTAGTTCATAAGGGATGGATCTTGATGGTTGTAGGGGATTGGACAATTGCCAAAATGGAAGTAAAAAGACTGAAAAGGTCCTTGTGACCTTAGGATCCTGTGTTTGCTGAAAAATATCCTTGGTGAACTTAAGGGTGGGAAAAAATCTTCATGTTTGGTTTCCTCCTCCCAAAGGAAAAGATTTGTTCCTAAACTGCACATGACGCATTTTCACTTGCTGTTATTTTTTTGTCCTGGCAGGCTCCATCTTTCTGTGCATTTTGGGGTGAGAAATCCGAGTTGCGCCGATTTAAAGATGGTTCTATTCTTGAGGCGGTGGTTTGGTCCTGCAACAGCATGGCAGAGAGAAGAACTATCTGTGGAAGAATTATTAAACATCTTCTTCAAAGGTGAAAAATTATTTCTAAAACTTTACTCACAGCTGGAGCAGGGCATGATGACTAGCATTCCACCATGCAATGGAAACTGAAGTTGAGCTTCCCCTTTCCACTTCCCCTTTCTCCTTCCTCCTTCTCCCTTTCCCCTTCCCCCATCTCCCTCTTTCTCCTTCCATCCTCCCCCTCTCTTCTCCCCCCTCCCTTCTCTCCTTCCACTTTTCCCCTTCCCCCATCTCCCTCTTTCTCCTTCCATCCTCCCCCTCTCTTCTCCCCCCTCCCTTCTCTCCTTCCCCTTTTCCCCTTCCCCCATCTCCCTCTTTCTCCTTCCATCCTCCCCCTCTCTTCTCCCCCCTCCCTTCTTTCCTTCCCCTTTTCCCCTTCCCCCATCTCCCTCTTTCCCCTTCCATCCTCCCCCTCTCTTCTCTCCCCTCCCTTCTCTCCTTCCTCCTTCTCCCTTCACCCCTCCCCCTCTCCCTCTTTCCCCTTCCATCCTCCCCCTCTCTTCTCCCCCTCCCTTCTCTCCTTCCACTTTTCCCCTTCCCCCATCTCCCTCTTTCTCCTTCCATCCTCCCCCTCTCTTCTCCCCCTCCCTTCTCTCCTTCCCCTTTTCCCCTTTCCCCATCTCCCTCTTTCTCCTTCCATCCTCCCCCTCTCTTCTCCCCCCTCCCTTCTCTCCTTCTCCCTTTCCCCTTCCCCCATTTCCCTCTTTCCCCTTCCATCCTCCCCCTCTCTTCTCCCCCCTCCCTTCTCTCCTTCTCCCTTTCCCCTTCCCCCATTTCCTTCTTTCTCCTTCCATCCTCCCCCTCTCTTCTCCCCCCTCCCTTCTCTCCTTCTCCCTTTCCCCTTCCCCCATTTCCCTCTTTCTCCTTCCATCCTCCCCCTCTCTTCTCCCCCCTCCCTTCTCTCCTTCTCCCTTTCCCCTTCCCCCATCTCCCTCTTTCTCCTTCCATCCTCCCCCTCTCTTCTCCCCTCTCCCTTCTCTCCTTCCCCTTTTCCCCTTCCCCCATCTCCCTCTTTCTCCTTCCATCCTCCCCCTCTCTTCTCCCCCCTCCCTTCTCTCCTTCCACTTTTCCCCTTCCCCCATCTCCCTCTTTCTCCTTCCATCCTCCCCCTCTCTTCTCCCCCCTCCCTTCTCTCCTTCCCCTTTTCCCCTTCCCCCATTTCCCTCTTTCCCCTTCCATCCTCCCCCTCTCTTCTCCCCCTCCCTTCTCTCCTTCCACTTTTCCCCTTCCCCCATCTCCCTCTTTCTCCTTCCATCCTCCCCCTCTCTTCTCCCCCCTCCCTTCTCTCCTTCCCCTTTTCCCCTTCCCCCATTTCCCTCTTTCTCCTTCCATCCTCCCCCTCTCTTCTCCCCCCTCCCTTCTCTCCTTCTCCCTTTCCCCTTCCCCCATTTCCCTCTTTCCCCTTCCATCCTCCCCCTCTCTTCTCCCCCCTCCCTTCTCTCCTTCTCCCTTTCCCCTTCCCCCATTTCCTTCTTTCTCCTTCCATCCTCCCCCTCTCTTCTCCCCCCTCCCTTCTCTCCTTCCCCTTTTCCCCTTCCCCCATCTCCCTCTTTCTCCTTCCATCCTCCCCCTCTCTTCTCCCCTCTCCCTTCTCTCCTTCCCCTTTTCCCCTTCCCCCATCTCCCTCTTTCTCCTTCCATCCTCCCCCTCTCTTCTCCCCCCTCCCTTCTCTCCTTCCACTTTTCCCCTTCCCCCATCTCCCTCTTTCTCCTTCCATCCTCCCCCTCTCTTCTCCCCCCTCCCTTCTCTCCTTCCCCTTTTCCCCTTCCCCCATTTCCCTCTTTCCCCTTCCATCCTCCCCCTCTCTTCTCCCCCTCCCTTCTCTCCTTCCACTTTTCCCCTTCCCCCATCTCCCTCTTTCTCCTTCCATCCTCCCCCTCTCTTCTCCCCCCTCCCTTCTCTCCTTCCCCTTTTCCCCTTCCCCCATTTCCCTCTTTCTCCTTCCATCCTCCCCCTCTCTTCTCCCCCCTCCCTTCTCTCCTCCCTTTCCCCTTCCCCCATTTCCCTCTTTCCCCTTCCATCCTCCCCCTCTCTTCTCCCCCCTCCCTTCTCTCCTTCTCCCTTTCCCCTTCCCCCATTTCCTTCTTTCTCCTTCCATCCTCCCCCTCTCTTCTCCCCCCTCCCTTCTCTCCTTCTCCCTTTCCCCTTCCCCCATTTCCCTCTTTCTCCTTCCATCCTCCCCCTCTCTTCTCCCCCCTCCCTTCTCTCCTTCTCCCTTTCCCCTTCCCCCATTTCCCTCTTTCTCCTTCCATCCTCCCCCTCTCTTCTCCCCCCTCCCTTCTCTCCTTCTCCCTTTCCCCTTCCCCCATTTCCCTCTTTCTCCTTCCATCCTCTCCCTCTCTTCTCCCCCCTCCCTTCTCTCCTTCTCCCTTCCCCCTTCCCCCATTTCCCTCTTTCTCCTTCCATCCTCCCCCTCTCTTCTCCCCCCTCCCTTCTCTCCTTCTCCCTTTCCCCTTCCCCCATTTCCCTCTTTCTCCTTCCATCCTCCCCCTCTCTTCTCCCCCCTCCCTTCACTCCTTCTCCCTTTCCCCTTCCCCCATTTCCCTCTTTCTCCTTCCATCCTCCCCCTCTCTTCTCCCCCCTCCCTTCTCTCCTTCTCCCTTTCCCCTTCCCCCATTTCCCTCTTTCTCCTTCCATCCTCCCCCTCTCTTCTCCCCCCTCCCTTCACTCCTTCTCCCTTTCCCCTTCCCCCATTTCCCTCTTTCTCCTTCCATCCTCCCCCTCTCTTCTCCCCCTTCCCTTCTCTCCTTTCCCTTTCCCCTTCCCCCATTTCCCTCTTTCTCCTTCCATCCTCCCCCTCTCTTCTCCCCCCCTCCCTTCTCTCCTTCTCCCTTCTCTCCTTCTCCCTTCTCTCCTTCTCCCTTCTCTCCTTCTCCCTTTTCCCCTCCCTCCTCCTCCTGCCCCTTTCCCCCTTCCACCCTCCACCTTCCTCACCCCCCTCCCCTGAAGCCACCTTTACCTGACCCACTAGCATGTGGAAAGTTTATTAAAACTCAATTTCTTTTTGTAGACACGGTGGTGTTGATCCAGCATTGCTGACTTTTGTTGCGAATCAGCTGGACTGTGTACTACAGACACATGGTGCATCGTGTGACAGTGGAACAGGTGATGAAGAAGCTCAGAGAGTGATTCAGGTGTACAATGCTTTGTGTAAACAGATCCGTGCGTTGGATTTGCCGCTCAATGTCAACTCGATTCAGGGAATTAGCTCTGTTTTCAGGGGAGCAGAGGTAGGGAAAACACTTAGGAGTTTTTATGATCAACATCCAGTTTCCCCTTACAATGTCAGTACAGTCTTAAGCAGTCAGGTGCTGAGAATAAAGAAAACCATCAACAAGGAAAACTGATAAAGATCAGTTCCATCCCGCGGAATTTTTATCGGTTCCTGGCAAAGATGTTACAAGTTATTTGCCTTATACTGTAAAATGACGATAGTAAGATTTTTGCTTATTTTGTTCAAAAGGCTTTTTCTTTGGACGGCTTTCAGTAGGGATGCGCATTTTACATGTAGTGGAAAAATTTTACATTTCAAAACTTATCAGGCTTGTATTTGGAACAAACTTGAAGACAACGACAAATTTTGTTACATATTAATACATGTACATGAAAGAATGCTTAATGGTAAGCCACTCTAGGGATAACAATAAGAAGCACAAAACAAGTGAAAATATCAAAACTCAAAAAACGTTATAGCAGGGTAGTGGTAAGCCTAACAATTTTTTTTTTTTTTTTGCCTTAGAGGGCTACATGTGAAACAAAATAACCCTAAGCTTTGCATTTGGGAGGCCTTACTTACACTGTAGACAAAAGTATGCACATAAGAAAGATTTATGAGGCTTTGTTGTTCTTCTGTCTAGGTTTTTCCACCAAGCCCTTGTTTTAAAAATAGCAAAGTTAAGCCACAAATTGGTGATGAAAAGTTGGCGTGCAAAGTACTCCTTCCTTCGGATACAAAACACACAATTTGGTGTCCAGCCATGGAAGGTGAGATTCTACAAAAGAACATTTTTCTTACAATGGCTGCGACTTCACAGCACCTTAGTTTAATAATAATAGTAATGGTAATGGTAATAATAATAATAATAATAATAATAATAATAACAATAATATTAATAATTGGTATTATTATTATTATTATTATTATCATTATTTTAATGAACTTTATTTACTGAGGGTGACACATGACAGTATGAACTGATAAACTAGTGACCCTCTGTGCTAAACATCTATGAGTAATTATAAAATAACTTAGAATAGTACAAAGTATGAATATTAATTGCAAAAACATCTCTACATCTACAGTTAATATATATCTATAAAATTAATTATTCAGAATTAAAAATTAATTCAAAGCACATGAATATCTCTATTCACAACACTATGCTAAGAAATGTTTTTTTCATGGCCGAGCTAAAGGAACCGATGTTGTCCTTTTAACGTATTTCTAGAGGAATTCCGTTCCAGAGCTTTGCCTCATGAACTTGAAAGGTCCTGCTTCCTTCCGTTTCTCTGTTCTACCACGGACACATTAAATTATAATTCGCGTAAGCTCGTGATCTAAAGTTCATAAATTCCAATACAATTATGATATATAAGAGCCTCCAAAGACGAGACATTTAGTTGTCGACAAGTATTTGTTATAGACAATTAATTGTGTTCCATGCGAGCATTCCACACTATGGAGTGTTGGTTGTCCATACCTAAGTCACGCCAGCGAGAGCTTGGGAAATGACGTTCACTACGCATGCCCAAAACACAAGACGCATGCTCAAATGTGTGTCATGTGACTCCCAAAAAACGGTCAAATCGTACTTGCCGACAACTAAAGCAGTTTCCCTTTTCGAAATGGGAAACTGCCTAGTTGTCTTCAACTAAAAATTTATCGTTTAGCTGTCGACAATTCATCTCACACACTACGTTTTTTTAATTAGTTGTCGATAAAATTTAGTAGTCCACAGCTAAGTGTCAAGTCTGGAGGCCCTAACAGAAGGCCCTAACAGAAGGCCCTAACAGAAAAATAGTCATGAACAAGCTAGTGAGTAGCGTGTATAAATTATGACAATAAAAACATTGTGGAAAATTGAAAGAACTACTTTCTCTAAGAGTAATGTATTGTGCTGTCAGCAAGTTAGAGTTGCTTGTTGCTCTTTGTTTGAAGTCTTGCAGACTCGAAAATGTAATTATGGAGACTGATAGCAATAACACATTAGTATAACTTCAGATGTGGCTAGCAGGTTGGGTTTTATAACTCTTAGGCCAGTAAAAAAACAGCCTCTAGTATTTCATGAAATTGAAACTTGACAGAGTTGTTAATTCCGATAAATAGCTAAATAAGATTGTAAAAATTGAACACAGTTGGAATTACGAAAGGGATATCTCTGGAATTTGTTTAACTTTAACCTCTCCAATATCTACAGTTTTCAACGTTTCAATGATTTTATATCTTGTAAGCTGTAATGAAGCATTCCAAAAGAAGAAAGAAAAAAAATGGAAACCTAAATCTGACTAGTGGAAAATCTGGCGAGTTAAAAACTCAGTGTTCTGGCTGGTAAAATCTGACATGCCACTAGCCTGTATTAAAAAGTTAATCTCCATTCCTGAAATGTCTTTTGTGTTTGATGCTGTAAATTTAGTTATTTTATGTTAAAGGTAAAAGTCTAAAGCTCTAGCTTTCTCCAAGTTGTTTTACAGTTCGAGACCAGTGGTAAATGGCCGGATGATCTAGCTGCTATTCAACACATTAAAGCAGCTTTTCACATCAGACTTGCTAAGTTGCTGAAAAGCGAGTGTTCGCTTGTAACTGCGGCTTCGCCTCAGCATGTAGATGTTCTCAAGGTGAGTAACTGAAAAATTTCGGTTCAAAGGATTAACGCGTCAACAAAACCAACTGGCTTTCCACAAATAGGATTCATCTAAGGCCTAGTCCACACTGCGGCGAAGAAATTCGAAAACCGATCTTTATTTCTACGGTTAGGTCTACCGTCTCACTAATCCGTCATGAAAACGGAGCTTTTTGAAAACTCTCTTCAAACGGGAGGAACTTGAAAACGCCGGCTTTGCATTTTGTTGTGAACAGAAAATAAATTGAAAACGGAACTTTTCAAAAATAGATGACGTCACGATAATCATGTGATTTCCCCGCCCCAGTTCTCCTCAAACACAAATCCAAAACGACCGGTGATTGTTGCGTTTTCCAATTTCTCCTGCTTAGTACTGTGGACGGTAAATATTTGATGCGTTTTAGGAGTGAAAAGGCCGTTTTTAAATTTTTTCCGGCGTCGTGTAGACGGTGCCTAAGTTATTTGACATATAACCTGCAATCAGGCGTTCTTTACTTTCACGGCAGCAAAAAAAGATTGTCTGTTCACAGGTTATCATAGCGCTGTTATTAACCCGTCAGGACCTTTACTTTTACAACAGGAAAGAATGGTTTTGGGTATTTTTGACATTGTTTTTGCTTGTTTTCCGACCACTTGTATTATCAAAACCAACAAAAGTCTCGTCCGCTGGAAAGGAAATTTCACGTGCGATATTCTGCCACTTGATTGGCTAACGAATTTGGAAAGCCAACTAAATGATAGCGGTCTTACTAACAATATTTTTCCGCCTTACTGAAGAGTCAGCTTCCGTGACGTGAGGGGTGCAAACTTGAGTGGGTCCAACTTCATTGGGATCGAATCAGACACCTCTTTATCGCGCCTTGGTTGGTGGTGCTTAATTTGAAATTTGAGCTGATGAGAACCTTCCTTCCTGTGTTTTTCTCCGGCAGGATGGCCTTGTATTTAGAATTAAGATTATGCATTACCGGGAAATGGTGTTGCTTCAAAAGAATGAAATCACACAGGAGCTTAAAACAGATTACGAGAAGAAAGCTAAAGAACTAGAACGGGAAATAACGCATTTGCCGCTCTTAACAAGCACACTCCATGGGTAGGTATTGTTCAGAAATACTCTTCTACGTCTATACATACACTTAGTTAAGTCGCTAAAACTCGTAAGATGTCACACCAACTGTAAAAATCTGAATAAAAAAATAACACAATGGGATATCAAAAAATCAAAACATGAAAAATCCATAATAAAACTAATACAATGAAGTATTAATAACTAACTAACTGTGATTCAAAGCTACCTAGGTCATTGAGTTTGTGGAATAAACCACTCGCTTGGTTGATAAGACACATGTATCCTTTCTATTCTGGTCAAAATTCACAGGAACGTGTATGTTTCCGAGTGACAAACCAAACTGGCAAGGCCTCACTTGTACTTATCATTTCGTTTTAATGTTTTGTTTTTGCAGCATTCAACAGCATTACCGCGGATTTACCGGAACTATGCGTTTGTCCAAACGCTGGGTGGCCGCTCAACTGATGGCTGATCACGTGACTGATGAGTGTATTGAGTTACTGGTGGCTTCTCTCTTCCTCTCCCCAGCCCCTTTTACTCCTCCCAGGTAACGCAATAAGCCACTTCAGGCTGAGTTTCTTTTCTCCTCTGTGAGGACTAGAAACGGGTTTTTTTCGGAATCATTTGTCGCACCAACGTGTTGATTTTCATGTAAATCCAACTCAATTTTATATGAAATGTTTTGAACGAGCCCTTTTGTGAAACAGAGACAAAAGGCAACTCGAAATTGGAGTATTAATTTAACATTCCAACATAGAAATGAGTGTTTTGAGAGTTGCAAAATCCTCTATTCAAACTCATTCATAATTCATCAAGTTAACACAAAGAATACCACAACCATGAGGGACGTTCGGATACCCGCTCTTAATTAGCATAGATTTTGACGATTGTGCTTCTCGTTTACTCGTTAGTTTTTGTTTTGATTGGGAAGATATGTTAAACACTCGCGAGAGTGTTTCATCGGCTACCCAAACACCTTGAATTTCGTCAAAAATACATCGCTGCAAGTCGTATTTTCAACTCTCGTCAGTTAATGTGCTGTTTTCGAACTAGTACCTCTTAGAGTTGAAAAGAATTTAAGCCACGCCCTGTAAACAGGATCCTGGTACCTCTTAGAGATTCTTTTTAACATTTGTGACGATCACCGCTGTCCTTTTGACATGGGAGTGCCCGCGGGCTTTGCAGAAGTCGATCGACTCTCGCCTACTTGGCTTTCTTCCTCACGAATAAGTGCATTTGAAATGATAAATACGTATTTACTGCAGAAAATGTGTTCAGTTTACACAATACGCTGTTTTACAGGTCTCCCCTGGTTGGATTTCTCCGATTTCTTCGCCTTCTTTCTTCAACCGACTGGGAAACAACTCCTGTCATTCTAAATTTTAACAACGACATTTCTGGTGAGTGGATGAGGTATCGTTATTTATCTTTCTCTTCTTCAGTTTTTTTTGTTTTTTTTTTTCACAAGTTTCAAGCGAGAAGGGCATGGAAATGAAGAAAGCAGTCATTTTAGAAATTGTGTTGACCAAAAATCAAATTCTCCCATGTCAATTTGAAGGGGATATATGGACAACAGTGAGAAGAATTGACATGTTGACTCCTGAGGAAAGTTGTCACCGAAAGCGTAATTGTCTTCTTTTTTCTCAGCAGCCGCGACTTGGAAACTGTGATGACCAAATGTAAAATTTCCCTATGTTAATTTAAGGAGAATGTATGAACAACAGTGAGGAGAATCGATATGTTGACTCATTAGACAGTGTTAACCAAAACCGTGATTGTCTTGGAGTTTTTCTCCGCAGCAACTTAGAAACTGTGGTGACCAACAGACCAAAAATCAAAGTCTCCCATGTTGATTTAAAGAGAATGTATGAACAACAGTGAGGAGAATCGATATGTTGATTCTTAGACGTGCAGAAAATGCAAACCTAATTGTACTTGTGTTGTTTTTTCTCCATAGTGACTGACTACCAAGAAATATCCGCCAAGTTTTCCAAAAACAGAACGCAACTTCCAGCAATATTTATCTCTACTCCAAAAGACAAGTTCACCTCTATGTGGACCAAAGATAAGCCTTCTAAACAGGTCAGTTGATTTGTTTGGACTATTTCGCTTAGTTTTGACTTTCATCGTTCATTTAGTCTATTGTGAGGATGTGAGGATGTTGTGCACCGAAGAATTAACTGTAGATCAGGCCGAAGTTCGCACTGAAAAGAACTGAGAAAATTGGATTTTTGTTCTTTACAGAATTGCAAAACACCAAGGTTAACGCGCGTTCCAAACTACCAGTAGATAGAACGTCTTGTTCATTATTTAGAACGGTATTTACACTTGAATCAGTATGTACGCGTAATGTTTTTTCCGTTATAGATTGTCAACAGACTCTTTGTGCTGGCAAAGGAGTCGTTCTTGATCGTGGAACGTCAAATTCAAACATGCGCACTACAGCCAACCGATTTCAAGGTAAGACGATGACCTGATGACTGAGGCGTCACCTTGGTAACTGTCAAAAGTTGAACCCTAATTCCTTTCGAGTAAGGTACTTTCCAACAGTATCACCGGTAGGGGTTTCTCTAAGTTGTTGTTGTTGTATTTTTTTGACAAGTTATGTCTGTCATACAATTCAAATTAAGTAAGGTTCCATTATCCCAAACACAAGTTAGCCACTTTGCAGCACGTGATGCCTTATGCAAAGAAGGATTTTACGCGACTTGTCTAAGAATGGTGTATGGCACACTACCCCACCCACCCGACCCCTTATTCTTTGCACGACCCTCACCGTAGACAGACTTAGCGTATTGCCGATATTCAACAAAGAAGACCATGCTTATACAGTAAAAGCCCGCCTGTAAGAACCTATTGGTTTAAGAACCTACTGGCAGAAATTTGCCATTTTAATACCCAAAGATATAAGAACCTGTTAAGCCAAGCAAGATCAAGCAGGCTCTTCTATGTGAATTACGGAAAAACATTTTCACCAAGGAATGTGAATTTGAATACAGTTGTGAATAAGTGCTGCATATTCAAGGACCAAACCCAATTTTATTGATTTTTCTGGTAATCAATAACTATATCTCCCTCATGGAAATTAAGAACCCAAATAAAAACCTACTTAACCTCGAATGCCAAAAAGCTACCTCAAAATACAAGGAACTATTTTGCCAAACTTCAAAAAATGTTGGTTCTTACCCGCGGGTCTTCACTGCAACTCTTCCACTCCTGTCTTTACTTTCCTCAGCAAATCTTCCGCCCGCCTTTGGATCACTATGACGTCATCATCCATCTGCACAGTCGTCTTCTCCCTCGTAGAACCCAGGCCCTTGATAAAGGGAAACATCCGGCAGAAGCCTCGTTTTCACGTCCTTCAGTTTTACTTCCGGTCGTAAACTTTGATCCTGCACAGTTGTATCTTAAAGAACTTAAGGTAAGGAAAGATTCGACGAGCAATCTTAGGCTGTTTCTGACGTAATTTGAGTAATCCTAAGTTACGAAATTTCACCTGCAGAATATGGAGCAAACATTTGCCTTTTTGATCTTAACACCCTGAGAAAAGCCTCTGGAAGTAGTTATATATATTTATGTTTCTGATCCAATGAACGTAATGTCAAATTTTATTTGCAAGGAATATTCGGTAGATAACGGAAGTGAAGTTATACCCACTGCATTCTGACAAATACTCTGTTTCCTTGGTTTCTCTGTTTTGTTTTCTTCCAGGACGCTTTTTCTGACATTGCACTGTTCTTTCACGATGTTTACGGAGGCGATTTGATAGGAATTCTGTGGAAACCTCAGAGTTTTGTGCCGGCCCCGTTCAAGGTACAGACAACATTTGGAGTCTTTTATCCTTCAGTCTTAGTATAGATTAATTTCTAGATTCTCCATACCGTGTCCTGTGGGAAGCACGGTGGCTTCACAGTCAGTGCGCTCATCTCCGGATCGAGCGGTCCGGGTTCGTGCCCTTGCTGGAGACACTGCCTTCTGTCCCTGGGCAAGACACTCGCGGTGCCTCTCTTCACCCAGGTGTATAAATGGGTACCGGTGAACTTATTGCTGGGAGCAACCCTGCGATGTACTAGCATCCCATCCAGGGGGAGTAGAGATACTTCTAGTCGCTTCATGCTTCAGAAACCGGGATAAGCTCCGGCCTGATAGACCACTTGGCTCGTATGCAGGATTGACCTTTTACCTTTACCATACCGTGTCATAACAGATTAAAGTACTCGCGTCATAAATATGAATGACTGTAGCATCAGAGATAAAACTGGTCCTCACTTAAACATCCTTTCGCCAGTTTTTTGTTTGCGTTCTGTCTGCCTAAACCAACGTTAACATGGTAACAAAAGCCAGGTCGACATCTGCAGCTATAAAACTGCATTGTCACGATCAACGAAACTTGTTTAGGTTAGCGAAAACCTGTTTATACGAAAGCCGTTTCGCGAAAAACAGGTTGGTAATTTTTATTCCTTTGTTCGCATAAGGGGCGCGTTCCATTCAATCAAAAATTTCGGAATTTTCGTGACAGGAACTAATGATACGGAAATCTCCTGGGGAAGTTGTCAGGAAATTGGAAAATTATTGAATTATTGAGCTCGTTCTTGCTGTTACATTTGGTCTGCCGCTTAATTTCATTTGATAACAGGTTCTCGGGCAATTTCTTCTTCTAAAGTGTCGTCCCTACAGGAACTCGCAGTTCACATTTTTCGTCTGAGCTACACCGAAACTGTTTCAATCATTTTCAAAATAAACGCATTTCGATCATGATTCATGCAAAGCCCCTCCTGATGTGAACGCTTTCCCTGAAACATGTGTTATTAGGCTATCTAGCCCTTACCCCGTCAAGTCTTCCGTTTTGTGCTGGCGTCCAGCTATCGCGATTTTACCCGCGCGTTCAACGATCGAATAAAGCTACAAGAAAAAATGGCTGTCAACACTCTAATGTTTTATTCGTGATTAGTCTAAACATGTTTATTCCTAGTGTGAACGCAGTATGTCATGTTCCTAATCTCGAACCAAGATGTCCCAAGGATCTGGACACGAAGTTCCCATGGTCCATGTCAACCTCCCCCCCCCCCCCCCCCCACCCCGCTCTCAGCTAAAGTCGGAATAATGTCGTAAAGTGGTATAACGTAATCTAAA